>NC_081180.1:4328606-4657227 GCF_029867415.1 Vicia villosa | reverse complement strand
TGAGAGAGTTCAGAAATTCAAAAATGTTTGAGCTGGAGGTTAAAGACGAAGATGGTGATGGCGCCATTCTTTTAAATATCAGGGTTTTAGTTTAAAATATATTTAGTTGAATCCGTTTACTAAACGAATTCATCGTTTGCCCTAGTGGCCTCACATGCGCTCTTAGTACTCTCTTGCCCACAAGTCTGGGGTTCGAATCCCCCTCGCCCCATAATTTTTTGATTCTTTTATTTTTCAATGATTTACCACTTGTTTGAAAACATAACCAAATGGGTGTGTGTTATAATCACCAAGCACGCGTTGGCCCAGTGGTGTTATTTTGAGCTGGTGACTTAAAGGGCGTGTGTTCAAACCTTGGAGGAGACAAACCCAATTTTTTTACCACTATTTTCTTTTATTCTCTACACAAACTTCACATAATTATTTCACTTATCATATTAGATCATTTTCTCTTCATTTTTCACACACTTGTTTTTTTAATATACATATTTTATGAATAATCAAAAAAATCACAAAAATATTATTTATTTGATATATTTTTATTAGGTTTAAAATGGTATGTTTTTAAGAATTTTAAAATACTTTTAATACATATTTTCTTTAAAATTTCAAAACCTAAATATCTCATAAGTATTTTAGTAAGAAAACCCTAATCATTTAGTTCTTAATTAGGTATAGACTTTGTCTTTACCCTAATTAAGTTGACATTTGTCAATTTTCAAAACTGTTTTCAATCTCCGATCAAACGGACGATCCAGGTTTTCAGACAACAAAACCTTGTATCTCCTCAACTGTTTCTCATAAACAGTAAAAAAAATTTAGTGGGCCTCTAATAGAATGTAAGACCCAACACCTTTTTCTTTTCATAGTTTGTTTTCAAAAACTGTATTTACAAAATCTTCTTTATGTTTTCAAAACATTCTTCTGGTATTTGAAGGGCATTATTCCCGGTGAAACTCTTCAGATACCTATGTGCCCTTTGTCCATCTTCACTTCTTCTGTTTTAAAAAAGAAAACCTTTAACTGTTTACAATAAATATTCAACTGTTATCAATAAAATTGCTGGTAAGACTTTGTACATACATCTTCAAAGGCCTCCACTCCATCCAGATTAGGCTTTATAGCTTTCAATTTACAGTCTTTATTTAAATTACTGTCAAATATAAACTGTTTATATATTAGAACTACGTCTGAGTATAAACCTTAGGACAGTTAAACTATATATATATATATATATATATATATATATATATATATATATATATATATATTATAGGAATATGGCCTAGGATTGAGAATGTCTTCCCGGTGAAGGCTCTTTCCTAATTAGAGATCTTTAGTTCAAACCCTCAAGATGAATTATTCCCGGTGAAACATCTTGAAAAAGCCTTAGAACCCAAACTAGGATACATCCACCCAAGAGGAATTATTCCCGGTGAAACCTCTTACCCATTTGCTTAGAGCCAAAATAAGTTCAGAAACCACATAGCTTTCTCTTGTGCTATAACAAGGACCCTCGATGACCCTCGACTAGCCTCCTCTTGGGCTTTGTACAAGGACCCACAGGCTTCTTATAAACATAGGAACAGGTCTTTAGTTACCTTTCAGCTTACCCTGGTGAGTTCCTTCTATTCCTTAAACTAGACTTTTAAACAAGCCAAGATTGCCTCAATCTCAGTATTGAGCACACCTTTTGGAATGAGAGACATGGACAGTCTCTGTCACCCTTATCTTTCACTAATTTTTCCTTAGCAGAGTCTAGGATCCATAGTTATCTATCCTCAATCAGAGTCAGCCTTAATCTTGGGCTTTAAACAAGAAGTCTCAATTAGATAATCTTTCTGCTATTATCCATAAATCCCTGGAAAGGGTTAGCTTCCAAAAATCAGTCTTTTAATAGATAATTTCACCAGCTGAGTCAAAACCCCTGGAAAGGGTTAGCCTCCAAAAATTAAACTTTTAAAAGATAAATTCTCCAGCAGACAAAATCTCTGGAAAGGGTCAGCCTCCATTCATTCTATAAAAAGATAATCTCACCAGTCTCAGTCAGTAAAAGACATATTCCTTAATAAAGAGTCAGCCTCAATTCTGGGCTTTGTACAGAACACAAAAACTTCTTAGTTTAAGTCAATCCCCAGTAGAGTTATCTCCCAGAGTCAATAAAATAATAAATCAATAAAAAGCCTCAAGCTTGGGCCTCATACAAGCCAGCTAAAGTCAAATCTTTTATATAGTAGATAGACATAGCTTATCTCCATAAAGAGATCTTTCCCTATCTCACCACATTCAAACAAACAAACATTACATTACATTTTAATTTTAATTAGTCTCCCATTTAGGATTTCGAAAGGCATGCTCTGGCAGTAAAACCCAGGCATGTGGTAACTTTCCCTAATTTGGATGAGCATCTTTCTTTCATTCAAGACGCAGTTGACTGGTATACTTGCACATACACAAGTAAGGTCCCCCTCTTGAATGAAATGAATTCATTTATTCCGTCACTCTTTTAATGTTTGTGGTGGAATAGTAGAAATACCTCTCTGTAAAGATGATTTCATGTCTCTTTACTGTAAACAGAGACTTAATTCAAGCTTCAACCTTGAGCTTCAAGCAAGGCACCAAAAATCATTAATTTCCCTACTTATTCAAATTGTAAACCACATTTCATAAAGTTTAGCCAATTGAAAATCCTAATACCCACGCATCCACTTATTAGCCAAAAAAATTTAAAATTTAATCTAACAACAATATTGAAAATAAAGTGTAAAATATCATTGATTATAAATTTTTTTACAACATCAGCTTATACTTTGCATTTTCCCTCCATAAAAAATGCAAAGGTGCCTAAAATCTAACATAGTGGTTCTTACTACTCCCGTTATAGCTGGGCCAGTGAAGAGAAGAGACATGCCTTAAAATTAATTAATAACATAAATAAATATAATTATTATATATATTATATAATTTTAAATAATGTTAGATATCTCTTTGACACAAGATGTTATAATAAATTTAATACATTTAAATAAATAATTTTTATTATATAAATTAATAAATGTTGTAATACTTTTTGAAAAATATTCTAATATCAATGAGTTATGAAATATTTCTCTAGTTTTAAAGTATATGACATTTTTAGTATATATAATTAATTTTATATAAAAAGGAAATTATAAAATTATTTATATAATTTTATTTTATTTAAAAATTAAAATTAGAAGAAATAATAGTTAAATTATTTATTTCTTTACAATTTAAATAAATAATACTTTTTAAAATAATTTTTCTATATTTTGTTTAATACGAGTGTATTTTTATTTGAACATTGTTATCGAATTATTAAAGACGACTTTGGCTGCCGCAATCGATAGGTTCACTCATGTCCTCACGCAACCTTCAACTTTCGGCCATCCATGAGATGTACAATATATCTCATATGACCCACCTCGACAATTACAAGTTACTCTTCAACCTTTCCTCTTGTCGGTCATCTCTTTTTTAAAAGAAAATATAATTATACTTTAATTTAATTTAATTTTTGAATTTTATAATATTTATATGATTCAAATTTAACTAAATTTCAATTTTGATATTAAATGGACAATATATTAATTACGAAACAAAATTTTAAGAATATAAAACTAAAATTAATAATAACTATTTTTATTTATTAAAGAGGCAGTTTCCCATTTAAGTGTGTTTTATTTTTAGGTTATGTATAAAGTATACGAGAGTCTAATTAATTATTTTGAGAGACTTAAATAAGCCTTGATGTATTAAGACACTTGACTCAAATAAATTTTATAAAATAAATTTTAAAATATTAAATTCTTAATTATTTTCTTTTCTAACCTCTTACTTATAAAGCACAAGAAAATGTGTTACAAAATTATCAAACATAATTTTTTATTTTATAAATAAATCAAATATTGATTCAAACCATAAAAAATTTTACTCACTCCTATACAATAATATATGAAAATGAAGAAGAAAGTAAATAAAAAATGAAATATTCCTTGAATCTTTATCAATATTTTTAGTTCTAACCTACAAACAAATATAATAAAAAAAAATAATTGAAATATAAAGTAAAATACTTATAAAAAGATTTTGTAACAGAAATGTTAATAAATAAAATCCAATACAAAATTGTAAATTCAAAAAATATCACTAAATCCGTCGCTAATTTAACGAAAATAACTAATATGGTACGTTTTGAAGAGTTAAGAGACCAGTGTAGATTTTTTTAAATTAGAGGACCAAAATGAATCTTGAGGTTAAGATACATGACTAAAAAATTGTATTAAAGTTATAATTTATGTAGCACAAATTGCACATACATTTGTTAGTTTCAACTGATATGAAATACCTCATAATTTTTATATTTTTTATCCAACCTCATAATTTGTACATGTGACCATATTTTATATGAGTGTTGCATAAAAAAATTGCATTATATCTATGTTCAACATGAATTTGTTGTTTCCAAGTAGTTATATCATATAGTGTTTATGAGCTAGTATTGTACTTTGTGAGATATTGGATCGAACTCTAGTATGGCCGAAGGGTAGCTTCTTGGTTCGACAGGATTAAGCATGAAGTCGAAGGTTGTTCACATGCTTGTGTCGAAGATGCTAGGATTGTTAGCATGTTAAATTAGGTTTTAATGTTTAATTTAAACCCTAATTTGTTAAGTTAGCTTGTTTATTAAGTTGGCTTGTGTAATGGGCCTTGTGGCAAAAGCCCATTAGTTAGTATGTTAGGTTTTATTATAAATAGCATACTAGTCTCTCATCATTGCTAAGCTGCAAATCCTAATTTAGGGTGAGAGAGGTTATTTGTTATTCTTGTAAACTTGTAATCTTGTTTTAAGAGAAAGTAAAAGAATAACAATTATAACCAATTCTTGTGTTCTTCTCATCTTCTCTAATTCCTATTATATTTTGTTCTTGACATCGTTTTTCATAACAAATTGGTGCGGTGAATGTGGAGAAGATGTCGTCAACAAAGTATGAGATTGAAAAGTTCACCGGAGTGAATGATTTCGGTCTGTGGCGCTTGAAGATGAAAGCCCTACTGGTTCAACAAGGTTGTTTGGAAGCGTTGAAGGGAGAGTCACCCATGAATGTTGCATTAATGGCAGCGGAGAAGACGACTATGATCGAGAAGGCACAAAACGCAATTTTGTTGAGCCTTGGTGATAAGGTTCTCAGACAGGTAACAAAGGAAACGACGACATCAGGGTTATGGGCAAAACTTGAAAGTTTGTATATGACCAAATCGCTGGTAAATCGACTCTACCTGAAGCAGGCTTTGTATTCATTCAAGATGGTTGAAGACAAAGTGTTGGCTGAGCAGTTGGATATGTTCAACAAGCTGATTCTTGATCTTGAAAATATTGATGTAAAGATCGATGATGAAGATCAAGCGCTGTTACTATTATGCGCTTTGCCTCGATCACATGTTCACTTCAAAGAAACTCTCCTGTATGGAAGGGAGTCCCTGACCTTTGAAGAAGTTCAATCAGCCCTATATTCAAAGGACCTGAACGAACAAAAGGAGCATAAACCTTTGACCGTTGGCGAAGGTTTGGCCGGTAAAGGAAAACTCTTACGAAAGGATGGTAAGTTTGACAAGAAGAAGGGCAAAAGCCAGTCGAAGTCTTACAGTGGCGAAGCATATGGCATTCGATGCTATCATTGTAAGAAGGAGGGTCACACAAGAAAGGTGTGCCCTGAATGCCTGAAAGATCATGGAGGTAAGGATAATGGCAATGCAGCCATTGTTCATGATGATTTCGAATCGTCTGATGTTCTTGTGGTTTCAAGCAGTGACTCGAGAAGAGAGTGGATTATGGATTCAGGTTGCACTTGGCACATGACTCCAAACAAAGACTTGTTCGAGGAATTATGTGATCAAGATGGTGGATCAGTATTGCTGGGAAACAACAAGGCTTGCAAGATTGCATGTGTTGGATATGTGAGGTTCAAACTCCATGATGAGTCAATAAGGTTGTTGACTGAAGTCATGTATGTTCCTGATTTGAAGAGAAATCTACTTTCTCTTGGTGAATTCGACAAGAAAGGATATGTTTTCCAAGGAGAGAAAAGTATCCTAAGAGTCATGAAGGGTTCGAAGGAAGTCTTGAGAGGCGTGAAGAAACAAGGCTTGTATACCCTTGAGGCTGAAGTTGTAAGTGGTTCGACAAATGTTGCATCCACGAAACCTTTGTCGAAGACAGAAATCTGGCACATGAGATTGGGCCATGTCAGTGAAAGGGGTTTGGTCGAATTAGGGAAACAAAATCTGCTAGGTGGAGACAGAGTCGAAAAGCTGAAGTTTTGTGAACCCTGTGTACTTGGAAAATCTTGCAGAGTGAAGTTCAACAAAGGCAAACAAAGAACACATGGATTCCTTGATTACATCCATGCTGATCTTTGGGGGCCTGCAAGGTGTCCATCACATTCAGGAGCAAGGTATTTTCTATCCATAGTAGATGATTATTCCAGAAAATTATGGGTATTCATCCAGAAGACTAAGGATGAAACTTTTGAGAATTTCAAAAGTTGGAAGACTCTGATTGAAAATCAGACTGGCAGAAAGGTCAAGAGGTTGAGAACCGACAATGGCCTTGAATTTTGCAATGAGGCATTCGACAGTTTTTGTGCTGCCTCTGGTATTGCAAGGCACAGAACTACTGCAGGTACTCCACAACAAAATGGTTTGGCTGAAAGATTTAATCGAACTATTTTGGAGAGAGTCAGATGCATGTTGACTAGTGCGGGGTTAAAGAAGGTGTTCTGGGCTGAGGCTGTTTCGACAGCAACATATCTGATAAACAGATGTCCTTCGACAACGTTAGATATGAACACACCTGAAGAAGTTTGGTCGGGACATCCACCAAATCTCGAAAAACTGAGAGTATTTGGCTGCGTAGCCTATGCTCACATTAGGCAAGACAAGGTCGAACCTAGAGCTCTGAAATGCATGTTCATGGGATACCCTGAAGGAGTCAAAGCTTATAGGCTATGGTGCCTAGAGCCAGGTCACAGGAGGTGTATCAACAGTCGAGATGTAGTTTTCAATGAAGCTGAAATGGCTTTTAATAAAACCGATGTTGGTCAAAATGCAGAAACATTTGACAAAGAGCTGGAACAGGTAGAGATTCATGTTGAGGTGGAGCATGTTGATGCTGAATTGCATATCCCTGATGAAGTCGAAGAAGAAGCAAAAGATGCTGAGGAAATTGAGGAAATTGTCGATGACTACCTATTGTCAAGAGATAGGTCGAGAAAAGCCATCAATCCACCTCAGAGACTTGGATATGCAGATCTTATAGCTTATGCCTTAATCTCTGCAAGTGAGGTTCTAGACAAAGAACCTAGAGACTACAAGGAAGTTATGAGGAGTCAAAATAAGACTGAATGGCTGAAGGCCATGGATGATGTGATGAAATCTCTTCATGATAATCATACTTGGGAACTGATCAAGAAACCTGTTGGGGCTAGGTTAGTCAGCTGTAAATGGATTTTCAAAGTTAAGGAAGGAATTGAAGGAGTGACGTCGAAAAGATACAAGGCAAGGTTAGTTGCAAGGGGTTTCACTCAGAAAGAAGGTATCAACTTCAATG
Source organism: Vicia villosa (assembly GCF_029867415.1). NCBI lineage: Eukaryota > Viridiplantae > Streptophyta > Magnoliopsida > Fabales > Fabaceae > Vicia > Vicia villosa. Next base: position 4,649,597 of record NC_081180.1, on the reverse strand, counting down.
ATGTGTTTTCTCCTGTTGTGAAGCATAGGTCCATTCGAATGTTGCTTGCCATGGTGGCACAGTTCGATCTTGAACTGGAACAGATGGATGTGAAGACTGCGTTCTTGTATGGTGGTCTAGATGAAACGATCCTGATGAGGCAACCTGAAGGGTATGTCGAAAAGGGGAAGGAAGATTATGTGTGCAAGTTAAAGAGATCTTTGTATGGGCTGAAACAATCTCCTCGATAGTGGAATACGAGATTCGACAAGTTCATGGCACGCATAAGTTTCATTAGAAGTCAGTTCGACCACTGCGTTTACTTCAGATTTTGACCTGGTAATTCATTTGTTATTTTTTTGCTTTATATGGATGATATTCTCATAGCAAGCAACAATGTTGAAGATGTGACGAGGGTGAAGGCTGAACTTAATAAGGAGTTCGATATGAAGGATCTGGGAGCTGCTTCCAGGATTCTTGGAATTGACATTCGAAGAGATAGAAAGAAGTCGAAGTTATGCTTATCTCAAGAGGCATATCTACGGAAGATTCTCGAAAAGTTTGGTATGTCGAATTCGAAGCCAGTTGTGACTCCAACAAACCCTCAATTCAAGCTAAGTATTGATCAATGTCCTAGTACTGATGTCGAAAGAACCTATATGAATAGCATCCCATATGCTAATATAGTTGGTTCTTTATTGTATGCTATGGTCTGTACTAGACCCGACATAGCATATGCAGTAAGTCTTGTAAGCAGGTACATGGCAAACCCTGTAAAGGCTCACTGGCAAACATCGAAGTGGATTTTAAGGTACATAAATGGGCCTCTAAATAGAGTCCTAATTTATGGCGGAGCCTTGGGTGAAGATAGTAAAGCAGCAATTGAAGGATATGTCGACTCTGATTATGCAGGTTGTATGGATTCCAGAAAATCTATTTCTGGATATGTTTTCACTATGTTTGGCAGTGCAATTAGTTGGAAAGCAACACTTCAGAAGGTTGTTGCTCTATCAACCACTGAAGCAGAGTATATTGCCTTAACTGAAGCTGTGAAAGAAGCATTGTGGCTTGAAGGTTTTGCGAAGGAGATGAAACTTCAAGGTCGAGGTATCACTGTTAAATGTGATAGTCAAAGTGCAATACACCTGTCGAAGAATTCAGCCTATCATGAGCGAGCTAAGCACATTGATGTGAGGCTGCATTTCGTCAGAGGAGTAATCGAGCGTGGAGAAGTCCAAGTGCTGAAGGTTTCGACTGAAGATAATGCTGCTGATATGATCACCAAGACATTGCTGAGTTGCTAGTTTTTCCACTGTATGCAGTTGATAAAGCTGCATGAAGAAAGCTAGTTTGTTCCCTTGATGTTGTAGAGTTAGATCCAAGGTGGCGATTTGTGAGATATTGGATCGAAATCTAGTATGGCCGAAGGGTAGCTTCTTGGTTCGACAAGATTAAGCATGAAGTCGAAGGTTGTTCACATGCTTGTGTCGAAGATGCTAGGGTTGTTAGCATGTTAAATTAGGTTTTAGTGTTTAAACCCTAATTTGTTAAGTTAGCTTGTTTGTTAAGTTGGCTTGTGTAATGGGCCTTGTGGCAAAAGCCCATTAGTTAGTATGTTAGGTTTTATTATAAATAGCATACTAGTCTCTCATCATTGCTAAGCTGCAAATCCTAATTTAGGGTGAGAGAGATTATTTGTTATTCTTGTAAACTTGTAATCTTGTTTTAAGAAAAAGTAAAAGAATAGCAGTTATAACCAATTCTTGTGTTCTTCTCATCTTCCCTAATTCCTATTATATTTTGTTCTTGACATCGTTTTTCACAACATACTTTATGTCAATAAAATAAATATCATACTTATACTTGAAAACATCATACAATAAATTATTAAATAAATATAAAAGACTTTAAGGTGTGTGTCTAATCACTAAACTACTTAACAAAAAACATGAAGGAGTTTTCTATAAACAATATATAAAAGATTTTAGTTTAATTTTTTTTTTAGAAAAAAATCTTGCTTACATTTACAATTAAAATGAGTGTTTAAGAGTCAAAGTTCCTCTTCCTAACGATCATTCTAGAATAAACTAAGACTAATCTAAGAAACCTTAGAGCAGGGTGATATTTTCTTTTGTTTCAAGAGCCATATTACCTCTTCTTATTGATCATACTCATGTTATAGTTCCTTTGGTTTATGTCTCGTTTCCCCCACTTTGTGTGTGATGTTTCCCTTATCTTGTGTGTTATCCACCATGTGTGTTGTTTGTGTTGTTTCTTTATTGGTTTCTATTTGTCAAATTATTTCCTCCCTCTTGCTAACCCTCTATTAAGGTTTCATGAAAAAATAATGTCTACTTAGGAATTTAGCAACAACCACCAAACATATTGGATCGAATGGAACGACTGTCTACGACCCTTACAACTAGAAAAACATAATATAAAAGACATGATGATGTACTCATGGTGTATGGAGATGCGAACATGCAAGATAATTCAAAGGAATATTAAATTGTTATTTTGCATTTACTCTATGTTATCTATATGCTCACATGATTAGGTTAGTTAGTTATTTTCTATTACTTACCTTACAAGTAACTAAACCCTATATACAGGGTTGTCTATTGCCTTGTATAAACTAAGTTAAATATCAATGAATTCACATTATCAATCTTTCATGTGTTCCTTTATGGTATCAGAGCCTAATTTACTTTACTTTATGGCATCATAGGCTTAGATACATATCTTACAATGTTATCAATAAAATCAAACAGAGATTTCCTATTGTGTATGATTCTATTCATACCATTTGTGATTTTTGCCACTATGCTAAACAGACTAAACTTTCATTTCCTTTCATTACTATTAAAACTACTTCTTCATTTGAGCTAATCCACACGGACATTTGGGGTCCCTTTGCACCTTCATCTATCCATGGTCACTCATATTTCTTGACATTAGTAGATGATTATACCAGACATACATGGACCTTCCTAATGAAAGCTAAACCAGAAACTAGATTCCTGATCACACAATTCATTAGCTTGGTCCTCACACAATTTGGCAAACATGTGAAGCAAATTCGAACATATAATGGGAAGGAATTTCTTATGGACATTTTTTTCAAAGACAAAGGAATTCTACACCAAAGGACTTGCATTGAGACACCTCAACAAAATGCGGTTGCAAAACGAAAGCACGTGCACATTTTCAATGTAGTACGGGCCATCATGTTCCAATGCAATCTGCCTAAGGTTTTTTTGGAGCTATGCCATCAATCACTCAATTTATCTCATCAATCGATTACCATCTACTGTTCTAAATTATTTGTCAACATATGAGTTACTTAATGGTTCTTCCCCTAATTATGACAACATAAAGGTGTTTGGCTGCCTTGTTTTTGCTTCTACAATTTTACGAGGGCGTCATAAGCTTGACCCTCGAGAAACCAAAGGCGTTTTTCTTGGATATCAGGAAGGTACTAAAGGCTTTATCATCATGAACATCCAAAGTAGAGAAATTTTCCTCTCTAGGGATGTCTCTTTCTATGAAGATGTTTTCCTTTTCTCACTCCAAATGATGGTGCTTCCGTTACAAAAACAAGAATCCTTTATTACACCATACCTTTCCTCGACACACCACACAACAACAATGACTCCACTCCTCAAACTCCTGCTCCTACCATTCCTACAGATTCCCCTAATCTCAATTTAACTACTCAAGTGTAACACCCCAAATCTACCCGATAAATTATACGGAAAATTAGAGTATAAATTCCAAACAAGTTCATTTGAGGTATCACATATTCGTCATTTCAAAAATAGTTACGGCTTATTTGCCTTCACATAGATACATAGCACATAAATTTAAAACGATAATCAAATCATTACTAAAAATCACTTTGTTTAAATTCAATAATTAACTCGCAGCAGAATCAACAAACTTCATAAATATTCAATTCAAGTCGTAGCATCATTGCACGGTAACTTTAAGTTACAATTTAAACCAAAAACATATAAAAATTCAGCAAAAGAAATAATAATTAAAACAATCGTTTTATCCCCCCGAGTGCTACATATCAGAGCAAGACACCAACTCGACTAACAGCAACTAAAGACTTCATAAAATCACTTCAAAACTTCCACTGCTATCTTGAGTACCTGTTCGTTTCCCACGGTAAGGGAAACATCATTCAGAAGGGGTGAGATATCGAAAAATATAAACAAAAATATGATAATTAATATGTCAGAATTAAATCATACAAAATTATCACTTTACAACTTTCAGATGACAGCTATAACAACAATTTAAAACTGTACAGATATAATAACAAAATTAACAACAACATAATAATAGTTATAACAACTATTTTTCATCTTCCAGACGGTACCTATCACAATAAGTTATTAGCATAACAACTTATAATTACAACTTCACATTATCACAATTCACTTCACATCGTCATATTCAATAACAACTCAAGTCACATCACGTCACAATTAAATCACACTCATGCCACATATAATGAGACTCTACAATTGCACATGCATGTGGTACCCAGGGCTTAAGCCTCCATCGCCAGTTGCCAATTAACAGAGGCATCAAGGCATAAGCCTTCGTCACTAGTTTGCCAATCCAGACCGTCACAAAAAATGCGTATGTATATGAATGCAACAAACACATACAACAAACAACATCATCGTCACAAAGGCATAAGCCTATATCGTCGCTATACCAATAAATAGAGGTATACATCGTCAATGAAACATCCTGCAACTTTGCATAAAACAACAACAATTATCACCACAACAACAACTAATTTCATCGAATCAACACGACAGAATCACAACAAATAATCCATGGAAAAATTCATACACCTTAATCCCACGTACAATCATCATATTCCTGGTTATATAATTCGAACTCCACCCTTACCTTGGTAAATATGGACTCTTTCACCATAACTCTAAGCTTTTCTCCAAAAGAAATCCTTTCTAACATCAACTAGAGACACACCTAAACACCAGTTCGGTAATCAGCTTATCAGACGAACTTAAAACCCTCAAAATCAAAATTGCTCCGGTCAGAACTTACCTCTATGAGTCAGGAACACTGTGTCCAAGTACCGTAACGATCCAACGGTTGGATCGAGAGATATGCCCGATTTTCCAAGGCGACTCTATGCTGAAACTTGCTGCGAAAATTAAGGCTTCTTCCATAATTTTCTTCTTCTCTCAAGTTCTCCTCCCTTCTTTCTCTTCTCTCTTCTATTTTTCCTTTCTCCCCAAAAATAAGTTATGAGACTCCAACTCTAAAACCCTAATTTTCTACTCTTACTATCTCTTTTATCTTAATGAGCTTAACCCATAATCCATCTATTTTGTTTCTACTACTAAGGCTCAATTAACTTTATCTCTCATACAACATAATTAACCCAAATAACACAAACAACACATACAATTAAATATTTCAAATAATTATTATATCAAATAATAACTAAATAAATAAATAATTATTAAAAATACCAAATAGTATAATTACTAATATAATTAATAAAAATATTAATAAAATCGGGATGTTACATCAAGCACTTCCATCTACCTCACAACCAACTTCCTCTTCCCAACTAATTAATGCACAGCCCTCCCTGCCTAGCACAAATCCCACTCCTGCTGCCAGTGGGTGGCAAAACGGGACATGCCCGCCGGGTTGGTCTATTTGACCTGCTATTTTGGGGGGGGGGGGGGGTGGGCTAAAGTTTTTGGCCTGGTTTCTTAAGTTGGCCCGCCCCGCCTAACCCGCTTAAAAAATTGGACCGAGGCGGGGCAGGGAGGATTTTGCCCACGGGATTTTTGTTAAAACTTTTATATTTTCTTTTATAATTAAACCAACTTTAAATATAAAAACAACACTTTTCTCTTAAGATTATGTTGATTGAATTGTATTCTAAATTATTGTACATACAAATTGAATTATAATTGTAACGTTCTTTCTATAACTTTCTAATACATGTGTTGATTGGAAAAATGTAAAATAAAAGAACAATTTGTATGACATGCACAATTATTAAGTTATCAAATACATTAGCTCCGTTGTTTTCTTTAAAAATAGATATTGATTTTAAGAAAATGAAGGAATTGATTAGTGTATAAGTGTGATAAATTTAAGATTTAACTATTAATAAATCGGTCAATATAAGAGTCTATATGATGTAAACAGTGAAAAAGCCAGGTGTTGATATTTTAGGCACTACTATTTTATGCCCTGTAATGTTTTATGCAGTGTAATTGTTATCACTATTTGTGTTGTGTAAATTCTTAATTGAGTTATTTTAGTTGTTAGTTTTTAAATAGGATTAGGATGATATGTATTGTTTATTTTTATACGCTTTTTAATTGTGCTTGATTTTATTTCATTATTTTTTGTTATTGTAATTGGTCTTTATTTATTTTATTTTTTGAACTGTTTGGACTTAAGACATGTTGAAGTTCTATTGTGCGTTGTTAAAAAAAATCTTTTGTCGACCTCTTTGGTAATAATTAAATTTTTCGTAAATTATGTAGTAAACCAAATTGTAATATATATATATATATATATATATATATTGGCGAGCCGGTCCGCCAACTCGTTAGTAAACGAGGCGGGCTTGACTTTTGAGCTCGGACGCCTAAGTTGGCTCGCCCCGCCCCACATCTCTTTTGGAAGGGCTTACAAGGGCAGGCCTAAACTGGGCGGGCCGCTGTTAAGTGCCAAAATGTACTTATTTTGTATATATGTTTTGTGGCACTTATCGAGACTTTTGTTGATATTCGTTGAATAATTCCTCGTTTTGTGTATAAATACGTATACTTTGTTAATAGTTGTATTTTCATATACTTTTATACTGTTTGATAGTTTTTGTGTCTTTTGGTAGGTATTCTTGCGTATTTGGAGCATGAGCAATAAAGTGTCGAAGACACGACTTCAAAAGCACGATTTTGAGCAACGAGACCAACTCATCAACGAATAAGACTCAAAATCAAAGAATGAAAAATCATCAATTTGGTTGATATTTTGTCATTGTTAGATAGGAAATTGAATAAGCTCTCCAACACTTCGAATCGGGCGCAAATCGGAGTTACGGTTCTCAAGTTATGACATTTTTACTAAAGCTGTTTTTTTCATGACAGCACAGTCAGCGCGGAGCGTCCCCCTGCGCGCGACGCGCGCTGTGCGATTTTCAGAATTGTTAAATAGGGGTAAAAACACATTTTTTAGGTTACGATTTTGGGGTATTTGTTCCCAATCCATCAAACCTTCATTTTTTGGTCTAGATAGCTTAGAAAACACCATTGGAGCTTGCATTTGGATGATCGGAGGTGGATTGCTCATCAATCAGAACTGACAACCTGTGAGATGTTTGGTCTATCTTCTTCTCTTCTCTTTGTATTTCTATTTTGTTGAGTTTGTATGTAAATTACTCTAAACCCATGGATGTTTGTTACTCTTTCTACTAGTTGTATAAAGTTTGCTTTACAAATCTTAATCGGTGTTTCCTTGATCTTTTTGCTTAAATGCTTTGGATTTCTGTTGTTGTAGAAATAGACATCATGAATCTTGATTAGGGGATATCTGTTAGGTTTAGATTCTAGAGATAGGATTGGGGTTAACATCCACATAATATATAGTTTAATGCCTATGTGTTGTTCGATCGGTTGAGACATCGTCGAAAGAGCAATATGGTTGAACTCTCGTCGGTGTTGCAGAAATGGACATTGATGTGAGAGATATGTGGTGATTCTGACGAGTATTGTAGATTGAGTACGGAGGAGTGATAAATCTAAGTTTGTGAGGAGTAATTTAGATTCAAACCAGATAAGTTATTCTCTATCAAGAATGTATTCTTTTTATGTTCATATGTTATATTTTTTCTGTTTACTTAAAACCTATTTAACCCAAACTCATAACTAATAATCCGTCGAACGACAATTATGTAGCACTAATCTCTGTGGACATGATAATTTCTCGGATAAATATTTCCAAAACTTTTGTTTTTTTCCGCTTTACCGCTTCAACAACCGCCCGCTTTTCCACTCCTAGCTGCCACTTCTCGTGTTTCTGACAGACTCATTCAAAGACCTAAACGCTTTGATGACTTTGTTTGTCACAACCTTATCACATCTTCCTCTACAACTAAAACAACTATCCCTTATCCTATTCAATATCATATCCAACCATCTCTCTCCACTACCAACTCAAACCACTACATTCTCACCATCACATCTCAATCTGAATTAACCGCTTACAAACAAGCATCTCAATCTGACTGTTGGAACCAAGCCATGCTTACTAAATTACAAGGCTCGCAAGACAACAATACTTGGACTTTAACCTCATTACCACCAAACACAAAGGCCATAGGGTGCAAATGAGTTTACAAGATCAAACGACATATAAATGGCTCTATCAAAAGATACAATGCACGCCTTGTTGCAAAAGGCTATACACAAACTGAAGGCATTGACTTTATGGACACATTATCACATATTGCCAAAATAACCACATAATCAATTAGAAAATTATAAAAAGTCTTATAGTCAATTTGGAAATTTCCTAGTCAACTGGCTAGGCTCCAAAAACATATTTAATGATTATAATTGAAAAATAGAGGCTTCAAAAATAGTTTTTACATTTCCTCTTTCTCACACTCTGAAAGAGGCTTCAAGACGAGCTTTCACATTTCCTCTTTTTCACACTCTGAAGCTTCAAGTCATTTTTCCAGATATACCAATCATATAAGCACTTTTTTGAATCTTTTTGTTGAATCTTTTTGTTGATGATGCTTGGGATGTCTTCAAGTTAGTTACCATCATCAGAGAGTTGTAAAGATATCACTAGTGATCATGAGCCCTAACGCTTTAGCCTGATTTGGAGGAATAACTTGATCAACCACCTTGTGCATCTTTGACCGCTTGAGCTAGATATTGTAATTGACTTCATGTGTTGTTATCAACAAGACCACTTCAAGTGTTGTTGTTACTTCAGGTGCTGTCATTATCAAAACCATAACATTATCAAGGCTAACAATTTACTTCTTGAGTCTTGCTATCCACAAGCTTCCTGATTATACCGGTAAACACATGCATGATTCCATTGATTTTAGGGAAGTATGATTGCCATCCAAAGAGACATTAGAGGATATCCAAATAGTTGATGCCTTCAAATTGATATTTTTGTTATGAAACCAGGCTTGATTTCTTGCAAACCAATTGGTGGCAAGAATATTGACCAGAGTAGATTTGATGACCAGGTGACGTTGATGATACCGCTTGTTATCATTGATTTTTTACATATCAAATATTGAGTCCAATTGCATTGTAAAACCAATGGTTTGAGAAAAACAAGACCAAATCCTTGAGGCAAAAGTACAATTTATATAATAATTTTAATTAATTTATTAAATTAATAAAAATTATACATCTATACAAATATGGAAACACGAAATTCACACATTTCATCTTTCAATAAAAGAATACACAATAATATGGAAGATGTAAACATGTTTTTGAGTTTACGCATGAATGGAAAAACTGTGAGCGGTAAAGTGGCTCAAGCATGAGATCTCACCGATCAAGTATTGGGAGCAAGGTTAACCTCAATGATAAGAAAAGTCAAAATATAAAGCTAACATAACTAAGACATCTAATGCAACCAACATAGTAAAAATAATACTTTGATCCACAATTTCAACAATAACACTTTGATCCACAATTTCAACAATAACTAGTAACAAACCCTTGCATACACACGGGTTGGAGCGCGCATTTGTTTACCTAATATATTTATTTTTAATAGAAGGATAAAAAAGAAAAAAATATTTAAATCAATAATAATTTTTTTTGTATATAGAATATTTAAATAAATAATTTTTTTCCGTATATTATTTTTGGATCATAAATACCATCTTTCGTATATAAAAATATTTAAATTAATAATAGACTTTTTTCCGTATACAAATATTATTTATGTTTAGGTATCATTTAGAAAGATATCTAGATTAATAGTAAATTTTAGTATAAAAAAATATTTAAATCAATAATAGATTTTTATCCCGTATACAATTTTTGAATCAAGTTTTTTTTGCTGTAATAAGTAATTTTTTTCCACATCTTAAAAAACATCATTTTTGGATCATAAATACCATATTTTGTATATAAAAATATTTAAATTGATAATAGATTTTTTCCTGTATACAAATATTATCTATGTTTAGGTATCATTTAGAAAAATATATGGATCAATAGTGAATTTTCAAATATAAAAATATTTAAATCAACAATATAATTTTTTTCCGTATACAATTTTTGAATCAAAATGTTTTGGATAACAAATACCATTTTTCATATATAAAAATATTTAGATCATTAATAGATTTTTCCCATATACAAATATTATTTATGTTTAGGTATCGTTTACAAAAATATCTGAATCAATTGTAAATTTTCGTATATAAAAATATTTAGATCAATAGATTTTTCCCTTATACAAATATTATTTTTGTTTAAGTATCATTTACAAAAATATCTGAATCGATAGAATTTGATACTAATAGAATTTGACTATAAATAATAGTAGTATGTTACATTGAAAACATATATTTGTGAAATAACATCAATAACAAATTATTTTTCTAATATTTAGTTGTGCAAACATTATTTTAATTGTATAAACTTCATTAATGACATATATTAATATAATAATATTTTGAATCATATAAACTAAAGTTAATGATAAGTGACACACATTTTTGTATTTTATCCAATAACACACCTTTTCAAGTATATATTAAATTCATTCTAATTGAAATATTTTTTTAAAACTAAAATTATTATTATTTTTTTAAAAAAATATTGTATCTTAAAATAAAAATTATTTCAAATTATATTTCTTTGTTATTAATATTCAATTACTAAAGTTAATTTTTAAATATTAAATACTATTTTAAATGTAAATTAACAATCATTTAAATGATCATAATAATCTTTTTATTTAAAAAAAAATTTATTAAAATATTTTGATTAATAATTGAGGTTAAAGGTAGTGCACTGACAGTGTAAATTTTTTTTACACTGTCATCCAATAAAAACAAATCGTTTTGCCATGTCATATAAATTTTTTAAAAATTACAGTATGATTTATCCTGATTCATGGTTGTGATTGATTGATAGTGTAAAACTTTATTACACTGTCAGTGCATCACCCATTTTCTCTTAATAATTTATTAGAAATAATAATACAGTTATAAAAAATGAAAAATGAAAAGTGAAAAGTTAAAAGTGAAAAGTGAGTTTGAAAGTGAAAAGTGAATTAAAAAAAAAAAACATTTTTTTGACTCTAAATTATTAATTTAGATTAAGCTAATAAAAGAGTATTTTTATTATTTCCAGAACAACAACTTTTCTTATATTATAGATTAACTCCTGAACTAAACTACAACTTCCAAACACTACAATCAAAATTTTTGTTTAATCCACCACAATCTTTCAACCCAATCCCATCACTTTACTTCAAATTTCAAAATTTCTAGCTAAAAAACTCTTCAAACCCACCCTTTACTGAACAACAAATTCATTCCCACAAGCAAACTTCTACTGCCCCACAATTAAAATATCAAATTCAGCACAACACAACCAAAAAAACCTATTCATGCCAAACAATGAAATCGATTTTGAAAGTGCAAAGTTTATGGAATCATTTATGAATATAATATCAATAAACTACGCAGACTTAGGAAATGTCTATGGTGCATCAAGCAATATTTGTCTTATTTTGGAAGTAGTTCATATAAAGAAAAGAAGAGACTTATTCCTAGCCACCACAAGTTGGAGTAGGCCAAAGTCCAAACAATCAATCATCTCCAAGTCAAATATTAATAGATTTTATAGACATACGAAATATATATGGTGCATCAAACAATATTGCACTATTTTTTTTGTGTGTGGAAGTAATTCATACAAAAAATGATGTTCTTCCCGATCATCAGAAAGGTTCGAGCAAATCACCATCTCCAACCAACGACAAAGAATACTTTGCCAATATGAAACTATCGTTATGAGACCAACGACTAAGACAAACAAACGACCTTAGATTTTTTTTAAATGTTGTATAACATATTTTCTTCATTATTATGACTTAAGAAAATACTTTTGTAATATATTTTATTTTCTTAATTATTAAAATGAAAAGAAATAAATTTATCAATAATGCATTGTAATTGTAATTAAAAAAACGTACTAAATGACGCAAGCACCCCCTTTGACCAACGGCTAGTTCTCGGATAAGTTAATCCAACGGCTCTATTTTTCTTACCATTTCAAAATATAGCCGTTACACAACACAATCTTTTCATTGTCAAATCTTTAAGAATCTCTCAATTCAAAACATCCAGTTACATTCTTTTATTTTTCTGCTACTTCTCTATTCACTTCCACTGCAATTTCCATTTTCATTTCAATTTGCATTTCCATTTACATTTCATTTCAATTTCGTAACAATGCCTTCTTCTAACCACAACACCAAATCTCCGAACCCTAATCGAAGAAGTTCAGAATCCAATAATCACATGAGAAGAAGCTTCACCGGAAATCCATTCTCCAAACCTTCTTCCCTCGTGGCAAACCCTAGATCCAGTTTCTCTCACACCCCTGCCAATAGTCCTATAGGTAATTAATCGATTTTGATTTTAATCACTTCTAATTTCATAATTCTTATTATGATTTTGAATTGATGTTATTTTGTATTATTCTGATTTTGAATTTGATATCATTATGTGCAGATTTTCCGAGAAAAAGCTTTGATTATGAAAAGGAAAATGTGAAAGATCAGGTGCTGAAACCTGGAAAGATTCGATCGCCGTCACCAGCTGCTACGTCGAAATCGTCGAAGAATTTCATGTCTCCGACGATCTCGGCTTCGTTCAAGGTCGCTGAGTCTCCTAGAAGGAAAATCCTTTCTGAGAGGAACGAGACTGCTCTTTCATCTGAACATAAAGTTCATGTTCGTAAGGTAACTTTTGCTGATCCTTTAGAACAGAAAAGGCTTGATGCTTCAATTGATGGAAGTGAAAACCATTTTCCGAGTTTTGAGTCTGATGATAATATTAGTGAGAATTTGTCTGTTTCGGATGCTGGTTCTTTGATTCCAAAAGATGATTTGTTGTTTGAAAATGTACCAATGAATAGTCCTTTGATTTCTCAGAATGAGACTCAGATTCACACTAATTCCTTATTTGAAAATGTTACCATAGAGCCTTTGATTCCAACGAATGAGGTTCACACTTTTGAAAATGTTTCTGTAGAGCCTTTGATTCCACAGAATGAGATCCGCACTGAATCCTCATTTGAAAATGTTTCCATAGAGCCTGATTTTGTAAACCTTGACCCTACTTTTAAGCTTAGTCCACCGGCCGCCACTCCTCCGGTTTCATACACACATACTGTAGTAGATCCTCTTGATGCAGATCCATCACTGCCACCTTATGATCATAAAACGAACTACCTCTCCCCTAGGCCACAATTCCTTCATTACAGACCGAAACCAAAAATGGAATTAGAGGACAGATTCATCATGTCTTCAAGCTTTTCAGACTCAGAAGTTACCGAGGATACTCAGTCTGAAGAATCACTGAAGGAATCTGAGGATGTTTCTTCAGATGAAACTGTGAAGCAAGAAGAGGAACTAATTTCTGAACCAAGTCCTGTTAGGACTCTCTTGCCAGAGGAAACTGTTGAAGCAAAGGAACTACCCAAGTCGCGTTTCTCCTTGAGATCAATGGCTGTTGCTCTAATTTTGCTGCTGTCAATTGCTTTTGTATCAATCTCAGTCACAAATTCTCCAGGGATTGATCATGCTGTGTTTGGAGAATTTTATGAGGCTTATAAATTGTCCGAACTTTCAGAGTTTGCAAGGGCTAACTTTGACCAATTCGCACAGTTTTCAAAAGCAAATTATGAAGGTTTAGCTCGAAATTTGCATATTTGGTTTACTAAGTCACTGTCTTCAATAACTGAGTTGATTTCAGATGTTAGAGGAGCACGTAGTTTGGCCCAGTTGCAGTATTTTAACTTGACTATGCTGAACGACTATACTGTAGTTAATCAGTATCCTACATGTGGATGCCATGAAAATGAAATAGGTATCATTCACCCTATTGCTCAAGAACAACCTGTTGCCTCAGAGATTGCTGTGGATGCCGTTTCAGCTGAGCATTATGATGTATATGAAGAACAACTTCACCATGATATTGAAATGGTCACTGGGTTTGAGAATGCTTTGGATGCTCCTGAATCTGAGGAAGTGCACAAGGGCCAATCAGCCACTATTTTTGAATCAGAAGAGCAGGCTTTACAACTATCTAAAGTTGATGTACAAAATGATGTAGAAGATGTTTCTAATTCTGAGGAAGCACTCAAGGATCAATCTGTCACTTTGGTGGAACCAGAGCAGACTTTGCAGCTGGTAGAAGCAGCAAAGGAAGAAAGCCAAACACCAAGTGATGCAGAGTTGGCTCTTGTAGGTGATGTTGAAGATGCTGCAGAATCCGAAGCATTCAAATCTGTCACTGTGGTAGAACTAGAGCGGGCTTTGGAAATGGAAAAAATCCAAACACCAAGAGATGTTGATGGTGATAGTGAATATTCGCCAAATTCAAATTCCGAGGCTGCTGAAATCCATGATAAAGAAGTGTTTGGAAAAGGCAGTGTAGATACAAGGCTAGCACAAGAAAGTGTTGCAAATCTCAAGCATTCACCAGTATCAGATGCTGAAATTCAAACTGAAAACAAAGAAGTAGGAGATTCAGCAAGCACGGATGCTGCAGCAATTAGAAGGAATGAACAAATATTAGAAGCTAGTCAGATCCCTCAAAACATGGGGCTATACCTGCTGCTTTGTGCAGGTACAGTTATTATTGCAGGTGCAACTTTTAACTGGTCAAGGAAAGTTAAAAACAGCAGTAAACCTAAGATTGAATCTGACAACAATCAGATTTCCCCGGGTAAACCATCTCTGAGGAGTGCACCAGTAGAAACGGAAGTTGTTGGAGAATCAAGCCCTTCAGAAATGGTTGGAGAATCATGCCCTTCAGAAATGAGCAGCTTTGAGAAGAGCTCATCCTACAGAGTGAGTCAATTAAATGAAACTACCAGCATTGATAAAAAGCGCAGGAATAATCACAGGAGAGAGTCTTTGGTTTCTTCTGACTCCATGGGTGACTCAATGGGTTCCCCATCCTATGGAAGCCTAACAGTGTTTGAGAAAATTCCAAGGGTTAGTATTGTTTGTCTGCTGTTGTTTGTTTATTCATCACATTATTATTGTTAACTGTTATGACATGTGAATTGTTTCTCATATGTTTCATCATATTGATTTTACAGGGACGCGGCGATGACGAGATAGTTACTCCGGTTAGGCGTTCGAGTAGGATCAGGAGCCTTGCCACTTCACCTGTATAAGCTTTTGTTACTGGCTCTCCTTTATAGTCTAACCTGCATAACTTTGTGCATCCCTGCAATGTGAATGTATTTCTATTTTCGATCAACAGAAGTGTCTTGTCTTCTGAATCTTCTAGTTCTATTGACTTTGTAGCTTTAGAATTGTTTTTGAATGAATGATTGTTGCTCAATGGGTTCGGTTAATGTCCACTTTTATATAGGCTTCCTCCCTTGTACTCTAACTTCCATATTCATCAACTTTCACACGCGTGGCCCTTGTGTTGATGATTTCGACTATTTGAAATTTGCCGACCTTCTTCTACGGAGAAGAATTTATTTTCACGGATAATTATTGTAAATTGAAAAATTATTTATAGAATTTAAATAAATAAATTAAAAAAATGACAAAACATAAATAATAAAATTTGAGGAAGTCGTTATAATTTTAAAATAAAAAATTTCAAATAGTTTAATAATTTATATCATAACAATTTATTATGTTTAATTTGCGTATAAATTTGTAATAAAAATAATGAATTTTTTTCACCAAGCACACCGCCTAGGTGTATTTGCGTTTTTTTAATAATATTAAAAATTAAAGGGAATAAAATGAAATATTCTCACCAAGATGCCTTAACGCTGCTATCTCCGATTTACAAGGCCGAAACCTTGCATCGGCCTATACAACAATGTTTCTAAAGTGATATCAAAAGAGGATTACCGACATATCGAAAGAATGCAAAGAAGAAATTAGAGAGAAAATGAGAAGAAATGTGAAAAAATGGTGGATGACGGAGGTTGTATTTATAGAAAACGCAAATACACATAGGAATCACATAGGGTTGCGCATACATGCAATTGATACACATAGGCACAACCTGGAGTGACATTACTTTATGGATGACCTTAGGCACCACTAGGGGTGGCAAAACGGGTCGTCCGTCCCGCCTTAAGCCCGTCAAGAAAAATGGACATAAAAATCATGTCCGCCCTGTCAAGGTGACGGGTTGGGGGGCGGCGGGCTTGCCCGCCTATATTTTAATTTATTTTTCTTCCATTTTTTTAATAGATTAATAGTCTTTTTTACCTTTTAGTTAAATTGTTCACTTATTTTTTATAATTTTTTTTATAAAGCATCTTTTAAACAAATTTTACCTAAATAAATATATAAAGTAAAACCATCAAGAGTTTGAATGACTAGAATTAACTAAAAAAAGGCCGACTTAAAGCAAAATGAACTTAACGAATAGGTAAAGCAGGCTTAAGCGGGCGGCGGACTTTGGCGGAGCGAGCTTAGACAGACGGCGGACCCAAAATTCCAACCCAACCAGCCATTTTTTGGCGGGTGCGCGGGTCGTTCCTGCGGGCCACCGCCCGTTTTGTCACCCTCGACGCCACGGGGTGGCACATACATACAAAATTTGGTCATAGGTGCCCACCTGGAATGGCACATGCATTATACTGGTTTTTTAAATCTGACAATTTGCGAAAATATTTTGAAAAGTTGGTTGTTTGTGTAATTAAGTTGGTTATTGCTAAAAAAAAATTCAAAAATAATAGTTGAATTTTAATAATTTTAATTTTTATTACTTATTAATAAATTTTAGATTTAATTGGTCCATGGACGTTAGTGTGTATATGAAAAAATTTTAAGTTTGTAATTTTAATTACTTATTAAAAAATTTGAAAAAATTTAATAGTTTATGTCATAACATCTATTAAGTTTCTAATAACAAATCTATTAATTTTGTTAATTTTGCATATAAAAAGTTTTGTAATAAAAATAATAGTTGGATTTTAATAATTTAAATTGAAATTAGTTATTTATAAATTTTAGACTTGATTAGTATATCGGTCACTGTAAGTTAGCATGTTTTTGTTTTAGTTTTTTTTTTTTAAATAGTTTCTGAATGTTAATATTTCTTTTTGTTCTAGTCCAGATAAAATTTGCAGGAAGTCTGTAGATTTTAAAATTGCAAGGAAAATCCACTAGAAATTTGTAGATTTTTCTGTGAATTTTGAATTTAAGGACTAAAACCAAAAAATTTAACATTCAAAGACTATTTTCAGAAAATATGCTAACTTACAGACACTAACATACTATTTAAGCTTAAATTTTATATCAAATAACAAATGTATACATTATTAAAAATTTTGTTACGAATGGAAACTATTGAATGATATGGTATCACGAAATTCGTCGACCAATGATAACTATTGAACGATTGGTCTAGAGGATGAATTGAGTATCTTTAACATGACTATTATATTTACCATCTCTACTCCTTTTGCTTCTGATAGATATTTGATTTCATATCGAGATTGATCTGGTAATGTAATTTCGTAGGAATCAGAAGTCGTATCCCACAAACGACTCCTCTCTTTCGTTCTAGAACCAGAATTGGATGCAATTGGTAAATTGAAGGTCTTGAATCAGTGACATTGATATTCGATACGACAACGTAGAGTGAATTAGCAAACTCAACACTCAAACGCCCAAGTCAGTTCATGATTCAAAATGAGTGTAGAGAAAAATGGAGATTAGAAAATGTACGTTGCTTTCTGTGTGGACTGGCCTTTATTCCTTGGATCAAGTGAAATGAATTTGACATCAACTATGTGTGCCTTTGGCCGATCCAGAATAATATATATATATATATATATATATATATATATATATATATATATATATATATATATATATATATATATATATATATATATATATATATATATATATATTGACTCACTTATTGAAGAATTTTTAAATAAGAGATTAATCTTTATCACTATCTCAATATATAAATAAGAGATAAGACTCACTTGATTCCTCGATTGCTACCACTAGATGATCAAATTGAGGAATTTTTAAATATATATATTGACTGTATTAGGGTTGTTCATGGTATAATTTTTCAAAAGAACCAAATTGTACCGAACTGAACCATAACAAATAATTACAAGAACTGAACCGAACCGTTTGAATTTATTCAGAACCGAACTGAACCAAAATAATTGGTTCGATATACCGGTTCTTAATTCTGAACCGTACCAAACTATTAATAACCATTTTGTAAGGGAATTGCTTGTTATAATAAACAGAACCATTGATTTTTTTTGAATTTTTCTAATTAAAAATTATTATAGATTTTTTAAAGCTATTTTTATAAATATAATTTAATCACTAATATGTAATATACAATATTTAAATTCAAATCGATTTAACCTAACATTGGTTAGATAGATTGATTTTTCAAATCCATACAATTAATAAATGGCTGTAACTTTATATATACTAGTATTTATTAAAAAAAACTGTATTGTCGTGTTGTTTGCCTAAACAAAATATATTCAGAAATTGATTTGCTTAAGCACAATCACAATCCAATATATTCATACAGTAATATTCATGTGAATGTTTCTTTACATATTGAAACGGTTCGGTTATTATATATTTTGTTCTTATAATAACAAATGTTGTGCTGTTTTACCTCATTTATCAGTCATAAAAAGTTTAATAATGAATATTATTATCATTAATAAAATTAATAATTTTTTTTATATTTAAAATAAAATACATTATTAAAAAAATAATTTGAAGAAAATACCTCCGAATCAAACCAAAATTTTAACATAACCAACTAATACCATTAGCTTACCATAACTATATTGTGGTTCTGTTTGGTATTTTTGGTTCGGTTAACTGGAATCACTCTCGATTCCGGAAAATATAATAGAGGATAATGATTTTGTGTGTTGATTTGCCCGGTCCCGGAGCCGGAGCTGGTGTCGCCGCTAGCGACACCGGCGAGGGTATTTTTGGTAGAGATAAGTGGCATAAGGCTTGGGATCACCACATATGACTATGTGACACTTTATCCTCTTTGGCTCATTTGGAAAGTACATTGATCCAAGGACTTTATAAATGCTTTTAAAGTTTACTCCACTTTCTATGTGGGACTATTTATGAAGCATTTATTGCCAATCTCACATTTGTCATTTTGGAACATAACTTGATGAAATTAATGCTCATAATTCCAACATCATAAACCAAAGAAAACGGTTAAGTTATTTAACAACAGTTCGGTTTAGTTCTGTGGTTCAGTACAGTTTTATGGATTTTTTGAACAGCCCTAGATAAGAGGATTCAATGCTAACCAATGAATTAATCAAGAGAGATAAATTAAATTATTTATTAAATATTAATATAACTATTATTTCTCACTCTTGATTAATCTAATGGTTAACATTGAATCATCTTATCTCTTATTTAAAAATCCTCATACTTGATACATTATATATATATATATATATATATATATATATATATATATATATATATATATATATATAAATGGTTATGCACCGATAGTGTAAAATAGTTTTATACTGTCAACCAATAAGAATATATCGTTTAACCATGTCATATCAGTAATTTAAAAATTACAGTCTAACTTGACATGATACACGATCGTGATTGGTTGACAGTGTAAAACTATTTTACACTGTCAGTGCATCACCCTTTTTCTTTTATATATATATATATATATATATATATATATATATATATATATGTATGAAATAGTGATAAAGATTAAACTTATATGAGTGTCAGAGAAATAGATAATTACCATTTGATTAAGATAAATGGTTCAGATTTAATATCTCATCACGCGATCCACTTTTTTTCTCAACCGAAAACAATTGAGAAAAAAAAAATCAGATCGATAATTCAAACCGAGTTTTCCATAAACCAAACAAACCAATTGAGTAGGATCCATATCCATTTCAACTAGGTTCAATTCTGTTGTGAAAAACGATACCAATAACAAAGTATAATAGGGAATTAGGGAAGAGAATAAGAACACAATAATTGGTTATAACTGCTATTCTTTTACTTTCTCTTAAAACAAGATTACAAGTTTACAAGAATAACAAATAACCTCTCTCACCCTAAATTAGGATTTGCAGCTTAGCAATGATGAGAGACTAGTATGCTATTTATAATAAAACCTAACATACTAACTAATGGGCTTTTTCAGCAAGGCCCATTACACAAGCCAACTTAATAAACAAGCTAACTTAACAAATTAGGGTTTAAACACTAAAACCTAATTTAACATGCTAACAACCCTAGCATCTTCGACATCTGCATGCTAGACCCATCTTCGACTACAGCATGCACACTTCGACACCAGCATGTGAACAATCCTTCGACTTCATGCTTAACTCTGTCGAACTGTCGAACCAAGAAGCTACCCTTCGACAATACTAGAGTTCGATCCAATATCTCACAAATCTCCACCTTGGACCTAACTCTACAACGTCAAGGAACAAACTAGCTTTCTTCATGCAGCTTTATCAACTGCATACAGTGGAAAAACTTGCAACTCGGCAATGTCTTGGTGATCATATCAGCAGCATTGT
This sequence comes from Vicia villosa, assembly GCF_029867415.1. Taxonomy (NCBI): domain Eukaryota; kingdom Viridiplantae; phylum Streptophyta; class Magnoliopsida; order Fabales; family Fabaceae; genus Vicia; species Vicia villosa. Next base: position 4,628,724 of record NC_081180.1, on the reverse strand, counting down.
CTTCAGTCGAAACCTTCAGCACTTGGACTTCTCCACGCTCGATTACTCCTCTGACGAAATGCAGCCTCACATCAATGTGCTTAGTTCGCTCATGATAGGCTGAATTCTTTGACAGGTGTATTGCACTTTGACTATCACATTTAACAGTGATACCTCGACCTTGAAGTTTCAGCTCTTTCGCAAAACCTTCAAGCCACAATGCTTCTTTCACAGCTTCAGTGAGAGCAATATATTCCGCTTCAGTGGTTGATAGAGCAACAACCTTCTGAAGTGTTGCTTTCCAACTAATTGCAGTGCCAAACATAGTGAAAACATATCCAGAAATAGATTTTCTGGAATCCATACAACCTGCATAATCAGAGTCGACATATCCTTCTATTACTACTTTACTATTTTCACCCAAGGCTCCACCATAAATTAGGACTCTATTCAGAGACCCATTTATGTACCTTAAAATCCACTTCAATGCTTGCCAGTGAGCCTTTCCAGGATTCGCCATGTACCTGCTTACAAGACTTACTGCGTATGCTATGTCGGGTCTAGTACAGACCATAGCATACATCAAAGAACCGACTATATTAGCATATGGGATGCTATTCATATAGGCTCTTTCGACATCAGTACTGGGACACTGATCAATACTCAGCTTGAATTGAGGGTTTGTTGGAGTCACAACTGGCTTCGAATTCGACATACCAAACTTTTCAAGAATCTTCCGTAGATATGCCTTTTGAGATAAGCATAACTTCGACTTCTTTCTATCTCTTCGAATGTCAATTCCAAGAATTCTGGAAGCAGCTCCCAGATCCTTCATATCGAACTCCTTATTGAGTTCATCCTTCACCCTCATCACATCTTCAACACTGTTGCTAGCTATGAGAATATCATCCACATAAAGCAACAAAATTACAAATGAATTACCAGGTCGAAATCTGAAGTAAACGCAGTGGTCGAACTGACTTCTAATGAAACTTATGCGTGTCATGAACTTGTCGAATCTCCTATTCCACTGTCGAGGAGATTGTTTCAGCCCATACAAAGATCTCTTTAACTTGCACACATAATCTTCCTTCCCCTTTTCGACATACCCTTCAGGTTGCCTCATCAGGATCGTTTCATCTAGATCACCATACAAGAATGCAGTCTTCACATCCATCTGTTCCAGTTCAAGATCGAACTGTGCCACCATGGCAAGCAACATTCGAATGGACCTATGCTTCACAACAGGAGAAAACACATCATTGAAGTCGACACCTTCTTTCTGAGTGAAACCCCTTGCAACTAACCTTGCCTTGTATCTTTTCGACGTCACTCCTTCAATTCCTTCCTTAACTTTGAAAATCCATTTACAGCTGACTAACCTTGCCCCAACAGGTTTCTTGATCAGTTCCCAAGTATGATTATCATGAAGAGATTTCATCTCATCATCCATGGCCTTCAGCCATTCAGTCTTATTTCGACTCCTCATAACTTCCTTATAGTCTCTAGGTTCTTCGTCTAGAACCTCACTTGCAGAGATTAAGGCATAAGCTATAAGATCTGCATATCCAAGTCTCTGAGGTGGCTTGATGACTCTTCTCGACCTATCTCTCGACAATAGGTAGTAATCGTCAGTTTCCTCAACTTCAGCATCTTCTGCTTCTTCTTCGACTTCATCTGGGATATGCAATTCAGCATCAACATGCTCCACCTCAACAGGAATCTCTACCTGTTCCAGCTCTTCGTCAGATGTTTCTGTACTTCGACCAACATCATCAGTTTTCTTAAAAGCCATTTCAGCTTCATTGAAAACTACATCTCGACTGGTGATACACCTCCTGTGACCTGGCTCTAGGCACCATAGCCTATAAGCTTTGACTCCTTCAGGGTATCCCATGAACATGCATTTCAGAGCTCTAGGTTCGACCTTGTCTTGCCTAATGTGAGCATAGGCTACGCAGCCAAATACTCTCAGTTTGTCGAGATCTGGTGGATGTCCCGACCAAACTTCTTCAGGTGTCTTCATATCTAACGCTGTCGAAAGACATCTGTTTATCAGATATGTTGCTGTCGAAACAGCCTCAGCCCAGAACACCTTTGTTAACCCCGCACTAGTCAACATGCATCTGACTCTCTCCAAAATAGTTCGATTAAACCTTTCAGTCAAACCATTTTGCTGTGGAGTACCTGCAGTAGTTCTATGCCTTGCAATACCAGAGGCAGCACAAAAACTGTCGAATGCCTCATTGCAAAATTCAAGGCCATTGTCGGTTCTCAACCTCTTGACCTTTCTGTCAGTCTGATTTTCAACCAGAGTCTTCCAACTTTTGAAATTCTCAAAAGTTTCATCCTTAGTCTTCTGGATGAATACCCATAATTTTCTGGAATAATCGTCTACTATGGATAGAAAATACCTTGCTCCTGAATGTGATGGACACCTTGCAGGCCCCCAAAGATCAGCATGGATGTAATCAAGGGATCCATGTGTTCTTTGTTTGCCTTTGTTGAACTTCACTCTGCAAGATTTTCCAAGTACACAGGGTTCACAAAACTTCAGCTTTTCGACTTTGTCTCCACCAAGCAGATTTTGTTTCCCTAATTCGACCAGACCCCTTTCACTGACATGGCCCAATCTCATGTGCCAGATTTCTGTTTTCGACAAAGGTTTCGTGGATGCAACATTTGTCGAACCACTTACAACTTCAGCCTCAAGGGTATACAAGCCTTGTTTCTTCACGCCTCTCAAGACTTCCTTCGAACCCTTCATGACTCTTAGGATACTTTTCTCTCCTTGAAAGACATATCCTTTCTTGTCGAATTCACCAAGAGAAAGCAGATTTCTCTTCAAATCAGGAACATACCTGACTTCAGTCAACAACCTTATTGACTCATCATGGAGCTTGAATCTCACAGATCCAACACATGCAATCTTGCAAGCCTTGTTGTTTCCCAGCAATACTGATCCACCATCTTGATCACATAATTCCTCGAACAAGTTTTTGTTTGGAGTCATGTGCCAAGTGCAACCTGAATCCATAATCCACTCCTTCTTAGAGTCACTGCTTGAAACCACAAGAACATCAGATGATTCGAAATCATCTTGAACAATGGCAGCGTTGCCATTATCCTTACCTCCATGATATTTCAAGCGTTCAGGGCACACCTTTCTTGTGTGACCCTCCTTCTTACAATGGTAGCATCGAATGCCAGATGCTTCGCCACTGTAAGTCTTCGACTGGCTTTTGCCTTTCTTCTTGTCGAACTTACCATCCTTTCGTAAGAGTTTTCCTTTAACGGCCAAACCTTCGCCAACAGTCGAAGGTTTATGCTCCTTTCGTTCATTCAAGTCCTTAGAGTACAAGGCTGATTGAACTTCTTCAAACGTCAGGGACTCCCTTCCATACAAGAGAGTTTCTTTGAAGTGAGCATGTGATCGAGGCAAAGAACACAATAGTAACAGCGCTTGATCTTCATCATCGATCTTCACATCAATATTTTCAAGATCAAGAATCAGCTTGTTGAACATATCCAACTGCTCAGCCAATACTTTGTCTTCAATCATCTTGAATGAATACAAAGCTTGCTTCAGGTAGAGTCGATTTACCAGCGATTTGGTCATATACAAACTTTCAAGTTTCACCCATAACCCTGATGCCGTCGTCTCCTTTGATACCTGCCGGAGAACCTTATCACCAAGGCTCAACAAAATTGCGCTGTGTGCTTTCTCGATCATATTCGTCTTCTCCGCTGCCGTCAATTCTGCATTCATGGCTGCCTCTCCCTTCAACGCTTCCAAACAACCCTGCTGAACCAGTAGGGCTTTCATCTTCAAGCGCCACAGACCGAAATCATTCACTCCGGTGAACTTTTCAATCTCATACTTTGTTGAAGGCATCTTCTCCACGCTCACCGCACCAATTTGTTGTGAAAAACGATACCAATAACAAAGTATAATAGGGAATTAGGGAAGAGAATAAGAACACAATAATTGGTTATAACTGCTATTCTTTTACTTTCTCTTAAAACAAGATTACAAGTTTACAAGAATAACAAATAACCTCTCTCACCCTAAATTAGGATTTGCAGCTTAGCAATGATGAGAGACTAGTATGCTATTTATAATAAAACCTAACATACTAACTAATGGGCTTTTTCAGCAAGGCCCATTACACAAGCCAACTTAATAAACAAGCTAACTTAACAAATTAGGGTTTAAACACTAAAACCTAATTTAACATGCTAACAACCCTAGCATCTTCGACATCTGCATGCTAGACCCATCTTCGACTACAGCATGCACACTTCGACACCAGCATGTGAACAATCCTTCGACTTCATGCTTAACTCTGTCGAACTGTCGAACCAAGAAGCTACCCTTCGACAATACTAGAGTTCGATCCAATATCTCACAAATTCAATTCAACCAAAACTCCCTCTCTACTAACAACAACATTACTAATAATAGTAATAATACTTAATTTTACAAACCGACATTATTAATTAAGATACATTGCATAACAACTCTCAAATAATCATACTTAACGCACAAAACAAAAAACTAATAGTTAAACTTACTTTCCCATTTTAATGCAAGTACAGTTATTTATGAGAGACCACACATTGAGCTGAGATGAAAATTTGTTGAATAAAAAACATTTAGCAGTTTTTAAGGAACTGAAATTAAGGTTTTGAGTAACAGTTACCGTTATTTATTTTAAATAAATATTTACGAGGTTGTTTCTCTCTACTCTCTTCTTGTCCCAAACCCATACGAGGTAATGCTATAGAATCAGTAAAGTTTGCTTTTTTAATTGATCTTTTTTCTTTCTCTTATTGTTTTTTGTTTCTGTTTTGTGGGTTTTGTTTATTGTGAAGGGAACAAGAAGAGGGTGAGAACAATGTCGGTGAAAATCAAAGTGGGTGGTGTAGAGCTTGGTGCAAGGACTGTTGTGCATAGAAAATGGGCTCTTATGCTTTGTTTGGCAAGTTTCTGTGCTGGAATGTTGTTCACTAATAGGTACTTTTGCTTCTGGGTTCCTCAATTTTATTAGCAAGTTTTGATTTTTGTTTATTTTTTCCTCAAACACTTACTTGACACTTGTGATTGTGATTAATGTATTCATTTTTTCAAATTATTATCGGTGTCGCCGTGTCAGTGTCATGATCGGGGTGTGCTTCATTGGGATCTTAGCGAGTAATTAAGTTTCTAGGCTGCATTATAGTGAACTTAAATGAATGGTGGCTTTTTGAATATAATTTGAACTTTTGTTCATCTCCTTTGCTCATGGTTTTAATTGCGGTCGAATGCGGTTGTGAGTCTTGCGGTTGCTGTGATTTGCATTGCGGCGGTTGCAGCGTGAATTTTGATTGAGAAGAGTTCGAAATACATCATTGAAAACACTTAGTTAAGATTTTTCAGAAGTAAATTCACTTTGTTGTCTGATGTGGTTCTTAATGTAGTAGGACTTGTGATTTCAAATCACACTGCAATTGCGGTCCGATGCGGTTGTGGAGACTATCACATCAGCAATATTCGGCCTCAAGTGCAGTTGTGGACTGCAATTTAAACCATGCCTTTGCTATAGTTTTCACCTTTGATTACTACTCATGGGAGCAAAATTTTATAATAATGTGCAATGCTAACCCTAATTTCTGCGTCGTTCAGGATGCGGCCGTCTGAATATAAAGAAATTTCAAGGACTTATAGAGAGATTGAACAAAGAAAATTAAACGCTGATGGATGTAATCTTAATCTAAAGGTTGTAAAGCCTAGCTTTAATTACAGTAAAGTTGAAGTTTCAAATATCCAGAATGTTATCAAGTAAGCCAAACCGATTGTTGTTTGTACTGATTCTACTTATATTCTTATCAGAAAATTTAAATTCTAAACTCATTTTTATGCATAAATTGCAGGAAATTGAGTAAGACCATCTACGTTGGAGCTGAATCTTAAATTTGCTTTGATAGCTCATACCTGTATTTTTATAGTCAATGGTTCTCGTGTATCAGGAAAACCAGAGAGAGTCGAATCGACTCCAAGGAAAAAATGTTTCATGGTTATAGGGATCAATACAGCTTTTAGTAGCAGGAAGCGAAGAGATTCTGTTCGACAAACTTGGATGCCGCAAGGTGATTTATCATGATATTTCAACGTTTCCTAGTTTTTTTCCCTTCATTTTTTGATTCTATGTACCTAATGCATCTGAACCACGGTTTCGAATAAAACTACATCAGCTGAGGATAGAAAGAAATTGGAGGACGAAAAGGGCATAGTCATACGTTTTGTTATAGGTCACAGGTCAGATTTTTCTCATAAAATGAAACCTTCTTTTGTGGCCTTAACGTATTTAGTTAACCTTTTTCTCTATAGTTCTACATTTGGTGGAATTCTTGACAAAGCTATTGAAGCTGAGGAAAAGCTCCATGCTGACTTTTTGAGGCTGGTGATCTTTCTCTCCTGTTATTTTCATTCAAATATATGATTATATGCCTTGTGTTTTATGTACTTTCATTTTTATAATTAACAAATTACATCATGTTGAACAGAATCATGTCGAGGGATACATGGAATTATCAGCTAAGACGAAAACATACTTTTCAACCGCTGTTGCTTTGTGGGATGCAGAATTTTATGTCAAAGTTGATGATGATGTTCATGTGAATTTAGGTACGTAGAAAATTTCTCTGGTGTCTACTGTTAGTTATTATAACATGTTTTGTTTTATTAGTAAATGCTAGAACAACAACTAGTATCAGAAGAGAAAAGAAACGATAAAGTGCAAAACAATGTAACACACTAAATTTGGTTACGTTAGGCCAAGCGTGCCCACGTCTACAACTAGTTGCGTATTATTGATTGTGAATGAAATTAAGGTTTACAGTGTTATAAGTTGTTGCATAATCCAAATGTGACTTGGTTAAGGTAGTTAGTTATAGGGTTAAATATGTTATTGGTTCCTATAAATATTTCAAATTTCATTTTTAGTCCCTATAAAAAAAATGACATATTTTAGTCCCTACAAAATTTTTATGCATTCAGTTTTAATCCCTGCTATTTTCTAAAATATTGAAAAACTATTTAATTACCCTTAAACTTTTAAATTTTTGAATAATTTTTTTCTACGTGTTTAGAATATTATAAAACGTTTCTTTACTAAATTATAGAATTATTTAAAATGAGAAAAATTAAATATGAATTTTTTAAATTTCAAAAGATAATGATAAAATTAATGTAAACCTTGACTTAAAAATCAAATTTTGAGTTTCTTTTTTTCCGAGGAACTTTTTATAACGTTCTAAACATATATGTAAAATAATCATTCAAAAATACACATCGGTTTAACAGCAGGGACTATAACTACATGCATAATAATTTTGTGGGGTCCAAAACATGTCATTTTTTTAATAGGGACCAAAAACAAAATTTGTTAATTTTATAGGGACCAAAAACATCCTTAATCCTTAGTTATAACTACCTAGGAAGTTATTTAGTCATGCCTTGTGATACAAGTTACTGGTGTAAAAATGGTAGTATTATTGTTCTTAATGAACTACTCAGTTCATTATCAATCAATTACAACTTCCTTACTTTTCTCTCTTTCAATTTCCTCTATTTTCTTGCTTTCTTAGAGTGCAAGAAATTCTTTTGTAAACAACTTGGTATCCATAGCCCTTTGGTTTGTGTGAGATTCACACAATCTTTGATTGTTTTTATGGTTTGAGCATGATAGCTAGACGAAATGGTTTCCGTGGTACACTCTCAATCCTTGAGGGCAAGAATTGGGGAAAATGACAGCTAGAAATGAAAGCTTTGCTTGACTTTCAAAATGTTTTTGAAGTGGTGACCGAGTTTAAGAACTTGGTGCAAATTTAATTGAGGCTCTAAGAACAACTTACATAGATTTAAAGAAGAAAGATTGCAAAGCTACCTTCCTCATTCATCAGGCTGTTGATGCTGTTAACTTTGACAAAATCTCTCATGCAACAAGCTCGAAGGAGGCTTGTGACTTGCTTGTTAAATACTATTAAGATGGTGATAAGGTAGAAAAAAAAGTGAAATTGCAATCCCTTCAAAGGTGGTATGAACTGATGTCGATGCGAGCGAATGAGAAGATTGTTGTGTATGTATCTAGGCTTCAAACCTTGGTTCATTCCAGGAAAAGTTATGGGGAGACTCTCACTGATCAGATGATCATTGAGAAGATAATGCGAATCTTGACTCCTCAATTTGATCATGTAGTGGTAGCAATTGAGGAATCAAGTGACATGTCCATATTGAAGATAAAATAACTACAAGGCTCATTGGAAGGGAGTGGAGATCAATTGAGGCATTACAGACCCAAACATTCAAGGAGAATGAAGGAAATGGAAAATTCAAGGGCAAGTCAAGCAAAGGAACGTTCACAAAAGTAAGTTGGCTTAGCTCACAGAAGAACAAATATAGGGAGAAACTTAAATCCTCCAAGAGAGGAGGTCACTACAAAGAAAGGCCAAGACAAGAAGCACATTCAGTGATGCAATTGTGAAAAATGGGGTCACTGTGCAAGTGATTGCTAGTTTGGCAAATGCAAGAGCTAGGCAAAATAATGTGATGGTGAGGCCAATGTAGCACAAGATGACTCAGATGAGGAACCAGTTGTTCTAGTGGATGCAGTATCAAAGGATGATCATCAATCGGGATCTTGGTATCTTGACACAGGGTGCTCCAACAACATGATTGGAAATGTGCATGTGCTAAGATTACCTTTAATCCAAAACATAATCTTTCAAACAAAAATTAGTGCTACACAAGAACAATGTCTTCAGGTAGCGATGGAACACAAACTCAGAGTTAGCCGGGCATCTAATGTCTGACCATCTAACCTTTAGATCTCTAAACCAGTTGGTAACTCAAGAAAATGAGACAAGCCTGCCTAAATAATCAATGCTTGAGAAGATGTATGAAGTCTACTTTGATGGGAAGCAACCTAGGAATTCATTCAAGTCTTATCTACTTGTGAGATACTCTAGTGTATTGGAGGTAGTTCACTCAGATATATGTGGACCTTTTGAAGTTACATCATTAGGAGGAAACAAATATTTCATTTCTTTTGTAGACGAGTATAATAGGAAATTTTGGGTTTACTTGATCAAATCCAAGGATGAAGTATTTGAAAGTGTTCAAAAGATTCAAGGTACTGGCTGAGAATCAAAGTGCTAAGAACTGATGCAGGAGATGAGTACTCATCTAAGGTCTTTGAGGCTTTTTGTGTTGACCTTGGCATTCAACAAGAGGTCACAACTCCCTACACACCTCAACACAATGGCCTTACCGAAAGGAAAAATTTAACTATCCTAAATATGGCAAGATATATGTTGAAGCAAAGAAGCATGCCAAATTCATTTTGTGGTGAGGCCATAAGCACTCCAGTGTATGTGCTCAACAAATGTCCCACCAAGAGATTAAAAAGGAAGATCCTTGAGGAAATTTGGAGTGACAAGAAGTCTAGTATGCACCACCTCAGAGTGTTTGGATCTTTGTGCCACAAACACATTCCTGATGCAAGAAGAAGGAACGTAGATGATAAGACTGAAGAAATGATCTTTGTTTGCTACCATGTAATTGGAGTCTATAGACTATACATTCCCAAAATCGAAAAGATTGCCATTAGTAGAGATGTTGTAATAAATGAAGTTGGGACATGGGATTGGAACTTAAAAGGAACCTCAAACTGGCCATTGATGAATTCCCTTATAAATAATTTTGATAGCGAGGAAGGAAATTCATCTAATGAAGAAGGCACTAGCAACAGAAGTGGGAGACCGCCAAGAATAAGAGTAGTTCCAACTAGATTGCAGGAGTGTGCGATGTTAATGACAATGAAGTCACTGAAGAAGGGAGACTTAGTCCATTTTGCTTTTATGGCAGATTCAGATCCAACTAATCATCATGATGCCTTAAGACAAGAAGTTTGGATAGCTTCAATGAAAGATGAGATATGAGCCATTGAAAGAAACCAAACATGGGAACTTGTCAAATAGCCATCAGATAAGAAAGCCATTGAAGTCAAATGAGTGTATAAGTTGAACTTCAATCCAGATGGATCAATTGCACAACATAAAGCAAGATTAGTTGCAACGGGCTTCCTTCAAGGAGCTGGCCTTGACTTCTGAGAAGTTATGCACAAGTTGCAAGGACTAAAATAGTAGGTTAGTGGTTGCATTGGCTTGTGCTATGAACTAGTCCATATTCCATCTAGATGTGAGATCAACATTCTTAAATGGTCCCATTCAAGAAGTTGTATTTGTCACACAACTTCTCGGGTTTGTGGTAAGAGGGAAAGAAACACAAACCTCTATATGGCCTTAAACAAGCTCCCAGGGTCTGAAACAAAAATATAGACAGTTATCTAGCTAAATTGGGATTCACTAAGTGCACAACTGATTATGGTGTATATGTGCAATCTCGATTTGCTGATGTTAGATGTTTTGTATCTTAGGAATGTACTAGGTTCAATTGCCTGAATGATTGGCATAGCAACACTTGGACTAAAGAAGCATGTGGTGTATAATCCAGATATGAGTTGGTTAAGGTAGTTAGTTAGTTACAGCTACCTAAGAAGTTAGTTATTCAACACTAGATCAATAACTTGTGATGCAAGTTACTGGTGTGTAAATGGCTGTATAATTATTCTTAATGAACTACTCAATTCATTATGAATAAATTACAACATCCTTACTTTTCTTTCTTTCAAATTCATAATAGATGTCACTATTCAACCAGTAAGCTAGTGTAGATTATGTAACATATTTTTTCACAAGCTTAGTTAACTACTTAAGAAATTTCAATTGTTGATCAATGCGAACAGTCATCATTTCCTCATTGCGCTGTTTTTTTTTTTTTAAATCTCAGCAACACTTGGGTCAACTCTGAGTATGCACCGTATGAAACCTCGGGTGTATGTTGGGTGCATGAAATCTGGTCCCGTCCTTGCTCAGAGGTAAGAAAAGCTGAATTGTAATTTTTCAGTAAGTTTAAAACTATTTCCTAGTGTAACTGTCTTGCCACAGGGGAGTGAAATACCATGAACCAGAATACTGGAAGTTTGGTGAGGTTGGAAACAAGTACTTTCGTCATGCTACTGGACAATTATATGCCATTTCACAAGATTTGGCAACTTATATTTCGATAAATCAGTAAGTTTTGTGGCCTTTATAAAAAAAAACAACTAAATAGTTTTCTGACTAATTTGGCTCACGGTAGTTCTTTGATAGATTGATAACAGTTTTGTTTTATAATATCAGGGATGTGCTGCATAAATATGCGAATGAAGATGTTTCGTTAGGATCATGGTTCATAGGTTTAGATGTGGAACATATCGACGATAGGAGAATATGTTGCGGTTCACCACCAGGTATACGTTCTTTTGATTCTACATTCAAAACCCTGGTATGATCATTTTTTTGATGGTTTCTGACAGTGTTGTCACTGTGCAGATTGTGAGTGGAAGGCTCAAGCAGGTAATACGTGCATTGCTACATTTGATTGGAAATGCAGCGGGATTTGCCGGTCTGCTATGAGGATGAAGTATGTTCACGAGCGTTGCGGAGAGGATGAAAATGCACTGTGGAGCACAACTTTTTGATAGGTCGCAACTCGCGACTCACCTTCTAAACTCAAGAAGCACGAGATTCAGGAGCTTGAAAGAGTAACATATGGAAGGCGAAAGATTAATATACATGAAAGGCACATGCTATGCGTACAAGTAGTTGGATACTCGATGCTCGAGAGTCGTCATCTTTTTTTCCAAACTATGGAGAATGAGATAACTGCAGAAGAGATGAACAAGTAGAAGAGTAGCGTAGCAACCAGCATATTCTTTTGATACGTGGCCTGAGAAGGCCATGTATGTCTAAGTTTCGTAATAATTAGTTCTCATTATATCAAACTTTCACCGAACTTACTTGTATTTCCCTTGAAGTTTTAATATAATTTTAGTTATATTTCTCACGATTGTGTCAAAAATATCAGATTTGACAGAACAACAAACATGAAATTTGGAACTTGCAAGAGAAATAGTTTGAGCCGTTAAATTTGGAACTTGAAGAAATAGTTTACTAGCTTATTACAACAATATGAAATTTACCAAAAAATATCTCAACTGCTAAGATTTTATCTATCAGAGACTTGGTCAATTCAAAGGCAAACTTTCAGTTCTAAAACACTCCTTGAGATTTATCTTGGACATTGCAAACTTACGATATCTTGATTTAGGAAGTGCTTTAGCGAGTGTTTGGTTATGCGACGATGCTTCAACCCTATTTCCACCGCAACTTTTTAGAAGCTCCAAGTCTTAGATTCTGCATTAACACTGTCTTAACAAAAAGTATAAGTAAAAAGTTGTTAATCCATAGAACCTTAAAATAGAAGCAAAGAAAACATAAAGTACTTACATGTTACCTGTTGATCTGCCCTCAAATGAATTAAGTCCCTACCATCTTCAGAAAAAGGTACAACAAATTAATGAATTGGTTCCCTACCTACCATACCAATTCATCTCTTGTATGATCCCACCCTAGAGAGAAAAAAAATTTGCTTACTGGATGAAGATCAAATCTGCAGAAGAAATTAAAGAATCAAAGAAATGGCAATCAATCTCATTCACGCATGTGATTACATTTGTCTGATTAACACGTGATATTGGCACGGCTCAATCAAATAACACAGAGCTTTTATGAATTATAAAGCACAGTGTTCTGATTGAACCGCACCAATATCTCATTTCATGTACTCAACTATAAACCATCATGTTCTCGCCCGCCCTGCAATCAATAACGGAAAACATATAGTACTATGAAAGAAAAACATTAAAAAATGTAACAAGAGTGGTGAAGGAGATGACAATATATGTTTTGTGAGAATGAGAATTGAAGAAAGCATATAGATATATGAAAGCAAAGAGAGAAAGAAAGAAAGTTGAGTGTATAGATATTTATTATGAGTTGAGTTGGTGTGCTGCTACTGGCAGTGCCAACCACACTTCAAATTCAAATAGGAAATGACTTTTGGAATCTTTGACAGATGTGTGAGTAGACTTCTTAACATATCAACTTTCATTTATAAATTTTGTTAATATAAGTCATTTTGTTATGGTTATGTTTTGGTAGATGAGTTGTGTTTCCGTGACATGAGCAAGTAGAATGATAATAATAATAGGCGCATGCATGGTTCATGGGACCATGTTTCCGCAAGGAATGCCCATGACTAAGGGGAAGATAGATTTGCTTTCACACGTTTTTGAAGGAAAAAAGGTTTACTTTTATCATCACAACTTATGTTGTTAACAAGATTATATGCTCTTTTTCTTTTATCCGGAATTTTCACAAATAAAGCTTCCTAATTAACTTTTTCACAACTACAAAGCCTTATCCATATGTGAATTGGATTTTTGATTGTGTACTTGTTAATCCTTCAATCAATGTTAGTACATGTGAATGACTATTTTAAATTTGCTAATGTGCTCTTGACTTGTATATCATGATAGGTCTTTCAAACATAGTCACAAAATTTATGGCATCAAATAAGTCAATCTAAATAAGTCTTAAGTATTTTATAACCACTTTAAAAATAATTAAATAAAGCATCCTAATTAACTTTTTTTCAACAATGGGTTTTTCCATTTGTGAAGTGGATTTTCAATTGTGTATGTAGTTTCACAAGACTCACATGTCGAGGCTTAAAAGCAAGCACTACAAAGGAAATTATAGAGAAATAAGTACGACCTTACTTAAGCTTAGAGCAAACAACTGACTTTCTGCCAACTTCCTACTGTTAGATCCTATCAAAGGGTTATCCACACGAGACGCCGGATCAAGCGGAAGAGGTTATAACCGCCCCTCTATATAAAGTCCTTCACACGCCAAGACTCATGTATTCTACTCATTTACATACTTATACTATTTCTCATTCAGTCGTTGATTTGGCGTTGGAGTGCTAACCTTACAGATCCACCCACTCCGCCGTACTGGAAACTCGGTCCACCGTGCTTGAGTCATATTTCACTTAATCATTAACTATTTCTGGTTCTACAACAAAACTATGATTGTGTGTGTGGGAAACACCATCTAATTTCCATAAAATTTCACGAGAAATATCCATCTCCTCACCATTACTCGACAAGCTTTGATCTCCTCATCATTGATCGAATTCTTGGAATGATGGTAATATCAAGAGCCATTTGATCAAACGTTCCTACGAACGTTCCAATTTCCAGCATTCTCGATCTCGCTAGGGAGGTTTTGGTCTCTCCTATGATTGGAGAGGACCTTGCCTTGGTAACTTATCCGGCTGCTCCTACGCTAGAAGACCACGTCCCTTCAATGATCCCACGAGACATTTTCTAAGTCCTTTAGATGTTGAAATATTTCAAAGCAACCTCTGTTGCAACAGCTGGTTCATGAACAAGAGATGCTTCAAAGCTTCCACCTGGTGCAAGTCAATCCAGGTATGTAGGGGGAAACGATCTACTCAGCAATGTCTATAATCTGGTGCAACTACAAAATTCATACTTATTAGCCGAAAGAGTACTTAGAATTGAAGATAATTTGCAATATACTCCTTTAGGGAATCATTTTGAGAGCAAAGTGGCCTCGTGCAACAATTAGGGAGTTGAACCAAAATCAATCCCTATTGGCACCCTCTCCACATGCAGAGCAGTTTATAAATCCCCAAATCATGTTCAACTTTGTGATAATCACACTTCACCACATAAATCTAAAGGAAGAGAAGACAGTCACACTTCGTCGGAGGTCCACCATCAACACCACTTGCCATCGCACCACTCTCGAAGAGAGATGTTATTAGATGTGATTAAGAAAAATTTATAGGCAACATGTTAAGCAAGAAGTTCTGACGTTATGCGAGACATTTTGTATTGGACTTGAGACTTCACACACAAAAGGGGAGTGCATTGTATGGTTTGGAAAAATATGATTTTGAAAAACTTTTCGAGATTAAATCAGAGTTCAAAAATATTTTTTTATCTCTAAGCAGCGGAAAATAAATATTAGAATAAAATGTAGAATTTAAAGAGTTTAAGGGAAGAAGAAAAACACCAAGAGTTATAGATGTTTGGTAAAAAAATAAAAGACCCACTCCTCTTCCCAAAAATTGATCTTGAGAGTTTCCATTATATACTTGAGAGTTTTTAGTAGGTGAAACTCACGAACCCCCTTATACAAGAAAATGGTGGTTGTTCTACAACCATGATAATACAAGACAATATATATGATCGTTTGCATATTCTCCATTGAAATACTAAGACTAAATTGGCCAAGCTTCCTTTCCAACTATAGATTGAAGTGATTAATCTTCTCTCCACGAAATATCTGAGCTCAATTTGGTTTAACAAGCTAACCAATAACCTCTGGAGATTTTAACAAGCTGATCTTCTAACCTATGGTTTTAAACGGGCTAACCATGAACCTAATGTTAAGTTCATCAATATTGATAATCTTCAACCTTCAAATAAACAAGCCTTAATAAGAGTCTTAAGGGAAGTTCATTAATATTAACGATCTTCAACCTAAATAAATATCAGGAACTGATAACACAATCCTAAACAAAAGTTTTTAACGAGTTTAACTTCTAACCACATATTTTAATTCTTAAATGGATTGTGTTAATCCAAGATGCATAAATGACATTCTTGGAGAACTTATATAATTCTACCCATCCTGAATTACAAGGACACATCACTCACAAAAGATCTTTCCTCACAAAAATATTTGGCTATAAGAACTAGTGAGAGAAAGTGAAAATGAAAACTTAGAGAGAGAGAGAGAGAGAGAGAGAGTGTGTCAATACACAATTCGATTTCTGGATGAATTGAAACGAGGAACGAGACCTCTATTTATAAGCTGAAATCTTCCAAAAGTGGAAACAACATTAAATAAAAAATGACTGTTGTTAATCGATTAAGCCAATCAATTAACTCATTTAAATGTAACGGTTATGATTCCAAAAAAGGTAAGAAGTGGTATATAGTCATTGATGATCGTTTGAGTGCATTTAAATTGCCTTATTCCTCAAAAACACGCCAATCTAATTGATTGACATAATCGATTAGATGCAGTCAAAAAATATTTTTTGGCTTTTTGAATGCTCCCATCTTTTTTATATGCAACTTCTATATACTTCTCAAGGTTTATTCTTTTTAAAATATTTTATAAAAAAGTTTTAAGTATGTGTGTGCGTGCTTATAGCTATCTACTTCAATAGAGAAAATAATTTTGCTTTTACAAAAGTTTCATTCACTTACTAAATTTGGAGATTAACTCCTCTAAGCCTTGTCTGATAGATTCTCTTGTGTTGACATTTGCTTTGAGATTTCTTTCGCCTTGTCTGATAGAATCTCTTGTGTTGACACTTGCTTTGAGATTTTTTTTGAGACTTTTGATGTAATTTATTTGTTTGCCTATGTCTGAAACTATGTTGATGTTTGAAATTTTGTAGTCCTTTATCAAACGAGAATTTGTCAATCCTTATCAAATCTTATGGCTTGCATCTTTAATCGCTTAAATGCATTGGTTGACTTTCGTAATTGTTGCATCTTTACTATGTTGAGGGCTCATTTGGTGCACATGATAAGAGACATGATATGATATCTGTATCACATCCTATCTCAATCCAGTGATTGATGACACAACAAGATATGATATGATAAATTAATCCTGAAACTTATCCTATCATGCCTTAGTAGTTCAAATTGTTTCCTGAATATGCGTTGGGTTAGAATCCAACAGGATAGGATAAGAAAATAATTTACCCTATAAAATATAATTTAAAATAAAAATTAAATATGAAAAAATATAAATAAAGATTAATTTGATATTAAATTAAAAAAATATTAATAAAAAGTATTTTGAAAATATGTATGATTGTAGCAACCTGCCTTAAAATTAAAAGGTTTAGAGTCGCCACCTATTCTGAAGGGCGAATAGGAAACCCTACGTAGATGTGAGATTCAGGGTAAGTTATTATAATCAGGTTGAGGGAAGGTGTTAGGCACCCTCAACCCTTTCCTAAAGGCTAACATTGTAAAGATAAGGTTTATGGCAATAATTATGAGGTTTATAGCTAATGAATTAAAAAGGGTAAAAAAAAAAAAAGATTTAAAATGAATTGAAATTTAAGGGGGGAGACTCGCCTTGTTACCAAGTGCCTACGTACCTCCTTATGGAGGATCAGAGTCAACGTAGTTCGGGCACAGGGTTGTACGCCTTAGGATTGAATTTGTGGTTTGAAATTGATTAAAGGCTCTTTGAGTGGCCTATTCGCAGTTTTGAATTTGATTTGAAAGATGAAAGTGTTTTGAGGTTTGGCATACAACCCTGATTTAATTTGGCACCGTTAGATGCGGTGACCAATGGATTTGGTCAGTATAGCTAACGGATTAAAGGCATTGCTGGTTACTCAGATCGATAGATTGATCATCGCGGGCAGCAAATTGAAAGTGTTTTAGATTTATAATTGAGTTTTATCTCTCGTCTAATGCGACTAATAGTTTTAGTCGGGTCGAGGAGAGAATTGATTTAGAATTTAATAATTTAATTAAAAACATTTATTTCTCGTCTAGTGCGACTAATGAGTTTAGTCGGTTCAAGGAGAAAATTAAGTTATAAAAAAAAAACAATTAAACAAATTTTAGAAATTTAATTAATTAGTTATCAAAAAAACAATTAACAAATTTTAGAAATTTAATTAATTAGTTATAAAAAAAAAATTAAACACTTTTTTAGAAATTTAATTAATTAATTTTATTTCTTTCACGGGGGGGGGGGGGGGGGGGGGGGGGGGGGGGGGGGGGGGTGTATTTTGTTAAATGGTAGTGATTAGAGGGTGTGTGGATAGTAAGGGCCAAGCCCATTAGTATTTTAGATCCGTCAGGATCCTATATGACGTAGGTGCACACGTTGGAATGTGTTACAAGGTATGATGCGTTAGATCTGGACCTAAGCTGATCAGATGGTCTGCATGCGCGTATGATAAGGGCGTACGATATGGAAGGCACACTGGATCATGTCCAGTAATGCTGCCAAGTGGCCATGGGAGGCCAAGTGGCACTAATCTAACGGCGGGGAAAATCGGATCCATCAAAGCAAAAGAGAGGAGGGATTTTCATTTTTCCAGATCCATTCTCTCTCTTTCTCGTTACCCCTCTCAAGCTCTCTCTCTCTCTAAGGCCCTCTCCCAAGAACACGCACCCAGAAAACACCCCGCCCCACTGTGAACCACCCTTCCGACCACCACAAACCCCAGTTTCCGATGAAGATTCAAGTGAATCTTGATCATTCCCGACCCACACCTTCATAAAACCCAGCAAACAAATGCAGAATAACAATCCCTAATCCCCAAATTAAACCCGGATCCGCATATCATTCTTAAATTCGACATGCAATTTAGAGATCTAAACACACAAAGCAAACACAAAATCACGCATGCATCGGAGCCCTAAGCTAAGTTTGACGGTGGTTACCTTGTGTTCTTGATTTTCTGGATCGTGTAAGCTCCCCTCGCTAATCTCTTCTCCTCTCTCTTTCGCTTACAGGTCTCAATCGAATATGATGATTTTGTTCGCGGCGGCGTTTAGGGCTTTTTCTTCTTCAGATTTTCCAACCTCCTCTTCTGTTTCCTCCTTTCTCTTTTATAACATTAGGTTAAATTCATTTAGGAAATTAGGGATTTAAGTTAGAGATTTGATTAGGTTAGATTAGATTTGTAAATTGATTCAGATTTACGTTTTTGTTCGTTTTTTCAGATTTGATACCAATTGTAATATTTGATTCGATTCAATGAAATCTTTTTTATTTGTGTAAGTTATGATTTTGATTCTGTTATTGATTGAAGATTGTATTTCGTTTGGATCCTTAGGCCTGGATTGAAGAGTTTGCAGCTAGGGTTTCGTGGGTTTGTCTGCAGCGGCGCAGTGGAAGGCTGAGAAGGAAGATGAACAGTGGCCGGATCGGTTTGACCCGGTCCACTCCCGATCCAATCTAGCACATGCATGACCCAAATCCGGCCCATTTCATTGTTGACTTATTTCTGGCCCAAACGAAAATTACTCCATTAACCCCTTAATCAATTAATCACCCAATACACTTATCTTAAAGATAGTAATAATAATTGTTAATACTTATCTAATAATAATTAATAATACTAACACTAATAAAATCATAATAATAGGATTAGTAGTAATAATATTAAAAAAAGATAGTAAAATTTTAAAATCAATTTGATAACCTTAAAGAAGATTAATATTAACATATTAAGTTAAAAACTTTAAATGAATATTAACTTTCTTCTTTTTTTTTTAGAAGAGAAAAAAAAAAATTATACAAGGCTTTAAAGAATGTGAATGGGCCTAGTGTTATTAAGAAAAGTTTGCTATTCATGCCCTTATTTTATTTTAAACCAATTTATACAGGAGTTTTATAAGAGAGCGAGTTTAATAATAGATATATCAAACCCTATGGCTCCTAATTTTTAACGCCCTTGATAAATTGAAACGGGAATCACATCGGGTAAATTTTGGGGTATGACAGCAGCCCCTATTTAATTATCTTGGATTGAATAGCGTGAGAATACGCAGGTCTCACGCTTTTCGGATCGAAGAGTTATTAAATAATGGAAGACCCCTAAATTTACCTCGTGCTTGAGTGCGAGTGAGAGAATCGTCCTGCTAAAGCCCGAGTCTTACATAGCGAGGATTTACCGTTAGTTGTGTAATTAGCTTACTGTATTGCCAGCAAACTTTCGCAGTTTGTGAACCCCACTTACTATAGTTCTAGTAAGTTTTCACAGTTTATAAACCCCACAAGGATCACTCGCTATAGTTCTAGCAAGTTCACCTGCACCAATAGGATTACTTGTCATAGCTCTGACAAGCTCACCTGCACTATTCGGATCATTTGTCCTAGTTTGTACAAATTTTACCTACGCCATTTGGATTATTTGCCCTGGTTTGGACAAATCTCGCCTACACCATTAGGATCACCTATCCTGGTTCGGACAAATTTTACCTGCACCATTAGGATCATTTGCCTTGGTTCGGACAAATTCACCTGCACCATTTAGGATAATTTGCTATGCTTAGCAACTTCACCTGCTCCATTTAGGCTAATTTGCTATGCTTATAGTAGACTCACCTGCACCATTTAGGATCATCTGCGAGGGTTATCGCAAATTCACCTGCACCATCAGGATCGTTTGCGAGTGTTATCGCAAGTTCACCTGCACCAATAGGATCCTTTGCGAGGGTTATCGCAAATTCACCTGCACCATTAGGATCATTTGCGAGGGTTATCGCAAATTCACCTGCACCATTGGATCGCTTACCCCGGTTCGGGCAAGTTTACCTGCGTAGAAGTTTTTTTTGTATGTGTATGCATCATGTGCATGCATATGCCCCTGTTGCTTGTATAATGTATATGCATGAATGTTTACACATGCAAGTGTTGCGTGTATGCAAATGAGTATGTATGATGACTCCAACACCTTATCTCCTTATCACCCATTGCCTTTGTTTAACCCCTTTTGAAGTGTTTGTGAATCCTAGCTCGGATTGTATTTGAACGACCCACTGATATTATCCTTTGTGAAAGAGTTATATTAGATCAGAGTGATCGCAGCGTAAGGCGTATGTAGCCTTCCGGAGGTTTTGTAGTTTTATCCTATTGCTTTTGTATTGAAAGTTTGTAAGTTTCTCATGTTAAATCCAAGTTAAAGCTTATGAAAATAATTTAATCTTTGCAAATGGTATTGAAATGAGAAAGAAAGCGTAGTATGCAAGAAAATAAACTTTTATTGATATTGCCTTGAATTGGCGAGTGTACAAAAATGCAAGAAAAGAAAATGACAAATAGAAATGATATTAATACTGTCGTTGCTCCTTTGTTATCAAGGGTCCCAGTAATCCTTCGACCTTAGAAGTAGATGATTGCACGAATCCCTGTCCTTCGTAGTTTGTCTTCAGCTCATGACCAATAATCCTGCCTTTGCTAGGCGTAATATTTCTTGACTGCATCAGAATTGATTGGGTGCGGTAGCTCGTCCCCATCCATTGTAGTGAGAACTAACGCTCCTCCTGAGAACACCATTTTTACGATATATGGACCTTCGTAGTTCGGTGTCCATTTTCCACGGGCGTCAAGTCGAGGTAATAGTATTTTCTTGAGAACAATATCACCTTCTTTGTAAGTTCGAGGACAGACCTTTTTATCGAACGCCTTTTTCATCCTTTTCGGATAGAGTTGTCCGTGACACAAAGCCGTCAGTCGCTTTTCTTCAACGAGATTAAGCTGATCGAAACAAGTTTTTACCCATTCCGATTCTTCTAACTTTGTGTTAGCCAGGACTCTTAATGAAGGAATCTCCACTTCGATAGGGAGGACTGCTTCCATGCCGTAAACCAAAGAGAATGGTGTTGCTCCTGTAGATGTGCGCACCGAGGTTCTGTAACCGTGTAGGGCGAAGGGAAGCATTTCGTGCCAATCCTTGTATGTTTTCACCATCTTTTGTATTATCTTTTTGATATTTTTATTTGCAGCTTCGACAGCGCCGTTCATCTTAGGCCTGTACGGTGAAGAATTGTGGTGTTCAATCTTGAACTCCTCGCATAGCTCCCTCATCATGTTGTTGTTTAGATTCGACCCATTGTCAGTGATAATCCTGTTTGGAACCCCATATCGGCATATGATGTTATGCTTGATGAACCGAGTGACTACTTGTCTCGTCACGTTGGTGTAAGAAGCAGCTTCAACCCATTTGGTGAAATAATCTATGGCAACCAATATGAATCGGTGTCCGTTGGAAGCTTTCGGTTCGATCATCCCTATCATGTCAATCCCCCACATCGCAAACGACCACGGTGAACTCAGAACGTTCAATGGATTTGGCGGTACATGCAATTTGTCAGCGTAAATCTGGCACTTATGACATGTTCTTGCGTATTGGAAACAGTCAGCCTCCATTGTTAACCAGTAGTACCCTGCTCGCACTATTTTTCTCGCCATTGAGTGTCCATTTGCATGAGTTCCGAAGGTTCCTTCGTGTACTTCTCTGATAATCTCCTTGGCCTCATTTTTATCCACACACCTTAGTAACACCGAGTCGTAATTTCGTTTGTATAGGATATTTCCGCTCAGGAAGAACTTAGCTGCCAATCTCCGTAGTGTCTTTTTATCAATCGTAGAGGTGTTCTCCGGGTATTCTTGTTTCTCCAAGTACCTTTTGATATCGTGGTACCATGGTTTGTTGTCAGACTGCTCCTCGATTGTGAGACAATAAGCGGGCTCATCAAAGTGTCTAACCGTTATCCGTGGTTCGTGGTTTGGCCAGGTCACTTTGAACATAGAGGAAAGTGTTGCTAATGCGTCAGCCATTTGATTTTCTTCCCTTGGGATATGAGTAAAAGTGATTGTCTCAAACTCAGCTGTTAACTCCAGTATAAGGTCTCGATATGGGATCAGCTTTGAATCTCGAGTATCCTATTCTTTGTTGACTTGGTGGATTACCAGTGCTGAATCCCCGTACACCTCAAGCAGTTTAATCCTTAGATCGATCGCCGCTTCTAACCCCAATATGCATGCTTCATATTCTGCAACGTTGTTGGTGCAGTCAAAGCATAGTCTTGCAGTGAAGGGTAGGTGCCGATTGTCAGGAGATGTCAAGACTGCCCATATACCATGTCCTAGTGCATTTGAAGCGCCATCGAACGTAAGTGTCCATATTGCCCCTGGTTCAGGTCCTTCGTCGGGGCCTGGTATTTCGTAGTCCCTTACCACCATGATATCTTCGTCAGGAAAGTCGAACTTCATAGATTGGTATTCGTCGAGGGGTTGATGAGCAAGATGTTCTGCCAGCACACTCCCTTTTATCCCCTTTTGGGTGACGTATTGTATGTCGTATTCTGACAACAACATTTTTCATCTTGCGATTCTACCCGTGAGAGCCTGTTTTTCGAACACGTATTTCAAAGGATCCATTCTCGATATCAGCCATGTGGAATGGTTCAGCATATATTGCCTTAGACGTTTGGAGGCCCATGCTAGGGCACAACATGTCTTTTCCAATGGTGAATATCGAGATTCGCAATCCGTGAATTTCTTGCTTAGATAGTAAATATCGTGTTCTTTCCTGCCTGTTTCATCCTGTTGCCCCAGTACGCACCCCATAGACCTCTCGAGAACTGTGAGGTACATGATCAGTGGTCTCCCTGGTACAGGAGGTAAGAGTATCGGTGGTTCTTGCAAGTAGTTCTTTATAGTTTCGAAGGCTACCTGACAATCGTCATTCCACTTGATAGGTTGGTCTTTCCTGAGCAGCTTGAATATAGGCTCACATGTAGCCGTTAGATGTGAAATAAACCTTGAGATGTAATTCAATGGACCCAAGAACCCACGAACCTCTTTTTCTGTCTTTGGAACAGGCATTGCTTGTATTGCTTTTACCTTGTCGGGATCAACCTCTATGCCTCGTTGGCTCACAATGAATCCCAATAGCTTTCCTGACCTTACGCCAAATGTACACTTGTTCGGGTTTAACCTCAGCTTGAACTTCTTTAAGCGCTCGAACAATTTATGTAGGTGTGTGATATGCTCTTCTTCTGTGCAAGATTTGGCGATCATCTCGTCTACATATACTTCGACCTCCTTGTGAATCATATCATGGAAAAGTGTGACCATGGCTCTTTGGTACGTTGCCCCTGCATTTCGCAATCCGAAAGGCATTACCTTGTAGCAGAAGGTACTCCAGGATGTCATGAAGGTTGTCTTCTCCATGTCCTTGGGAGCCATTTTGATCTGATTATACCCGGAGAACCCATCCATAAAGGAAAACACCGAAGCTTGCGCTGTATTATCTACCAAGACATCTATATGCGGTAGTGGAAAATCGTCCTTTGGACTTGCTTTGTTTAGATCCCTGTAATCCACACACATGCGTACCTTCCCATCTTTCTTAGGAACTGACACTATGTTGGCAATCCATGGTGGATAATCAACTACAGCAAGAAACCCGGCGTCGAACTGTTTGAGCACTTCTTCTCTGATTTTACTATCCATATTCGGTTGAACTCTTCTGCGCTTTTGCCTGACAGGTGCACATCCTTCTTTGAGTGGTAACCTATGTACAATAATATCAGTATCCAACCCCGGCATGTCACGGTATGACCAAGCAAATATCTCTGCATACTCGTGGAGGAGCTTGATTAGCGTCGCTTTCACGTCCTCGTTCAGTGTTGCCCCAATCTTGATGTTCTTGGGTTTTTCGTCTGTACCCAAATTTATGGTTTCGATGGCCTCTTGAGGAGGGAGCATGCTTTTGGATTCCTTATCCATTAACCTTGACAACTCCTCCGGAAGTTCATCGTCTTCCTCATCCCCTTCTTCGGACTGATTAGCGAGAGCCTCGAGTTTGTACAGAGTTTCAGCAGTATTATTATCGGTAGTGTTAGAAGGTGATCTGCACACGTTTTATGTTTTGTTTTTAGTATGCATATATGAACGTGCTTTTTTGTGCAAGAAATTTATTTGTCATTTTGAAAGAAAAAGAAATAAATGCGGGAAAAGACAATGTTTTCAATACCAAATGCAAAGACAATTTTATTAATAAACTTTTAAACTTGGAAATAGATGGGCCCCTTACAAACCAACTCTATGCTTCGGGAGAGGCATGAGCGTTATTGTTTTTCTTTATTTGAAAGGGAAATAAAACACACAAAAGCAAATTACTCTGAAATAAAAACTATCTCCGGTATCTCAAGGCTTGTCCAATTCTGAAGCTGTTCTCCTGGTCTGACCTCTCGGATGAAGTTGGACGTTCCTTCCTTAGAATCCTTATTGGATACCATAGCCACATGTTCATATCCACCCGTTACGAAAGTCTGCGTAATCAGGGGGAATTGTCGCTCCTCTTTCACAGTGCTTGTGACCTTTGATGGTTGGTATCCCAGCCCTAGGAGATCCTTCTTCTCTAAGATCTCCGGTACTTTGCCCCAGCCTTCTACATTCAAGTCTTGTAAATCTCTCCAAGATGTTACCGCCCTTCGCACTTTCTCCACAGGTAGTGTGACAGCAGTTGCAATCTCCAATGCCTGGAATGCAGTCTCTAGTGCCCCTTCTCCAACCTCAATGTATCTGTACGAATCCAGGTTGCTGACGAATATGTCTTCCTCTCCATTAACGGTCACTATAGAATTCCCATCCACAAACTTTATCTTCTGATGGAGGGTGGAGGTGACTGCCCCAGCCGCGTGAATCCAAGGACGCCCTAGTAAGCAAGTGTAAGCTGGTTCAATCTCCATCACTTGGAAATTGATGCACAAGGTATGAGGGCCGATTATAACAGGAAGGTCTACTTCTCCATACACTAGACTCTATGATCCGTCAAATGCTTTAACCACCAGACGACTTGGTCTAACCACTAGACCCTCCAAAGCTATTTTATCCAGTGTAGCCTTTGGCATCACGTTTAGTGATGAACCCGTGTCAATCAGAACTCTAGCCAGATGAGCCTTTCCACATTGTATAGAGATATGTAAGGCTTTATTGTGCGCCCTTCCCTGTGGAGGTAACTCATGATCACTGAAACCCAAGCATGCCCCAGCAGTTAGATTAGCCACCATTCTGTCAAACTGATTGACTGTGATGTCTTTAGTTACATGGGCAGCATTTAAAATCTTCATCAGGGCGTCTCGATGCCTCTCGGAGTGTATCAGCAATGATAAGAGTGATATCTTAGAAGGTGTCTGATGTAACTGATCCACCACCCTATAGTCGCTTTTCTTGATCAAAGCAAGAAACTCTTCAGCATCCTTATTGCTAGCTTCTTTATCCTTGGGCTCAGCCTCGTTATTTGGTCTCACGACAGCTTGATCACCAGACTGCGTCGAGTTTTCATTAGACGTGGGTTGCGCTTGTGCAGTTTTGAATATACGACCACTACGGGTCATGCCTCCAGGTCCCACAATACTTGACACAGCAGGATTGGTACCAGAGTTGTACTCCCAAGGCACCGCTTTCATTTTGTCCAAAGGATATGGATCCTTGATTGGGACTATCCTAGTATGCTCTTGCGTTGGTATCATCAATGGTGGTCTCGCACAAGGGATGATTAACGGCTTTCTTGCCCCTTGACTGGGTATGATCAACGGCTCGTTCCTATCCGCCATAGCCACATATTCTTCCTCAGAATGTTCCTTCAGCTGAACCAATCCTTGATCCATGAGTCTATGCAGAGTGTCTTTAAAAGCCTCGTTGTGTTCTAAGACGAACCCCTTTATAAATAGATACCTCTTAAGGGCGTCTATGGGGGAGCTTCTTTGTTGAACCAACTCTTGCTCAGTAACGACCTCAATTGCATTGACTGCGCCATCATGGTGTGGCATATGATTTGTTTTCACATTGGGTTTGTCAAAGGCGATTGCCCCCGACTCTATCAGATCTTGGATTATATGTTTGAAAGCCCAGCATTTCTCCAATGTGTGTCCAGGAGAATAGGTGTGAAATTCACACCTTTCATTAGCTTTGTAGTTGGGTGTGATCTTGCCTGGAGGAGGAGGTGCCAATGGTTTAATTTCTACCAAGGACTCATTTATCAGATATCTTAGTATATCCTTCTTGGAAGTAGGTAGCGGATCGAATCTCCTTTGTTGACCTTGGAACCGGTTTTGTTGCGGTGGAAATGACATGGGGGGTCTAGCTTCCTGATGCACCACTGCATTAGTTTCTCCTTCCTTTTTCTTTGCGAAGGTGGGAGCAGGCCTTTTTGATTGATACGATCCAGGTGATGCCCCTTGTATCTTCCCATTCTTAATTCCGTTCTCTATCCTTTCACCGATAACCACTAAGTCCGAAAATCCTGAGGATACACTTCCGACCAATTTATCGTAGTATGGTCCTTGCAACGTAGCCATAAACATGTCTACAAGTTCTTTCTCCAACAGGGGAGGTTGGACTCGGGAAGCCATTTCCCTCCACCTCTGGGCATACTCCTTGAACGATTCCTCTTTCTTTTGTGACAAATTTTGGAGTTGCATCCGATTGGGTGCCATGTCCAAATTGTACTTGCATTGTTTCAAGAATGTATTAGCAAGGTCATTCCAGCTTCGGATGTAAGACTTCTCCAGTTGCATATACCAGTCAATCGAAGCTCCGCTCAAGCTATCTTGGAAAAAATGAATCATCAGCTTTTGATCATGAGCATAAGCAGCCATCTTTCGCACATACATGCGCAAATGATTCCTCGGACATGTGAGCCCCTTGTATTTTTCAAAGTTTGGAACTTTGAACTTGTGTGGAATTGTCAGATCCGGGACTAAACTCATTTCAAAAGTATCCATGTCGAAGGCATCATATCCTTCTACAGCTTTCAGTCTCTCTTCCAATGCCTTGATTTGTCCACTATCCTTAGAATCCTCCCCAGAATTAGTAGAGGTCAGCTTGGGTTGAGGGACTGGGTTTGTGGCATCAGTGTCCCCATACTGTGGATCCAAGTAGTCCTCATCCCTAAGAGGATTGTTGACAGGAATACAAACTGTGCGAGACGTCCCTTCCTTTTGAGCAGCAGGGATAAATCCTTCTTGAGAGGCTTCTCCTTCCTCATGGGTTGTGATGACCCTTTTAGAGGAGTGAGCATTCGTTTTGTGAGGGTCATGGCCTCGAACATATCCTAACAATGGGTTGCCATCATTTGGCATCTCTTCATACTGATCCTGAACCTCCTTAGCTTTGTCTTGCTTATCCTTGAGGTCTTTCATGAAGCTCAGCATTTGGGTCATTCCTCCCTTGAGGTCCTCAACAGTGCCTTTCAGTTGGGTCATTTCCTTGCGAAGGGCGGCTTGATTCTGCTCTAGTTGTTCCATTGCTTTCTTCTTCTGAGCTCTTGTCTGGATGAGCGATCGGGTTGCAATGGCGTAACTGGAGATGAAGACAGTTTTCCCTTTAATGTTTTGAAAAAAATGCAATGATATGCGTGCTATGAATGATATGCAAATGCTATGCTCATGTCTTATCCACATTGTTATTATAATATATTTATATATATATTTATATATAATCATATATGTCTATATATATTATTTTTTTTTGTTTTTTTTGTAGTAAGAGCCTCTTTTTTTTGAATAATCCTTTTTGGTGAAAAATTGCGAAGAAATTGAATAATGCGGAAATAAACACACTTCATTAATTCAAAACTTAAATGAAAGTACAATTTAACTTGTTCATGTTGCGAAAGGAAATAAACAAACAAAGAAATTAAACTTTCAAATAAAATAAAACTATAAATGACTAAGAACGCCTATGAATGTCCTCCTTGAATTTGTCCACCATGTCTCTACAAAGCTCCATGAACTCCTTGACTTTTCTAGGAAGGATAATAGGAGATGATTCCGCCTTTGTCAAACTCTTTGGAATGTCTAGGATTAAATCATTGCACAAATAGACCAACTTGTCATAATTTTCACGACATTTCTCATATTCTTCAAGCATCTTGGGAACCATGCTCACATGCTCATATGCCGTAGAAACAATTGTGTATTGTCTTTTCCAATAATCCCCTTCATCCCTTGCAGCCTCACACATCTCCCTTTGCCTTATAAGTAATTGCCTAAGCAAGGCCATAGCCTGAAGTGCTCTGTGACGCTCATCGGTGCGCTGTAAAAGTGCTTCTTCCGCAGTCAATCTCCTTGTGCGTTCTTCTTGTCCAGAATTGCGGGCTTCTTGAAGATAAAATTTGAGATTTCTTATTTCTACCTCTTGATCTTTAGTCCTATCCGTTAATTCAAAGACCACAACTTCTAGATTTTTCTCGGATTCCGCTTTGTCATGGGAAGCCTTTTCATAACGCCTCCTCCACCTTGCAATTTCTATATTCGCTTGTTCCAACCTTTCATTATGTGCAATTAAATCAAAGTTGGCACTTAGTACTCCTTCGGTTACACGCTTTCTTTTATTCCTTTGTCTATCATTCTCTTCCTTAGCGGCTTGAAGCTCTTGGCTCTTCTCCTTAAGATTGAAACGTAGTTGGCTTTTTTCGTTGGAAAGTCGATGTATGTCAAGCTCTAATTTTTCCTTTTCCTTACGGGACGCCTCTAGGGCAGCCTTGATTCCTTCTATCTCTTCGATGGATAGAGAAATAGGATTAGGAGAATCGGGCTTGTACGTGGGATCCACAACAAAAGGTAGCAAAATCTTTCCAACTCTCTCTTGAACCCATTTGGTGTAAGGTTCCTTAGCAACAATATTCTTCGGCCCATAGTTCTTTGTTTGAACATGCTTCCACGCTTGAATTATTTTCTTTAATGTTCTTGGATCTCCTTTCCCATTTTCATGCAAAATTAATCCTTCCACTTGTTGATCGGAAGGCTCATAATCCATAGAATGACCCAATTGGCGCAATGCAAGCACGGGATTATAATTAATACAACCCAAAGTTCCCATTAAAGGCACATTATTAAATTCTCCACATTTATAAATAATTCTCTCAAAATTTAATTTCCTTGCAAACCAAAAGATAGAATCCGCCTTGAGAGCTCTTAGTTTTTGAGACCATTCATGCCTAGTCAAATCTTTGATTAAATAGCTAGCCTTGTAAAGATGAGAAGTCAACCAAGAGTACAATAAATGAAGACAACAAGATATCTCTCCCCTTTTCTTTTCATAACGATCATGGATAGTATAATAAATATTAGCAAGAATAGTAGGAGTTGGATCCTCATTTGAATTTCTGAAGGAGGTGAAGACATGGATAGCAGCATCATCAACATACTCCGCCTTATTAGGCAATAAAACAACACCAAAAATTAAAAGAGCTAAAAAATGTCCACAAATGTCCCATTGTTTCTTTTGAGCATAAGACATAGCTTGAGCTTCTAAATAAGTTCTTTTAATTCCTTGTATTCTTCCATCAGTTTTGTGATTAGCCTCTAAATCCGCAACGGGCACTTCCAAAGCTTTGGCCAAATCAGACATCTCAACCTTTTTTCCAGCACCTATATAGAATCCCTTTTTTACTCTTGAAAACCCAAGCATAGCATCCATCTCCTCCAAGGTAGGAGCCAACTGAAAATCTTGAAAAGTGAAACATCTAAGCGGCGGATCATAGAACTGGATCAAAGCGGTGATTGCTTCTTCTTGAACCTTAACCTTGAGCAAGTCCAAAATATCCCCATAACGGCCCTCAAACCTGTTCAAAGCGGTTGATGACATTTTATCCCTAATATTTCTCAATTTCTTGATATCAGGCACTGAGACGGTGAGGTGGACAATAGACTTCTTAGCATTCATTTTCCTGAATTTCACCAAAAAAGAATTATTATTATTTTTTATTCTTCTTTTTTCTTCTTCCTTTTTTTTTACCTGTGGATAAGACATGATAAAAAAAATATGCATATGATGTATGATGCATGCAAATAATTATACAAAAAACACAATATTATAATAATAAGCACATATTCAGCATATAATCACATAGGCCCTAAGTTCATAGATTCGACGTAACGACTCGGGAGCCTACCCTTCCCACAGGAATGTTCTAGAAGGTCTCATGGGATCATTCGTAGCCGCCGAGACTTTTTGTCTCTTTGGATTTTGGAAAAACTCATTAGTCCATGAGGTTCGAATTTTAGGGGTTGGTTCCCAGAGAGATCAGCTAAATACCCAGTCCAGCCCTCAACAAGGTCGAGCCTCGTATCAGACCTTTCCGAATATTTAACCCACTCTGAGTGGAATTATAACAAGACTCGTAGGCGATGTAGTTCCCCTCTGGTCTTAATTATAATTCCCACGCTTAGGTTTAACAGCAGTAATATATAACCCAACAGTGCAAAATTATATAACAGTTAAGCATTTAATGCAAATATGGCAAATAAACATTTAATAAAAAATAATAAATAAATAAATAAATAAATAAAAATTTATTATTAAAAGATAAACCTTCCCCCAAACCCTAAAAGTGGCAAGTTTGCCAAACCCTAAAATGCGCCAAAAACCCTAAACCATAAACCACAAACCTAAACCCTCTCAAACCTTAGGAGCATAATAATTAACCTATAGTGTTATCCCCAGCAGAGTCGCCAGCTGTAACAACCTGCCTTAAAATTAAAAGGTTTAGAGTCGCCACCTATTCTGAAGGGCGAATAGGAAACCCTACGTAGATGTGAGATTCAGGGTAAGTTATTATAATCAGGTTGAGGGAAGGTGTTAGGCACCCTCAACCCTTTCCTAAAGGCTAACATTGTAAAGATAAGGTTTATGGCAATAATTATGAGGTTTATAGCTAATGAATTAAAAAGGGTAAAAAAAAATAAGATTTAAAATGAATTGAAATTTTAGGGGGGGAGACTCGCCTTGTTACCAAGTGCCTACGTACCTCCTTATGGAGGATCAGAGTCAACGTAGTTCGGGCACAGGGTTGTACGCCTTAGGATTGAATTTGTGGTTTGAAATTGATTAAAGGCTTTTTGAGTGGCCTATTCGCAGTTTTGAATTTGATTTGAAAGATGAAAGTGTTTTGAGGTTTGGCATACAACCCTGATTTAATTTGGCACCGTTAGATGCGGTGACCAATGGATTTGGTCAGTATAGCTAACGGATTAAAGGCATTGCTGGTTACTCAGATCGATAGATTGATCATCGCGGGCAGCAAATTGAAAGTGTTTTAGATTTATAATTGAGTTTTATCTCTCGTCTAATGCGACTAATAGTTTTAGTCGGGTCGAGGAGAGAATTGATTTAGAATTTAATAATTTAATTAAAAACATTTATTTCTCGTCTAGTGCGACTAATGGGTTTAGTCGGTTCAAGGAGAAAATTAAGTTATAAAAAAAAACAATTAAACAAATTTTAGAAATTTAATTAATTAGTTATCAAAAAAAAAAATTAACAAATTTTAGAAATTTAATTAATTAGTTATAAAAAAAAAACAATTAAACACTTTTTTAGAAATTTAATTAATTAATTTTATTTGTTTCACAGGGGGGTGTATTTTGTTAAATGGTAGTGATTAGAGGGTGTGTGGATAGTAAGGGCCAAGCCCATTAGTATTTTAGATCCGTCAGGATCCTATGTGACGCAGGTGCACACGTTGGAATGTGTTACAGGGTATGATGCGTTAGATCTGGACCTAAACTGATCAGATGGTCTGCATGCGCGTATGATAAGGGCGTACGATATGGAAGGCACACTGGATCATGTCCAGTAATGCTGCCAAGTGGCCATGGGAGGCCAAGTGGCACTAATCTAACGGCGGGGAAAATCGGATCCATCAAAGCAAAAGAGAGGAGGGATTTTCATTTTTCCAGATCCATTCTCTCTCTTTCTCGTTACCCCTCTCAAGCTCTCTCTCTCTCTCTCTCTAAGGCCCTCTCCCAAGAACACGCACCCAGAAAACACCCCGCCCCACCGTGAACCACCCTTCCGACCACCACAAACCCCAATTTCCAATGAAGATTCAGGTGAATCTTCATCATTCCCGACCCACACCGTCATAAAACCCAGCAAACAAATGCAGAATAACAATCCCTAATCCCCAAATTAAACCCGGATCCGCATAGCATTCTTAAATTCGACATGCAATTTAGAGATCTAAACACACAAAGCAAACACAAAATCACGCATGCATCGGAGCCCTAAGCTAAGTTTGACGGTGGTTACCTTGTGTTCTTGATTTTCTGGATCGTGTAAGCTCCCCCTCGCTAATCTCTTCTCCTCTCTCTTTCGCTTGCAGGTCTCAATCGAAGATGATGATTTCGTTCGCGGCGGCGTTTAGGGCTTTTTCTTCTTCAGATTTTCCAACCTCCTCTTCTGTTTCCTCCTTTCTCTTTTATAACATTAGGTTAAATTCATTTAGGAAATTAGGGATTTAAGTTAGAGATTTGATTAGGTTAGATTAGATTTGTAAATTGATTCAGATTTACGTTTTTGTTCGTTTTTTCAGATTTGATACCAATTGTAATATTTGATTCGATTCAATGAAATCTTTTTTATTTGTGTAAGTTATGATTTTGATTCTATTATTGATTGAAGATTGTATTTCGTTTGGATCCTTGGGCCTGGATTGAAGAGTTTGCAGCTAGGGTTTCATGGGTTTGTCTGCAGCGGCGCAGTGGAAGGCTGAGAAGGAAGATGAACAGTGGCCGGATCGGTTTGACCCGATCCACTCCCGATCCAATCTAGCACATGCATGACCCAAATCCGGCCCATTTCATTGTTGACTTATTTCTGGTCCAAACGAAAATTACTCCATTAACCCCTTAATCAATTAATCACCCAATACACTTATCTTAAAGATAGTAATAATAATTGTTAATACTTATCTAATAATAATTAATAATACTAACACTAATAAAATCATAATAATAGGATTAGTAGTAATAATATTAAAAAAAGATAGTAAAATTTTAAAATCAATATGATAACCTTAAAGAAGATTAATATTAACATATTAAGTTAAAAACTTTAAATGAATATTAACTTTCTTCTTTTTTTTTAGAAGAGAAAAAAAAATATATTTATACAAGGCTTTAAAGAATGTGAATGGGCCTAGTGTTATTAAGAAAAGTTTGCTACTCATGCCCTTATTTTATTTTAAACCAATTTATACAGGAGTTTTATAGGAGAGCGAGTTTAATAATAGATATATCAAACCCTATGGCTCCTAATTTTTAACGCCCTTGATAAATTGAAACGGGAATCACATCGGGTAAATTTTGGGGTATGACAATGATTGTCACAAGGACAATTTTTTAACTTTATATAATATAAAAAATAAAAGCCTAATAAATTGGAATTTTTAAAAATAAAATAATTATTAAAATTTTAAAAATATGAATACTAAATTTATTTTTTATCAAACTAAATATATTTTCTTGCAAGAGTAGTTCTGTCTTTTACATATTATATATACACACCTTTATTTTACTTATCTAACATATGTACTATAATTCATGATATTTTTCAAGAAAAACTGAAATTACATATTCAGTAGTGTTGATGAGTTTTTTATTTATTTTAAATTTATAGAAAATTATTAATTTTTTACCAATTTATAAGTTTTTAAATGTTTTATAAAATAATTTGGAAATAATGTAGTTGTTTGACAAGGATAAATTTGTTATATATATAATATTATTATATTTGATATCTTGTATGAACCAAATTTATGATATGATAATTGTGAAGAATATAATAGATACTCAACAATGATAAAGACACAACATGATGACAACTAGAGCTGACAAAACGGGCTATCCGATCCGCTTTAGGCTGACCCGTGACTAGGGGTGGCAAAGCGGGCGGCTCGCCCCGTTTAGGCCCGCTCCATTTAAGCTCGTCCAAAAGCGCGGCGGGGCAGACCTACTTAGGTGTCCGAGCTCAAAAGTCATGCCTGCCCCGCTTACTAACGAGTTGGCGGGTTGGCGGGCCGGCCCGCCAATTTTTATTTATTTATTTCTTTTACTGTTTGATTTACCACATAATTTACAAAAAAATTAATTATAACCAAAAAGGTCGATAAAATATTTTTTTAACAACGCACGATAGAACTTCAACATATCTTAAGTCCAAACAGTTAAAAAAATAAATCAAATAAAGATCAATTATAACAAAAAAATTAACGAAATAAACTCAACCACAATAAAAAAGCGTATCAAAATAAATAAATAAATAATATATATCACTCTAATCCTATTTAAAAACTAACTACTAAAATATCCAATTAAGAATTTACATAAGACAGAAGTGATAACAATTACACCGCATAATACATCACAATGCATAAAATAGTAGTGCATAAAATATCAACACCAAACTTTGTCACTAATTACTTCATATAAACTTTTATATTAACTGATTCCTTAATAGTTAAATCCAAAATTTGTCACACTTATAGACTCATCAAATCCCTCCTTTTCTTAAATCAACATCTATTTCTAAAGAAAACATGCGAGCTAATATATTAACAACTTAATAATTATGCATGTTATACAACTGTTCTTTTATTTCAAACTTTTCCAATCAACACATGTATTAGAAAGTTATAGAAAGAACGTACAATTATAATTCAATTTGTATATAATAATTTAAAATACAATTCAATCAACATAATTCTAAGAGAAGAGTGTTGTTTTAATAGTTAAAGTTGTTTTAATTCTAAATAAAAAATAATTTTTTTTAGCCAAAAGTCCGCGGGCTAAATCCGTCCCGCCCCGACCCACTTTTTTAAGCGGGGCGGGCCAACTTAAGGTACCGAGCCGAAAACCTCAGCCTAACCCGCCTAAAATGGTGGGTCAAACGGGCCGACCCGACGAGTCTGACCCGTTTTGCCACCCCTACCCGTGACGAGTTTGAGCTTTTCCGTGACGAGTTTGAGCTTTTTGCGGGCCGAGCTAAAAGGCCCGGAAATTTAAACGGGTTACATTTTGATTGTTCAAGCCCGACCCTTTACAGGCTACAGTTATTCGAGCTAGACCAGATTTATTTAATATTTATTTTTTATCTTTAAAAAAATAATTTTTTTACTATAAACACTTAAATAATATTTTATTACATGTTATTATTATTATTATTATTATTATTATTATTATTTTTATTATTATTATTATTATGGTTAAGCAGATACACAATGCTATATTAGTATATTCCAGTATCCATCCAATTTAATTATTTATGAAGTAAAATTATAAATAGCTATTTAGCATAAAAAAGCCTCATCTATTCACACTCCAAAAGACATATAAATACATTGTTCTCATCATAGTGAAAAAGAAAAATAAAGTTGTCTCCATGGACTTTACAAACGGACTTGGATCCTCTTCTGCATTTTTCTCTCCTTTCCTCTCCATCCTCTCTATCTCTCTCTTAATATCACTCTCACTCATCATTAAAAAACAAAATATAATAAAGAGAGAGAATGAAATTAAGAGAGAGATAGAGAGGATGGAGAGGGAAGGAGAGAAAAATGAAGGAGGGGATCCAAAGTGCTTTACAAACAGTATACAAGACATACATAATTCACTAATAACAAAACAATTTTCACCTCATACATTCACTTATTTTTAAATAATTATTAATATTTTTAATTTTTGAACTTAATTATTTTTCTAAAATATATTTTAAATTTCAAACTTTTATTTTTTATTAAATAAACGAGCTACTCGCTACTCGCTACTCAGTCGAACTAACCCGATTAAAATTTAGGCTTCAACGTGCCAGAAAATAATTTTAACATTATATATTTTTGTTTAAGCTGCACGGAATATAAAAAGTTAGTGGAAATAAATTAGCTAATAATTAATAAAATAAAATCAATATTTTTGTTCTATGAAATAATTAAAAAGATGAAATCATAATTTAAAGAAATCACTTCTAACACATAAATAGCTTTGCATATTAAATACGTGTTCTCCACACTTCTCTCCAATGTATTTTGAGAGGTAGTGTTACTATGAGTATCAAAACTTTTATCAGTTTAGTTTTGTTTATAACTACCATTGAAAGTTAAGTATAAAATAAAAAATAATAATTAGTTAGTTTACATTTTTCAAACACAAACTATACCTGTAAATCAAAAACAAAATCATCAGTTAAATTTAATTACACAACTGAAATTGACTGAACACAACTATAATTCAAAAATAAATTTAGCAGATATAAATAAGAAGATGAGAGGTGAGAAAGTAAAATACACTGAGAAAAATATAACAAATGAAGTTTGTATTGTAATTCTTTGTCAATAATAAGAATAATATGAATTATATGAGAATTTAGTTGTTAATATTTAATAAATAATTAAAAAACGTGGTTAGTTAGTGGGGAAAATTTTGATTATTAATAATAAATTATGATATCTTAAAAAATAAAAAAGGTTATTTGCATTAATAGAAGAGATAATGATATTTTAATATTTAAAAAGGAAAAATTAATTAAAAAATTAAATAATTAAAAAACATGGCTAGTTAGTGGGGGAAAATTTTGATTACTTAATAATAGATAATGATATTTTAAAAATTAAAAATAGTTATTTGCATTAATAAAAGAGATAATGATATTTTAATGTTTAAAAAGGAAAAATTAATTATAAAAAACAATTAGAAAATTTTGGATAAATGAAATTACTAAGTTATCCCTAGTTTTGCCTTCAAAGATTTCCTACTAACTTAACCATTTTACCTGCAAAACTTATTCTCCCCATGATGGAAAAACCTGTTGTGGGATATTATTCTTCATCAAAGTCATCATGATGGAAAATGTGATGAGGAAGTTTAGTTTCGTCAGAAATGAAGTGGTGTGTGATGAAATCAATTTTCTCATTTAGTATGTAAATTTTTCCGCATAAAATTTTCATCAAATCTCTGGTTGTGAGAATGTGAGGAGTGGAATCATCACTTTCAATAATTTTTATGGGTATGTATTGACTACTGATCTCTCTCTCTCTCTCTCTCTCTCTCTCTCTCTCTCTCTCTCTCTCTCTCTCTCTCTCTCTCTCTCTCTCTCTCTCTCTCTCTCTCTCTCTCTCTCTCTCTCTCTCTCTCTCTCTCTCTCTCTCTCGTTGATAACTGGATTTCCTATTTTTTTTACATTCTTCAACTCATAATGCATTAAGAGTAGGATAGATTTTACTATTTTTGTGGTTTTCTGATTGAAGTTTGTTTTCTTGTTAAGGTTGAATTATGTTTTCTCCAATATTTTTGTGACCAGATTCCCATATGGTATAGGTGCATTTTTTGTTCTAATTTCTAACATGTAATCAACTAATAGTTGGGCCCAATTTAATTTTACTTTATTTTCTATAAATCATATGGTCTTTACATATGTTTGGGTTAGAAAACTAAAGTTTCCCGATCTGAGAAAGAGAATGTAGATTAAAATGTAGTGGATCATTATACTTTAAAGGATTATATATCCGGCTGTGAGTGGACAAGGAAGTTCTCTAAATTGTTAAACTGTTGATTGTGTGATTGATACATAGAGATTATTTCTTCGTCTAATCCTTCAAACAATCTTATTGATTTGATTACAATCTATGTGATTGTTATTGGCCTCTCATATCAACAAAATTCAAAGAAAAATCTGGTTTGAATCGATTGCACACAAAGTGTTTGACAAATTGCTTAATTTGATTTTTGTGTATTATTTCATTGGAATTTGGTTACTACTGTGTCATTTATATTCAAACTCAAATTTCTGAAAATATATTGGTTCTCTTTCTCATCTCACGTATTCGTTCTACAAGTTTACTCATATCCGATCTTTTTGATAACGGTTCAGGATAGATGATTGTCGATTCGTAATTATTTCTGCGCACCATAGTTAAACACTTTTCAAAACAAAATTTTAATATGAAAATTTCATTTGCAATCTATTCACCCCCTCTAGATTGTAGCTTATCATCTAACATACTCTTTCTCCCTTTGAATCCCCAATCCATGAAATACTGATTGATTATGCTATACCAGGCTTGAGGTGTTTGCTTCAGACCATATAGTGATTTTCTTAGTCTTAACACTTTGCTTTCTTCCTCTTCAAACAAGAATCGTTGTGGCTACTTCACATATATCTCTTCTTCCAGTACCCCGTTAAGGAAGATAGATTTGACATTTAGTTAATGGATACTCCATCCTTTTAGTGCCACAAGAGCTATTAGAGCTCTTATGGTATCAAAACGAGCTACTTCTGAAAGTGTCTCATTGTAGTCAATCCCTAGTTGTTGTGAGTAACCCTTAACTACTAGCCTCGTTTTATGTTTTTGAATGGTGCCATCAGGGTTGAACTTTGTCTTATAATCCCAGTTAACCCCAATGATATCTTTTCCATTGGGACAATTTACTAACTCCCATGTGTTGTTTTTCTCGATCATATTTATCTCGTCTTCCATTGCCTTGACCCATAGTTCCTGGTTTGACGCTTCTTCAAAGCTTCCAAGTTCAAATATGGTCAGGTTGGAGGTTTCATATATGTCCACCAAAGACCTTACTCATCTTGAAGTAGACTCTGGTGATGATAGTTCTTGTTCTCGTTGTTGAGGTGGAGGAAAAACAAGTTCACTTGGATCTTCTTCCTTAGCTTCTTTTTGAGGTAGTTAAGTTGGTATAAGGATGTTCTTCTCCACTTTTTCTTCATCACAATTCCAAAAAGCACTCTCATCAATTTCAACATCTCGACTGATGATGAGTTTCTTAGTTTGCAAATTGTAGATACGATAACCTTAGAGATTGTGCTATACCCCGGGAAAATACCTCATATAGTCTTATCTTTAAGCTTGTTCCTTTTCACTTTTGGAATGTGAATGTAGAAGATAGATCCAAAGACCCTTAGGTGCTTTGCCGATGGATTCTTCCCGTTCCAAGCTTCAATTGTAGTCTTATCTTGTACTATCTTATTGGACATGTGTTAAGTATGTAAATAGCAGTGTAGACTGCTTCAGCCCAAAATGTGTTAGGGAGTCCCTTCTCCTTAAGCATCGATCTATCCATCCCCATAACTATGCAGTTATTTATTTCACACAGACCATTTTGTTGAGGAGAATATGCGACTGTAAGTTGACGCTCTATGCCTTCATCCTTGCAAAAAATTTCAAACTCACGAGCGGTGTACTCTTTTCAGCGATCATTTCTTAGTACTTTTATCTGTTTCCCAATTTGATTTTCAACAAGGGCCTTGAACTTTTTGAATACTCCAAAGAATTCTGATTTTTCTTATAGGAAATAAACCCATTTCATTCTAGAGAAATCATCAAGGAAGAGTATGAAGTACATGTTGTTCTCATTTAATGGCATTCTCATCGGTCCACTGATGTCAGCATGTATACACTCCAATAGGTATTTCACTCTCCATGCTCTGCCTATTGAGAACGAAAATCGGTGTTGCTTATCGAGGAGACATCCTTTGCGCGCACATCATTATTCTCCTTTATTCTTGGAAGATCTCTCATCATGTTCTTCTAGTGTAACAACTTCAAGGCATGTATGTTGAAGTGACCAAATCTTTGATGCCAGAGCCATGAACTATCAACTTATACCTTCATGGCAATGTTAGTTGCATATTTCAAATTTAGCGGGAAGCTTCTATCACTTTTCTCCATCTTCACTTGGGTTATCTAAACCCTTTTATTTTTATTGACGAATATTTTGCATACACCATCTTCAAAGTAAAGTGTGTAGCCTCTCTCCATCATTTGACCAATGCTTAGAAGATTTTCTTTAAGGCTGGGAACTAGTAAGACATCATGGATGAGTGGCATACCTTTATTTGTATCCACCATGATAGTGGCTTTTCCTTTTGATTCTACCATACTGCCATTTTCTAGTCGAATTTTGACTTTGGCAGTCTCATCAATGCTTTTGAAAATGGTCTCATCCTTGGCCATGTGATTTCTACAACCACTATCCAAGTACAAAATTCCTCCTTTTCCTCTAATTGAGTATTGACTGACATAAAACGTACTTTGTTCTTGATCATGCTCCTCTGTGATATTAGCTTGATGCCTATTTTTGTTGCTATAATTTTTCTCTATGTGCCTGAACTTCTTGCAATGGTTGCATTGTGACATATTATAATTTACAGTACCAACAATATTTCTCTATGTGGCATGGTCTTTTGTAGATATTACATGGAGGATTTTGGGGCTGAAATTTGAGCTTTGACTGGAAGGAATTTTCAAGTGTATCTTATTTATGCCTATATAGTCTTTGCTCATATGCTTCAAGACAGTCTACTTGTTCTATCAGTGATAGAGTAGACAGATCTTTACTTTCCTCAATCGTTGTTATGATTGAGCCGAACTTGGGGGGGAGTGTGATAATTAGAATTTTCTCAATAATTTTCTTGTCAAGAATATCCTTCCCAAAAGCTTTCATTTGACTAGTTATTTCTTTAACTTTAGAATATTAATCTTTAACTGTCTCTATCTCCTTCATCTTGAATAGTTTAAAATATCTTCTTAGAGAAACAAGTTTAACGGGACATACCTTGTCGCTACCTTGAAACTCCTCCTGCAATGCGTTCTATGCTTCTTTGGCAATCTTAACACCCATAGTTCTTGGAAAATTACATCAGTCACTACTTGTTGCAAGGAGAACAACGCCTTTGAATTTTTCTGTTTATTTTTCTTCAACTCTTTTTCTTGAGCTGCATAAAGAGTTGAAGTATTTATGGGAGCGGTGTCCCATAAATCTCGAGATGAACAAAATGTTTCCATTTTAATACACCAAAAATTATATTTTTCACAATTGGAAACAGGGAGAAAAATAGATGACGATGATTGAGTGGTGTTATTCATAGCTTAGGAAAATTATTAGTGTGAATTAATAGTACATGACAACTTTTTTAAAGTAGTTGAGAAAATTTTGGAATAGTAGGTAGGTAATATAACTACTCCCAATGTACGACTCAACGAATCTCTGATGTCACTGTTGATATTTGAATAGTTGATAGTTGATATAAGATAGTCTTAGAGAGTTGTTTAGAACAAAGACAATATGAAGTTTTTTGGATGATCAATTATAAAGTACCAATTGCCTATTTATAGGTTCAAGTTAACAACCTCTCAATAATGATGGCCGTTTCTAAATTATTTGACTTCTTTATAGATGTTTCATGATAGTTTAGTATCATAATAATTCTAGGTTCTTCTAGCACTTACTTACACATTATTATCTAAGAA
The DNA here is from genome assembly GCF_029867415.1 of Vicia villosa. Classification (NCBI taxonomy): domain Eukaryota; kingdom Viridiplantae; phylum Streptophyta; class Magnoliopsida; order Fabales; family Fabaceae; genus Vicia; species Vicia villosa. Next base: position 4,587,050 of record NC_081180.1, on the reverse strand, counting down.
AATTCTAAAAATTTGTAGCAATTTCAACACAAGCTAAGGAAGACAAATACATACCAACAAATGCATACCAGGACAAAACAGTAATAAATAAATATCACGATCTAAAGAACAAGTTAGATCTCAAGCCAATAGTGCTATAACCGTCTAATCAAAGCCTACCAGAAAAAAGAATTGAACACTCACTCACAATTTGACGAAAATATCATCCGCTATTGATCATTAATCAGAGTGATAGAATTTCGAAGTCATTCTATAAAGGTGTAAGAGTTATCACCTGATCTACTCAAAATCCATTTCCATATCAAATTGAAACTACGATTTGTATAGTTTTTTTTAACATGATTTTTCCACTCAAATTTATTATATTTAAAGTCAATTTGAACTAAAATCAAGTTTACAACACCAATTCAATTAAAATTAAATTTTGTCAACACATACACTCCATTGTTATCGCATACTTAATATATAGTACTTGACTTGATTAATTGTATTTAACAGCAGCACATGAAATGTCAAAGAGATATCCCAATTTCAAAAGTTTAATATGTACTTGGCCATACACACACAAGCTATACCTAGCTGTCTAGCCTTTGTACTTGAACTTAATTTCAACCTGTCATCCCACACCACAATAATAATAGTACAACATATACATTGCATGCAACAGAGAAACTAAAGAAGAAAAGCCAAAACACAAGATGATTCATGTCATTGCTGAAACATAATGTAAAGAAGCAATAGAAAAAAGTGATAGATGAATTTATCAATGTGACATAACTGGCAAATTAAAGTAAGCAGAGAAAAAGTGTTTCTCTCTTGACCAAAGGACCAGTACTTTGTAGTAGCCAGCCACGATGTGTCCCTATCTTCATGTGAAACAGTGTCTTTTTCTTCACCTTCTTTTACACTAGACAACAATCTCTATTTAACAATGTCTCATTACACAATAACGTGAAAAAAATTCCTGCAAATGTTTTCACCTCCCATTTTGTCATTCTAGCTAACTCATCAAAATCTCTCATCACTTTTGATAATACAAATAATAAACTACAAACACTAATACCATAATATTTGAAACCTAGAACTAATTAATGTTACCTTAATGATGATAATGATGTTGTGTAGTGTGGTAAATGAATGAATATATCAATATTGTTGTTCGTACTTGTGCCAACATAGTAACATGATAATGCACCTCTTTAGTATGTAGAGTCTTGACCTGTGTTCCTTAGCTTTCTTGAGGAACCTTTTCTTCAAGGTGGAGTTAGGTAGGTTTTGAGAATTAGTAGGATATGTTTTTGAATAACAGTTATCCATGTTTGTTGAAGAATATTTATGAGAAGGTGGAAGTGAAAGTGATGATGATGATGAGGAGAAGAGGGGAGTGAAAAACATGAGATATGAAAGAATGAAGTAGTAATAGTAGAGTATGTATGGGAAATAGTACGAGTAGGAAGCATTGTAGGGCTTGTTTGGTACGATCTGAGTCATAATCTCTGTGTGGGCTTTCTCTTGGTTTGGGACTCATTGGATAGATAGATAGATAGGCCCGTGAGAGAGAGAGAATCCAACAATCTTGTGAATGGATATATCCCAACTTCAGTTACTTTCCTTGCTTCAATACAATATACAAAAATCAACTTACTATTTTGTTTTATTTGTTGTTTGTTTTTGTTATAAAATTAAACAAAGATAAGTTACTATTATTGTTATTATTATTATTATTATTATTATTATTATTATTATTATTATTATTATTATTAAAAATAGGACTAATAATTACTTTTACAACTATAAAGTGAATGTGAGATTTGAATCATGTTCTTTGCAGATATATCACTCCCTCCAGTGAGATAGCACCAACCCAACCTCCCTCCATCCAGGGACGAAGCTACATGATGGGAAGGGTGGGCCTATGCCCCACCATCTTTTTAATTTTTAGTATATAAAATATATTGTTTTATATTAAATGCAATATAAGTTAGGAAGAAAATTTTATATTAGTTTACATTTGATAAAAAAAATAGTGATTTGTATAGTTTCCAATATCATCATTCCAGCCATTTAAAATGTAACCATTATTTTGGCTGCTTTGTTTTTTTTTTTAAATGTTTGGTTTAAAGTAATAAATTAAGGTGAAAATATAACCATTATTTTCTTCTTTATTGCTTACCTTTTAAAAGATAAATTTTTAATTTTAATCTTTATATATTTATTATTTATTTTTATTATTGTAATAAGATTGAAAATATATGTTTTTACTTTAACAAGCTTGAAACCATGTATACACACAAGTGAGAATGACTATTGTCTTTGAAGGATTCTTCGTTATCCGATTTCTAAATCATCTAACAACAAGTGAGAAACAAAGAGCCTTGATTGGAGACCGCATTATTTTTCATTCAATTATATATATCATCGTCATAAAAGTGAATGTGACATGGAAAACAAAAATTATTCCAAATTTGCATGGCATTAGGACAATCTATAAGAGTGTGTAAGATAAGTTACACCGCATCTATAACAAGAGGCATCTGTTGACATGTGATGAGTTACTCGTGTATAATTGGTAGGTAACTTCCCATGCATGATGATCCACACTAAATGAAGAATATTTCCAAATAACTTGATGTTCCAAAAAGTGGAAATATTCTCTTAATGTTAAAGTGGGTAATCATTCAAATTCTATAGAGTAATGTGAACAAAAAACTGAAAAAATTATTATAAATATGGAGAGTTAGTTTGAGTTTATTTACCACAACACTTGTTGGGAGGGTTTTTATTTTCTGTCCAAAAATAGTTATTGAGAGGTTTGCAATTTTTCCAAAAATGTTGCTGAGAGAATTTGCAATGTTTTCGTCCAAATTTTTTTGTTAAGAGGGTTTACAGATTTTTCATCCAAAAATTGCAAGTAAGTTGTATTGTATTTGTATTCAATTTTTGAAGATTTACTCTAGTTGCATACTCAACAACTGGCATCAGAGCAAAGATTCTAATCAAGGGAGAAATCATAGGTTTACTACCATCTCCTTGTGGCAATGCACGATACAAGACTATTTGATCCAACAAGGTCTTGATTGTGCTTTGGTAAAGGAAAAATCGAGTGAGATGAAAGAATATGATTCGAATACAATCTCATTGACACTTACTGCATGTAATAAAATGTATGTGATGAAATAAATCTCTCCAAAGAAATTGTGTGATTTGTTAGAAAGTAAGTTTGCATCAACCATATTAACCAATCGATTGATGATGAAAATGATTTTATAGTAATTAAATATGGAAGATGGTGGCATGATATATTTGACCATATTAATAAATTTAATAAATTGGTATCTAGAATCATGAATGCAAGGAAGATATCAAAGATGAAGAGAAAACACTATTTTTGTTGGCTTCACTACCCAAATCTTACAAATCATTAGTGCAATCAATATTAGCTGGGAAGAGCACACTACAATTAGATTAAGTAGTGAAATCATTGAAGGAGAGTCAGCAAATGACGGGTACTGATAAATCTCCCAAAGAAAATCATATACTAGTAGCCAAAGGGGGACAAGGAATGAACTATGATGATTAATATGGTAGAAGTTTTCAACCAAGAGATATGAATTATGTCAAGTGCCATTATTATTAAAAATTTGGTCACATACGATCTAGATGTCCAAAATTCATAGAGGATGTGTGAAGCCTAAAGAAAAAGACAAAGCAACTAAAAAGAGCTCCTTCTGCAAACATGGTTCGTTGTGAAAATGATCTTTTAGTTTGTGAGGATGAAGATGACTATGAAGTGGAGATATGTAAAATTTTGCATGAAGGGAGGATATGTGGTGTTAAAGTGGATACTCATCCAAGTTTCACATCAAGTGGGTTTTATATTTTTCCATCCAAAAATAGTGGTTGAGAGGATTTTCTACCTTTCCGTCCAAAAATAGTTGTGGAGAGGGTTTGCAATTTTTACTGTCCAAAAATTGTTGCTAAGGGTTTGCAATTTTTCGTCCAAAAACTGCAAGTTAGTAATGATTTTTTATTGTGACTTTATTTTATTTTATTGATATTCATTTTTTTTTAGATTTACTCTAATTACATTCCTAACAAAAAAAATGATACAGTGAAAAAACAAAGGCAATGACAAGCGTCATCACGCAACTTCCTCCACTATCTTTGCTGAAGTAGGGAGTCTTCTTGATCTTATCTTCAATATAAAGTTATTGGATCCCCATAAACCATGGTAATAATAGACTTAAGGATTTGATATTCTTATCTAACAATAGTTAATGATGATTGATAAGCAGAATCTTCAACTCATAAGGTGGAAGAGAGCATAAGTGACCCTAATATCATTGTATATCAATTGTAGTCACAATGCTGGTTGAAAGAGCATTTTGTGCTAGAGAAAACTATCAAGTTTGTACATAATTTCGTCGTTGAATTTGAGCATCACCAACACCACTCTCTACCATATTTCAAAACTGATAGTAGCTAAGACAATGCCAAAGAGAAAAAGGAGGAACTCCTAATTTAGAGTGACTTAAGTCTCCAAGTAAGTAAGTATGGTTGTCAAATTGCAGTAGGGATGTGATGATAGTAGAGATAGAAAGTCTTCCACTAGCGATCCTGACACTAGTACTTAAAGTCAAAGTCTGGAGCATGTTTGACACATTCAAGTGAAAATTTAATTCTCATGTTGGTTTGCAAGGAAATATTGCCAACACCAATTAACTTATAATCATTATCATTTGTTTAGCGTTCTGCTAAATTTGGGGGAAATAACATGGTCCCTATATTTTATTTAAACATATATGGAGTCTTAAGTGTCCTAATTGAGTTAAATAATTTGAAAATTATAGATAACATCCATAGTTATTAATTTTACAGAACAGCGGAAATTCATAGCAAATGTAAAGGGTGTATGTAAGTTCCTTGATTTTATGATTGACAACAATTTTGCTAAAACATGGTTCACACCAAGATATTGTGACAGATGTCTTGATATGTTGGCAAGACATCTTAGAAGACAGATGTTCTGAGAGATGTCGTAGCATGTTATACCAGAACGTCAGGACATTTCAGGTTTTTAAATCTTCGAAGATTTGTTTTTTTTTATGAAGATTCGGTATGGTTTTAGTACTTATACAATCGCAGATAAAGAAGGATATTTTAGGAAACATTACAGATTTGATTTGGTTTCATAAAAAGGATCTTGGAGACCTTTTAGAAAACTTTGAAGACTTGTTCCTACTTTTGTGAAAAAGATTTTGAAGAAGATTTACAACTGAAATAATGGATTTGCTTGATGAGTCCAAGCCCATACTGCAAGAGTCTATTTAAAAGAACTTTCAAGACCTAAAAACACTTTGAGAAGTCGTGTGCATGAGATAATGGTTTAGAGTTTTAGTGTGTTCTTTGTTCATTTTGATACACTCGATTATCTCTTTGATAATCAGAGTTAGACTGAATTTTTATTGTTTATTAATCAATCACTCACGAGCTTTTAAGCAAGAGTGGATTGTGTGTCAAGTTTTCTATTATTTATCAATCAAAAGCTTTTAAGCACCACTCATGAAGGGACTTCAATAGTTAAAATTTCAAGACTTCAGCTTCTCACTACTCAATTTGAGAATCTCATGATGAAGGATGATGAATTGATGCATGACTTCCACATGAGCATTCTTGATATTGCCAACTCTACCTGTGCCTTTGGAGAGAAAATGTCAGAAGAAAATATGGTTAGAAAAATTCTCAGGTCTCTACCTAAGAGATTTGACATAAAGGTGACAACCATATAAGAATCCCAAGACATTAGCAACATGAGAGTGGATGAACTTGTTGGGTCACTTCAAATATTTGAATTGACTATTAGTGACAAATCTGGAAAGAAAAATAAGAGCATAGCTTTTGTCTCCAACATTGAAGATGAAAAGGGTCAATATGACCTTGATATTAAGGAATATATGTCAAATTCTATTGTGTTACTTGGGGGGCAATTTAACAAGGTGTTCAAGAGAATAGACAGAAGGGTGAGACCTAATGTCAAGAACATATTACTTGACATTAGCAAGAACTATGATTTTCAGGGAAGAAACAGAACTGGAGAGAAGCCAAATCAAGATAAAGGTATTCAGTGTCTTGAGTGTGAAGACTTTGGTCACATTAATTCTGAATTTCCGGCCTTTCTCAAGAAACAAAAGAAGGGTCTTTCCATGTCTTGGTCTGATGATGATGAATCAGAAGATGAAACTAATTATGTGATTGCTCTCACTGGAAGATGGGGATATGATGTAGAATCTTATGGTGAGAATGATCTTTATGTGGACCTGGATGTGTCTTACAAGGAGCCATGTGTCAAGTGTGATGAAATCTATAAGGTAGAAGAAAATCAGAAAAAGATTATAGCTCAGCTGAAGAATGAAAGGGAGAAACTTGAGTACTGTGTCTGATCTTCAAAAAGAGGTAACCTTTCTAAATTCCAAACTTGACAATTTGACCAGATCCTTGAGAAGGGTGAACAATGGAACTTATGTGATGAAAAAGGCAGGAAATATGAGTAATAATGATCAATCACTTAATCAATAAGGCAAAGTTCCTGAAGGGAAGTTCAATTCTTCTAAAAGGAAGAAAGTGATCACCATGTCCACCCACATGTTACAACATCCTGGAAAACATCTTGAACCTCCAACTAAAGCTAATTCTTTACCTTGGAGATGCCATTATTGTGGTGAGAATGGTCACAAAAGCCTTTTTTCTACAAATTGTATGGAAGTTCAAAAACCTTCAACTCATTTTAAGGCTAATCTAGTGAGTAAAAAGAGATGTTCTAAAGATAGGGATGTTATCCTTATAGCTCATACTTCTTTGAGAGCTTCAACTAGAGAAGATTGGTACCTTAACAATGGATGCTCTTAACATATGACAGGGGCTCAGAAGTTGTTGGTGAATATCAGATCTCAGTCCATCGATTCTATCAGATTTGGTGATGGATCTAAAGGTGAAATTAAAGGAGTTGGATAATTGGTGTGTGTTCTGGCTCTCCTATTCTAGAAGATGTTCTTCTTGTTAAAGGACTAACTGCTAATCTTATTAGCATTTGTCAGTTGTGTGACCAATGATTGTTATTCAACTTTTTAAAGTCAGAATATTTAGTCAAGGATGATAAAGATGTTATTCTGATGAAGGTTATAAGGTCTAAAGACAACTGTTATCCGTGGGAACCTCAAATAACTGATTATTCTTAACCATGTTTAATAACCAACGAGGATGAAGTGAAGCTATGGAACCAGAATGTTGGACACATTCATCTCAAAAGAATGAACAAAATCATATCTGAAGGAGCTATTAGATGAATGCCAAAACTAAAGAATGAGGATAGGAAAGTCTGTGGTGAGTATGAAATTAGGAAGCAAACCATGATGCCACACCCAATGTTGCAGCATCAGGCTACTTCAAAAGTTCTAGAACTTCTTCAAATGGATTTAATGGGACCAATGCAGATAGAAAGCATGGGTGGAAAGAGGTATGTCAATGTGGTTATAGAAGATTTTTCTGGGTTTACAAGGATGAACTTTCTTAGAGAAAAATCAGACACCTTTGAAGTCTTCAAAGATCTGTGTCAAAGTATTCAAAAGGAGTAGAATTGTGTGATTGTCTAGGTTAGGAGTGACCATGACAAGGAGTTTGAGAATGCAAAATTCTTTGAATTTTGTGCTTCTGAAGATATTAGTCATGAATTATCTTTTTCCATCACTTCTCAACAAGATGGAATTGTTGAGCAATATACTAGGGCTATACAAGAATCAACTATAGTGATGCTTCATGCAAAGAAATTTTCATTGTAGTTTTGGACTGAGGCTGTGAATATTGCATGCTATATTCATAATAAGGCCACTTTGAGGGAAGACACTTCAGCCACTCTCCATGAGTTATGGAAAGGAAGGAAGCCTACAGTCAAATACTTTCATAACTTTGGAAGTAAATACTATGTCTTGACTGACAAAGATCAAAAGGATAAGATGGATCCCATAAGTGATGAAGGGATATTTCTGGGTTACTCTTCAAACAATAGAGCTTATAAAGTTTTTAACTCCAGAGTTAGAGTTATACTGAAAAAGAGATGGATGTCGAAGACAATGTTGGAACACTTTTGTGCAGACTCATGAGGCAGGAAGAGAAGTAATTTGTGAGTTCACAAGTATTGAATCAGGTAACTCTCAAGTCACTTCAAGTATCTCTATTAGAGTTCAGACAAAATAATCCAAGGAAATATCAAATTCATGTCTTGTCTCTAAACTTGAACCAAGGATGAGCCCTATTATTCAAGAAAAGAAGATCTTGAAATGTATCATTGGAAAAAGTTTTTATGGTGTGCTTTACTCTCCTGAAAGATTTTTGCAATGCAAAGTGGGATAGTAGTGTTGATGGATGTGTCTCTTTGAGAAACAGTCTAACTTCCTGGTTCAATAAGAAACAAACATGTGCTTCTTGGTATACTGCTGAAGCTAGTATGGTGAAACAAGAAGAAGTTGCTCTCAACTAGAGTGGATGAAACAGATGCTAAAGGAACATAATGTCGAACAGGATGTCATGACATTACATTGTGAAGATTTGAATGAGATCAAATATTTCATTCAACATAGCTTTCATCTGGTTTCACAATATTCTTGATCACTTCAAAAACATCTTGATAACGAAACACCACTTTCATCTGCTTACGCCACTTATCATAATTCTCCGCGTCAAGAATTGGAAGGTTTGCAAGAATTCGCTCATTCGAGGTTGAGACCATCATACACTAGATCAAGGAACCTGACTCTTGATGTCAAATGTTGGAACAAGAAACACAATATTACAATTGATAAAAAAGTAACATTGCACAAAAGACTTTAACTAACTAACTTAACTAAAAAACCTAAAAGATTACACTCGTGTCGAATACAAACATACCATAAAGTTGTATTCGACTACCAAACAACTGTATTTCAATTCCACAAAACTTGATTTACAAGTTTTACAAGAGAGGAATCCTTTCAATCTAAAAGAGTTTGTTTTCTTTCTGTTTTCTCTCTAATCATATAAATACATTTGTTTGTTATGAACACTTTCTTCAATACTTTACTCTACCCTCTTGGATCTCCTCCTTACCTGACTCTTTTGGAACCTGCTTATACAATATGTGATTTTTGTTTTTTGGTTTTTTTGTTTTTTTTCCTTTCTTTTTTGTTTTGTACCAAAAAAAAAAAATTGCATTTACTAGGAGGAGGGTAGATCCATATCTTTGTTAGCTATATTCTAATTGTTGTTTTTTTATATAAAACAATAACACAATATATTTTAATTGGCATTTAAATTAGTTAGGTGTCTACAATCTACTTAGAATCAACATTATCTTGAATCAAGTTGTAATCCTCCTTATACTATGCCGAATAATTGTTTTGCTTATAAAAAATTCATTCAAACGAGGTTATGTTATTCAAAATGGCACCAACAAAATAAAACATCTAAATTCATCAAAAACTAAAAATTGTAAGAGAAATACAAAACTAACAATACATGCTATGCTATAGTGATGAATTAAAAAAAAAAAAGGAACACCAAAATATCCTCCCATTAACCCAATTGCTTAGTTGCTGTCTTTCTCTTGCACAAACTTTTGAACCACTTGACACAATTTGATGCAGTTTCTTTCACTTTGCTTAAACCACCCTTACCATTTGAGTTCTTAATCTTTGCATCATTTTGAGATTTAGTGTTGTCATCTTCCATTGCACCAAAACCACCAGCACCCCATTGATCAGCCCAACTTGGTGCCTCACTTGCCATTTCTTCTAGACCCTATTAGACCATATAATAAAAAAAAATACTATATAAATCTCAATCTTATGATTATATATATGATGAAAATAAATAGAAATTGTTTAGATACATGAATAGTATACCTTGAATGATTGAATTGGAATTGGATGTAGAAAATTGTAGAAAATCAGAGAAGCTTGATGGAGGTGTTAAAAATGGACAAAAAGAGTATTGAAATGAATTATAGCTATATAGGGAGATAGATATATGTATATATATATATATATATATATATATATATATATATATATATATATATATATATATATATATATATATATATATATATATATATGTAACCATGTTATATATGTTAGATGGGCTCTCAATGTTAGATTGCTTTTTCTTTTTCTAATTTATATCTTTTCCTTTTTCATGACTTGACAACTCACCTTATGCTTTGAGTATTTCCATCCTGTTAAGCAAACTATGTGCGACATCTTTACATGCTTATTTAATTTTAAATATTCATATACTTATCATATAATAGTGGGTTGATACTTTGGTTACCAATGTGACTTAATTATATGCTCCACTTAGACACTATGTGGTATTAATATAATTTTGATGAAAGGTGTGGATGGTATCCGATTCGTGATTTGAATTTTGATGTGGTAGAGTGAGCTTTTGATATGAATTTTGATGTGGTAGAGCGAGATTTTGATATGGCAGAGCGAGATTGAACATGCAAATTAGGGGATAAGTGATAAAACAGTTTGAATGTGTGAACGAGAGATAATCTAAAATGATATATGCATGTTGGACTTTATATAGCGTGAACGGTTAGAGATGCCTAACGTCTCATGTGGAAGACCTTCCAATTATATCTAACGCTCGTTAGCGCTTTGAGCCACTAATATTTTAACATGCACGTTCTTGAACTGGATCTCATTGTATTTGTGCTTTATCGTATTTGGGCATGTAGTCGGTCTGGAACATAATTTTTATGTGTTAAGTTGATTAATTATTGTTAGGCTTGGTATGGTTGTGTGGCACTTTCATAGAAGGCCAAAGGTATTTGTCATTCAATTAATGTTGTTGGCATCAACTTATCCACTTTTTTTTTTTTTAATTCATGCATTTGCAATTATAGATCATTTCTATTAACTTTTGAACCTACTTTTAACATTTACTTGAAGATTTTTGTTGCCTAAGGAAGAAAAATAAATCATTGAGTAAATTAGATTCTGTAAATAAATTAAATCTACCTAAATTCATAACTATTTTTATATAGTAACATCATCTATTTGAGTAGATTCTATGAATATGAAGTACATCTAATATAAAAACTAACTATAGTAATAATAGTAGTTACAACTTATTGTTTGCTGTCTTTAGTTTACACCACTATTACTATTTTAACTCACCACAATTTGATATTTTAGATTCTTGAAATCACATTTGTGAACATTTCTTTAAATCATGAAAATGTTAAATATACTGTTTTTATTTTTATTGGTTAAGAATACATTATTTGTAAAAATGAATTATTTTTAATAAACATTTTGTTTCCTCTCCATAGCTATTAATTATTTAAAAATCTCACATTTAGCAAAACAAAAAATATTTTAATGACATTAAACGAGACTTAAACTTTCAAGAGGCTGTTTTTCTTAACCTCAATTGTTTTTCATGACAATATAGTAATTTGGAAACTAAATATTTTTTCAAGCGATTCATTCTTAATTGAACGTCATTAAACACTAATTCTTCATTAAATTTTAAAAGCTTTTTTTAATTAAGGAATTTACAATCTACTCTATATATTTAAACATATTAAAATATACTAATAAAAATATTTTTTAAATAATATATTTAAAAAAAATACATTATCAAAATCTTCATAGTTCAGATTGTTTAAAATAGTCTCACATTTCTTAATAATCGAGATTAAGGGTAGTTTATATACAACACTTATCTTATACACCTCAACTAAATGAGATGCGTTTTTTAAATAACAAAGTCATGACACATTTTCACATTCAAAGCGGACAATACGTCGTAATCGCAGTAACGCAAATTTGAAGCCGACCAAAATATTTGTGTTGTATGTGTGAAGGCGACCCACATGCTCGAGGCTCACATATCGCCTCTTAGCTTCGACTAGGGACAATTTTTCTTAATTAGCCAAAATAGTCTCATATTACTTAGATATCGAGATTAAAAGGTAAGTATGAAAAGCAATCTAATAGGAGTGGTGGTGAATTGTATTCGATAAATTTTTTTTGTTATTAGGCAAAGTTTCTTATCTTTTATTTTTACCAGAAATAACAAGGGATTGATTGTAACTTTAATATGAATTTAAGTGTACGTGAAAAATTAAACGCAAAATGATAAAGGACACACAAAAATTATACTAGTTCCTTTATCAACAATGGTATATCTAATCATTTTATTCCTTAAAAAAATTTCACTATGTTTAAATCCTTGTACAAGTCTTCACACCAAGACTTCGTTATAACTTTCTAAAACATAAACAAAAAAGAAAGAACGCTATTTTCTTTCTAATACAACTAATCCTAAACTTTGTGGTGGCCTTTGAATCACCCCAACTCAAACAAAAAAATTCATAATCACCAAACACTATGGTGAAAAAATAATATACACTTTGTAAATGATTTGAATAATATTTGTCTTGCCTTAAATTCCATGTTGAATGATTAATTTAATATTTTCTTTCTATATTTCACAATTTAAGATAATATCATTTGAGTGCTCATATTCTGGTTTAAAACATGTTTGAATTGTGTAAAGATGATTTTATGAAAGAGGCACACATGTATTTATGATGTATAGACCCTTATATACATCCTTAAACACCCATTTGAAATGATGCATAAGTTAAAAATTAAACCATGAAACATTACAATGAGTTACACACATCATAACTTTGAAAAAAATGCAATGTTTCAGGTTGGTAGTCGAATATACCAATATGAAATAGTCGAATACCACTGTCTCAATGTTTAATTTTTCAAAATTTGAACATTGGGATAGTCAAATACCATTTTTTCCCGCACTCATTTTTTGCAAAGTTCATTTTTTTACCATTCAATTTTTTTTTATCATTTAGAATACTTAAAATAAATTTTAAGAATATTTTTTTATATAAACGAATTCAAACCAATTTTTTCTACAATTAAGAAACTCTTTATAAATTAAAAAAAAGGAAAGCTTGCCTAAAAATAGTAAGGAGAAAATATATAAAGATTATGGATAAAAGTCCTTTGTTCTAAGGACTCTCAATTCTTTGGAACAAATAGATATTAGACTTTTGAAGTTAACAATTATATATATATATATATATATATATATATATATATATATATATATATATATATATATATATATATATATATATATATATATATATATATATATATATATATATATATATATATGAACTTAGTTATATATATGAACTTAGTCTGGTACCTTCTCTCCATTACAATTATTTATTTTAAAAAATATTATGTATTTTTCTTCAAAAGTTAAAATAAAGGTATATATTTATTATATAAAAAAAAAACACTTCGACATACCGAAAAGGAATGTTAAAAAAGATTTCATCTTTTTGAAGTACCGGATAAAGATACGTTATTGTGTTTTCTTTAATAGAACTGTTCAATAGAAAGTATCTTTAATAGAAAGCTGTGTAGATTCCCTAAAGATACATTATAAATACCTTTTTGTAATTTAATCTTAAATTCAATTGGTAGTGAGAATAGGAAATGATGGGTGTACTAGCAAATAATTTGAGGCTAAGTTATTAAAAGTCGCGAGTGTGGGTGAGGGTTTAGAATATTGTAGATTGGAAGTAAGAAAAACAAAATAGGGTTAAATTTATGTTGAATTTTAAAAAAAAAAAAAATTATACTTATATAAAATGTGTATGACAGTGGAAAGTAAAGAGAACAACTTGTAGGGACTTGTTGTCTTAAACTTTGAATGTGTTTCTTGTCGAATGAATTCTAAGCAGCATTTAAAACTTTAAGATATTAGAGATATGTATCATTCTTCATTTTTAGTCGATGTGGGACTTGACCACTCACACTTAGTTCCAACAATTTCTTCCACAGATATGAGTCACTCACATTACAAGTCTTGATTCACACTAGGATCTAGTCTCGCTCCCCCCACCGAGCCTAACCAGACTCAATAGAATGAAGCACTGAAATTGTCAATAGGCTAAATATTCAGGACCCAAGAGACATTAACACCACATATTCACTCAAAATCTTAAGGCATTATGAATATGAGTCATTAATCTTAAAAAGCCAACATTTCCTCCATTTCTAGTCAATGTGAAATTTAACCACTCATACTTGAATCCCAACAATCTCTCTCACAAATATGAGTCACTCACATCACTAGTCTTGATTCACACTAAGATCCACTTGCCCTCTTCCACCGAGCCTAACTAGGCCCTGATACCATTTGTTGGGGAGTCCGGAGAACGAAGCGTCGAAAGTTAATGTTCAGAATCCAAGAGACTTGACACCACATATCCACTCAAGAGTCATGTAGCTCATTAATACATCATAGTACTATTTTCTTAAGAAATTTGGTGGATGTTTGATTTACTTAGGAAGAAAGGTAGCTTCGGAGATGTATCTGCAAATTTATCTTTGGTTTATTCATTGATGCATCTCCGAACTAAATTTAGGCAGAAAATAGTATTCTTTTGTGTTCGGAGATATATCTCCAAATTCATCCAAAGATATTTTAGAATTTTCAAAAGTGTGTCTCTGCAATGAAATTGCCTTAATATAGTTTAAAGAAAATTTTAGAAAGGTGTAGAAGTAGATCAGTAATGTAGAGACATAGTATTGAATGTATGTAAAAGATAAAGAGCTCTGCAATCTAAAATTCTAAATTAAAGGGCGCAACTAAATGATGTTATAAAATAACATAAAAGAGATAGAAAAATGAGGATTTCATCCTAAGATAAACTATGACAAAACTTCTTAGGAAATCAACATTATTTCTAAACAGGTGCCTGGAGTAATGCTTCTCTCCCTTTGACTCCGGTTGTAACCTAGCCGCTCTTGCTGTAAGCAAGACAAACAGCATCTATGGTTGCTTCTAGCTATACTTTAAAGACGTTGAAGAACTTCTATACATGTGTATCCATTCGATAACAACCAAAAACTCGAAGAAAACTAGCAATTTCCTGAAATGTAAATGCAAAAAACAGATTTTAATTAACTCGAGATGGCTTCTGATATGAACGCTTAACATAGAACTAGAGAAGGGTTTTTTTTATCATGGGTGGATTCATGTATTTCCACACATGCAAGGAATTTTAATAATGTAACATGCAACTTATATGGAAGAAAATTTTCTAACTGGGATGCTGCTTGGATCGAGTGATTAAGGAAAAATATTTAGAAGAGATAAGGTGACATAGAAGTTAGAGATGGTAATGGACGGACCTGCAACTGTCCTAAAGCCTTTTGTGCACGAGGCTCTGCCATTGAAGCTTCAAAATCGATGTAGAAGAGGTAGTCAAAATACCTGTCAACAGAAACACATTTACAATAAACTTCCATGCAAAATACCAGAATAATTGATAATGAATTAAAACCACAAGAATAGCTTTGAAAACTGGATCAGTCGGTTGAACTGAAAATGTGTTAGGTATAAGCCATTTTAAACCTATGAAGCATACGTTGGTGTCTAACACTTGTATGACACGTATATGTCACATGTCAAACAATTCAGACAAATATTTCAAAAAAAAAATATATTGTTTTTTTCTTTACTTCAACACTCTTCGAATCAATGTCTGGCACCCGTAACATGACACTCATACAACACTTGTATGAAAGCACTAGTTACTGTTCAATTTGTGTTAAAGTTGAAAATTTTACACACTAAACTCAACTATGGAAAATCTTAAATAGTGAACAAAGCAACTCACTTGGAACTCCCTTGATTTGAATCATCAACAATCCTTAAGGGGCGCTGCTTCAGTGGACGACTCTCTATCTGAAATAAAAAATACTGAAAAAGTTAGACCAATGATTGAATGTGTGTTTTAGTTTCAAAAGTTCAACATCAACTAATCAACTCGCCTTTGACAAATTAATATTCCTCATAGAAAACGCCGACAGTGCTTTGAATAGTGCACCTGGACCTCCTTGTAAGCTGAAAACAATGCTAGTCTGAAGAAGAAAAAAATCATGAACATGTCAGTAAATTCAAAAAGTAACAAGTATTTAAATACAACTTGTATACCTTATGTGGACCGTCAGTTCCTGGAATTCTAGGCTCCCTCGCAAGAACCAAGAAACGCGTAACATTTTCATCATCATCCTATAAAGATAACAAAAAACAGCTCAGCTTTAATCTTGACTTAGACCAGCACACGCAAGAATATATTATTACACGAGTTATGGCAATGTTCTTTGGCAGCTCAATCTTCAAAAACGTATAAATGAAGTATTACCTGAATTCCTTCAGCAAGAATGTCCAGGCCATATATTTCTGCAGCTCGGGAACTAGCAATAGCTCCAATGTGTCTTACACAATTTATGGCCACTCTCTGTCAACAAAATCTTAATAGTTATGACATGTCACTCTACAACCAAGTCGATACGTACTTTCACACAAAGAAAAATCATAATATACCTTAGCAGCAACAGCAGTATCCTGGTCACCAACTTTGTCAACACCTAAATCGTCAAGCAGCGTCTTACATTGAGCAAGAGCCTGCATACGAAAAATATCGGTTATTCGTTGTCAACATGTAAGCATATTCTAGAGATACAGTTTGCAGTATCAGGAGTCTGCGCAAATCATAAACCAGGTTAACACGTGAAAATCGGCATATTTAGATAAGCCAATAGATTTGATTCCATTGAGAAATAATCACTAAATAACTGACAGTAAATATGGTTAAGGCAATTTAATAAATTGTATTAAAGTCACTGCAAATTTTAAAGCATATCTATTCAGCGTAATTGAATAAGAAACATAACGTATCATCTTCATTCGTTCTCAATCAAAATGGAAAAAAATAATTATACAAGATACATGATAACCAACCAACCTGAGGATGACTCATAACACTGTTGAGCTCCTCCTTAGACACACCAGGCAATCCTAAAAGACAATGGTTGACAAGCAGTTGCACCTCTCCGACAATGTGCAACCTATGTCGAAGAAGTAAGTCATAATTGCGGTGGATGCTTCCATCCACAGAATTTTCAATTGGTAGAACCGCTTTATCAACCAACCACAGTTCAACTGCCTACAATTAGAATACAAATATATCAATACAACAATTACAAGTCATATATTAAAGCATCAAGTAAGTCGATTCACAAAAAAAAAATCAAGTCATAAATTGAATAATTGAACCTTAAATGCAGCTTCGTAATCCTCACAAGGCACAGTCTCACATTTTGGATACGCTCTAAAAGCAGCATCCTCACCGTATGCTCCCGGCACTCCCTATATCGAACAAATTATTAGTTAGCACAACAAACAATTTCATGGATATTTCAGTTGAATAGTAGATAGAAATGCTTACGCATGATACCTGATAACCCACGCGCAACTTTGATCCATCACTCGCAGAAGAAGAATCATCGATTGACGTTAACGGCTCTGCAATTATACATTTTACATCGTCATGCTAAAACGTATAGTAAAATAGTAAAAGGACACGAGCACCATGTTCATATCATATAACATTACAAACACAAATCATAATTAGTCTACTGCCTTTCTGCTAATACCTAGCAATAACAGCTTCAACCACAAAAAAAGCATTTCCCCCAAGTTCAATAGGAGATATACAAGTTCATAATCGATCAAATAATAATATTAATAATAATCAATGAGAGTTTGAAAAACTCACTGGGAAGCCTGTTGATGTCTTTATGAAAGCCCTTGGAGTGATTCTGCTTAGCAGAACGAAGCAAGTGTTTTTGATCTTCAACAGGAGTGGTAGCTCTCTGATGAACTGAAACTGAAACACTGAAACAACTACGTTTGTTCACAATTTCGTATCTCAAATTCCCAATCAACACAGAATGAGAAGGAGAATTGGAGCAACAGCCCAATATGAATGTAGTAGAAGTACCCTTATTAATAACAAAATCAAGAGCCATCATTTCAAAATCAAACAAAAAACAGTCTACACTATAGTTCAGAGTTCAGAACTATTCTTGTGACTTAAGAAGACACTGTAACTGACCCAACCAATTCTGCTTATATATGTACTTGAAATATATAGATAGATGACATGCTTTGAATTTTGGTGTCATGTTTTTTTTATATAAAATACTTGGTTTAATTACCAACTAAAGTTTTCTTTGGGTGATGTACATATCTAAATAATGTTAGATATGTACATAGAATATAAATGGCTAGATGGAAAGGATGCATTTTTACCAAAAATGAAATAAGTTAATGCAATGTATCAAATATTGTTCAAGGAAAATTCAACTAATACCAAAATAGTGAATGGAAAAAACATTATAATCATAATAATAGTATTTTTTTTTTTACCATTATAAGGTTAAAAGATAAACATGTAAAGAACATAAACATTAAATATAATAATAATAATAATAATAATAATAATAATAATTATTATTATTATTATTATTATTATTATTATTATTATTATTATTATTATTATTATTATTATTATTATTATAATATGTATCAAATCTCATTCCTAGGGATGTAAATGGATATCCATGGGGACGGATAGTATGATATCCGCATCTGCTCCGTTGGTTAAATATGATATCCATATCCGCCCCATATCCATGCGGATATTTGTTAAACGAGTAATCCGCGGGTTTAAAGGTATCTGCAGATATTTACAAATATCTATGGATAACACTATTTTTTTTAAATTATGTTTTGAAAAAAATATTTACAGTCTCTTTTAAAGACACAAGACGTTATTTTCACATAACATTCATACAAATCTCTCTTATTTTAACAACAAAATTTCTTCAAATTAATTCCCTTCATTTTCACCAAAGCATAATATCCCATACATTTCTTTTTTAACAAAAAAAAAAAAGAATGATATTGTGATTGTGAGCTATGATGGAAGACCGGACGACGGAGGAGTAGAAAGGATGATACTGATTGGGCGGGAAAAGAGCGGTACTGGTTGGTTGAAAGGTGGAATTGTTGATGTGAAGTATGGAGTATAGAAGAAGCTTAAGGGTATGTTTGGTTGGGGGGAGTTTGGAGGGGAGGGGAGTGAATATTTTAAGTTAATTATGTTTGGTTCAATTTTTAATGAGGGGAGGGGAGGGGATTGGAGGTAATCAGATTCCCTCTTAGAGCAATTTTTTGTTACCTCCAATTTGGAGGGGAGGGGAGGGAGAGGAGTAATAATAAAATTTATTTTTGTATATATTGACAAAATTACCCTCACTTTTTAATTAAAATCCTAAATTGTTTTTAATATATATTATATGTTATTTTTGTCGCTTTATTAGAATTCCTCACTTTTTTACGACAACTCTATTATTTTTTTTATTAATATGCTGACTCAACTTTCTTTATTTTTTCATGTGCTTTATTTTATTTATTATTTTGTTTATAAAAACTTAATTGTTTTATAAGATATTTTGTTGTATTACATATCTACATATAATTGTAGTGTGTGTGTGTGTGTGTGTGTGTGTGTGTATATATATATATATATATATATATATATATATATATATATATATATATATATATATATACATATATATATATATATATATATATATATATATATATATAATTTTATAAATATTTTATGGAATTAGATAGATCATCAAGATGATAAGTGATTCATCTGATCATAGATTATATTATTATTGTATGAAATTTATCAATATTTTATTTACGTTTTAATATATTTTAAAGTATTTGAAATATTAAATATTTTGTGTTAGATTATCTATGTTGTTTATGAATTGACAAATTTTTTTGTGTGAATATCACATTGTTTTTATTTGATTT
Organism: Vicia villosa; assembly: GCF_029867415.1. NCBI lineage: Eukaryota > Viridiplantae > Streptophyta > Magnoliopsida > Fabales > Fabaceae > Vicia > Vicia villosa. The sequence goes on along the minus strand of NC_081180.1, from coordinate 4,567,211 downwards.
AGCATGAGTGTTATAATATTTTAAGGGTTAAAAGGTAAATTAGTTTTAAAATCCCTCCCCTCCCCTCCCCTCTTGAACCAAACACATTTCTGATTAAAAATCCTCCCTCCCCTTCCCTCCCCCTCTTTTGAACCAAACATACTTTTAATTAAAATACCTCCCTTCCCCTCCCCTCCCCTCCCTTCCCCTCCCCTTTATTAAAATCTCTCTCCTCCCCTCCCCTCCCCTCCCCTCCCCTCCCCTCCCCTCCGTTGAACCAAACAGACCCTAAATATGAAATGGCCAATAAAATTTGTATACAGTATAATGGTTTTCACAAATATAACACTACACAGTCCCTCAAGCAGGAGGGCTTGTAAAAATGACAAAGTGTTTTGAGGCGTACTTCAAATTTTTCCCCGTGGTATGGGGTGAGTCTTTTAATAGGAGACATGTCCATTGTCTTAGGGCATAACCCTTTCGAATGGGAGGCAAGACCCTCAGCTTGGGGCGAATCCCTCAACTGAAGGCATCCTTTCGAAAGGGAGGCAAGTCCCTCAACTTGGGAACAAGTAACTATCTCTGGCTAGATGTTTCCTGGATAGCTAGGCATTAGTGGGATATGTCAAGTTTCTTTTGATTGAACTTTGAGACGTCAAAACGTCAATCAATTGTGAAAGCTTGAGTGCTTTAGTGGAGAAAAAGCGTGGGTAGCATTTAATGCAAATCATAATGGCATTCCTGGGAAAACCAATCAGCCTCTTTTTCTTACACGCATCTTCCATGTGTAATCTTTTCCATTCTTCGCGGCAGTTATCCCATTGGCGGGATTTATTGCTTGTGCTATTAGATTTCTATAAAGAGATTGATAGCCTGCCCTAGAAAATATTTTTTTCTTCTTCCTCTTGTTTCTACTTTTCCCTTCTCAGAAAAATACACAGGCCTAAGACAATTTGTTCCTTTCCTAGGGCAGAAACACCAATCCTTGCTCTTACTTCTGAAGAAAAAATGGGTAAGAAGAACATCAAGCATATTCATGCTCGAAGAGTATGATATATATATATATATATATATATATATATATATATATATATATATATATATATATATATATATATATATATATATATATATATATATATATATATATATAAATCATACTCTTCGAGCATGAATATGCTTGATGTTCTTCTTACCCATTTTTTCTTCAGATGTAAGATTTCTTCATATATATTTAGTCCATTAGTTAGGCCCATTAGATTACCCATTAGATTAGAATAGTCTTATATAAAGAGATTAGTGCTTGAAATTTTAAGATACTTGAAATATATTATTCAATTCCAGAGATGATATCACGATCTTTCGTTCGAGAGGGTTTCGCGCATAAAAAATCCTAACCGCCTTAATTGCGATTCTTTTTACAAAACCCTAGCTGCCTTAAATGTGGTTTTTCTTTCAAAACCCTAGCCGCCTTAATTGTGGGGGTTTAGGTTCAGAAACATTGTTCACCACAGGATCACTGTTCATCCACATTACTGTTCATTGTCGGCAACATTGTTCTCCACAGAAATATCGTTCACCAACGGTACTGTTCACCAGCGGAAACATTGTTCATTTGCTTCATTGTTCATTGCGGAGGCACTATTCACTTTAAAAAAACAATTAAAGGTTGTCGGCCTCTTTACGACTAGTTTGCTTGTTATTTTTTATTTTATTAAGTCAGACACATTCGCATGACGTCCATCAATATGTCAAAAAGAGAATTGGTTCAACTCAACAAAGACGAAGTAGAGAGGCTGAGATCTCTCCTTAATAAGTTAGAGAAACCAACATGTACTTCTATGTTGGTACATTCAGGTACGTTTTCATTTTCACTTCCTCTGGGTAAGTCTCAATTTTCTTTCGAATTTAATGCCTCAGATAAACTCTTTAACCAATATTGAATACTGGATTCAGGAGCCACTTACCACATGACACCTTTACCCACACACTTTTCTACTTATTCACCATGTCCTAGCAACAACAAAATATCCACTGTAGATGGTACCCTTCTAAATGTAATTGGCCAAGGAGATATCCAAATAAGCCCATCTATAATCCTTCGAAATGTTCTTCATATTCCCAAATCTATCATGTAATGTTTTTTATAACAATGCTTGTGTTTTCCAAGACAAGAATTCAGGGAGGAAAATTGGAAATGCTAGAGAATGGAATGGCCTTTATTACTTGGATAACGAAAATATTTCTCCAAATCTATTCACCAACAACAAATCATTTTATTCAGAATCAATTAAAATCAACATAAAGAAGGTCTATTTGTATCATTGTCGCCTTGATCATCTATCATTTAAGGTCATAAAACAATTATTTCCTTCATTATTTAAAAGTTTAGATGTGGAGAGTCTTTTTTGTGAGGTGTGTGAGCTTGCTAAACACAAGTGTGTCTCTTTTTCACTCAATAATAAAATGAGTACTTTTCCGTTTTATTTAATTCATACAAATGTTAAGGGTCTGTCGAATGTTCCAAATACATCAGGTGCTCGTTAGTTTGTAACATTTATCGATGATTGCAGTCGGGTTACTTGGTCTACTTGTTAAAACAAAAATTTGAAGTTTGTTTCGTGATTCTTCACTTCTTCTCTATGGTTAAAAATCTGTTTGGTGTGAATATTAAGAGAATTAGGTCTGTTAATGCCAAAGATTTAGATCATGGGAAAATTGAAATACTTTTTGGGAATTGAAGTTGCCCACTCTAAGAAAGGAATCTTCATATCTCAACAAATATACATTACTAATCTTCTACAAGAGACGGGTAAGAGCATGCAAGCCTGCAAGTACACCAATTGATCCAAGTGTAAAGTTGGGGAACGCAGAAGAAAATATTTCGTTTGGTAAGGGACCTAATTTCACGCACCCAACTTCAGCACAATTCTTGACAAGGATCTAATTTCACGCAAAACTATTTTGGAGATGCATCTCCAAAAGATTTAAGTAGATGCATCTCCAGACGCTACCCGTTCAAATACGCGCCAGAGCCCATTCGTCTTCCTCACTCACTCAAACTCAATTCAAAACCCATTTCCAAAAACACTCCTCCACCCCATTTTTTCAAACTCACTCATAACACACCCAAACAACATCAAAGAGCATCAATCTTCATCAAACATCTGACTTCAAACAAAATTGAGCAACAACAATCAACTTGAAGACACAAATTGTAAGTTTTTTGTTAAGTTTATTGAGTTTATGTAAAATTGTGTAGAAGTTGAGTTTTAGGTTATGAAATTGAAAGATTTTTAGTGTTTGATAGCTTAGAACTAATGAAGAACGATTTAGTTAGGTATTTTTTACGATTAATGGATTATTTTTTATGTTTAATGGGTATGCATTCGGCCGTTCACGGTGCTTGGAGTTGCCGGAGTTTCCGGATATGCATATTCGGAATGTTTCAACGTTTATCCAGAACTGCATATGCATCTCCTTAAACAGTCTGTGCAGTGTTTTTGCCTTTTTTCTTAATGAAATCATCGTGTAACGCTTTTCTTGTCTATTTACATTAATTATGGCTAAAAGACCATGCCGGTTGAGACACGTTAGGCTTGCACAACATGTATCCGTTCTGAGAGAAAAAATGTAAGCAATCGCAGGCTCCTTCTACCACTAGACCGGTTGATGCAGAGGGGTCAGGTTCCGGGACTCAAGTATCTCCGCCTTCTTATTCGCCTTTCCGTAGCAGGCGAGGGTCTCCTGCTCATGCTTCCCCTGCTCATGAGTTCAACTATTCAGGCACCTGAGGCACGAGAGACATCTCAGGCCCAGCGACTGAGGCGACACCTGAGGCATCCCAGTCCCAGGCGGCACCTGAGACATTCCAGGCCCAGGTGGCAGAGTCGGCAACTGAGGCACCTCAGGGTTGTGGAGGAGGACCATCAGACTTATCATTGCTGCCTCTTTACCCGGACCATGTTGCCAGACATATTTGGGACAGAGAGGTAAATTTTAGTTGGAATTATTCATTTAAACCAGTGTTTGTTTTATTATTAACTTTTGTTTGTTTGAATCATTCTTATTAAACCATGTATGCAGGAACATGATCCGCTAAAAATCATCAACCATATGCGGAAGATCACTCGCCTGGAAGAGCCCAATGAGCAGTGGTTTCAGAATGTTTTGCAACTATCAGAGATTCGAGACTTGAGAAAGACTGGTTGTGTTACAGTTAACCATGGTATGATTAATGCATTTGTAAAGAGATGGCACATGGAAACCTCATCATTTCCTCTACCACATGGTGAGATGTTTATCGCACTGTCTGCTGCATCTTCCGGTTAGGGAGAGACTTTTAGATTATGGGAGGTGTAACAAAGAGAGGCCCTGGAGTTAATGGTAGACTATCTAGGAGTTGACTCAGAGGCTGCCATGGAGGAGCTTGACTTCACCCGTGGGACTCATACTAGGTTTAGCTATTTGCAAAAGGTGTTTGATGATGAGATAGCAAGATCACGGCAAGTTGTTTGTGATAACGAGCAAGTATGGCTGTATAGAGGGTATGCTATGAGATCTATTGAAAGGAATGGTAAAAAAGCTGTTGTATTTTATTCCTCAGCTCTAGGTTGGTATATATAATGGTGGCTGATATATATAATGGTAATACAATAATGATATTAATTCTTTCCTTAATGGAGAATAAAGGGAAATAATACAAATAGAAATAATATATTCCAACACCCCCCTCAAGTTGGTGCATAGATATCTATCATGCCCAACTTGTCAATCAAATGCTCAAAGGTTGGTCTTGCCAAACTTTTGGTAAGGATATTTGCAGTTTGCTGATTTGAAGTCACAAAAGGGAGACATATGATTCCAGCATCTAACTTCTCTTTTATGAAGTGTCGATCAATCTCAATATGTTTGGTTCTGTCATGTTGAACTGGGTTATGAGCTATGCTAATGGCAGCTTTACTGTCAGAGTATAATTTTAATGGAAGCTCAATTTTCATCTTAAGTTCTTCTAGGACTCTAAGGATCCATAACCCTTCACAAATACCTTGAGACATAGCTCTAAACTCAGCTTCTGCACTACTTCTTGCTACAACTCCTTGTTTCTTACTCCTCCATGTCACAAGATTACCCCAAACATAAGTACAATATCCAGAGGTTGATCTTCTATCAGTGACTGAGCCTGCCCAATCAGCATCCGTGAAGATAGACACATTTCTTTCACTAGTTTTCTTAAAATGTAAGCCTTTACCAGGCTTTCCCTTCAAATATCTCAGTATCCGGTAGACTGCCTCAAGATGTTCCTCGTAAGGAGAATGCATAAATTGACTTACTACACTAACTGAGAAAGCAATATCAGGTCGGGTGTGTGACAAATAAATCAGTTTTCCAACCAACCTCTGATATCTTCCAGTGTCAACAGGAACACTACCTTCTCCCCAAAGTTTAGCATTAGGATCCATAGGGGTATCTGCAGGACGACATCCACTCATTCCTGTTTCTTTCAATAAGTCTAGAATGTATTTCTGCTGTGAAACCACAATACCCTTCTTTGACCGAGCAACCTCCATACCAAGAAAATATCGCATGGATCCTAAGTCCTTGATTTCAAAGTCTACTGCTAATTTCTCTTTTACTCTTGCCATTTCAACCGTATCGTCTCCAGTAAGGACAATACCATCAACATATACAATCAGGGCAGCCAATTTCCCATCATGGGAGAACTTTGTGAATAAGGTGTGATCAGCCTGTCCTTGAATGTACCCTTGTTTCTTCATGGACTGAGTGAATTTTTCAAACCAAGCTCTAGGAGACTGTTTTAATCCATACAAAGACTTATTTAATTTGCATACATTTGATCCAAATTTGTCTTCAAAGCCAGGAGGAATGTCCATGTATACTTCTTCTTCTAGATCGCCATTAAGAAAGGCATTTTTAACATCTAACTGATGTAGGGGCCAATCCAGGTTAGCAGCAAGAGATAAAAGAATTCTTACAGTGTTCAGTTTTGTAACAGGAGCAAATGTCTCTGAGTAGTCTATACCATAGGTCTGAGTAAATCCTTTAGCCACCAAGCGAGCCTTGTACCTTTCAATGGACCCATCTGAATTATACTTCACAGTAAACACCCATTTGCATCCAACTGTCTTCTTGTCATTCGGTAGTGTCATAACACTCCAAGTTTTGTTCTTTTCTAGAGCTTTCATCTCCTCAAGTACAGCTTCCCTCCACTTTGGAATTTCTAGAGCAACCTGTACATTTTTTGGAATTTCTACACTAGACAATTTTGAGGTGAAGGCAGACAGAGATGAAGACAAATTTGAATATGATATAAAATTGGACATGGGGTGTTTAGTACACGATCTAACAGGTTTTCTAATGGCAACAGGATCATCTATATCAGGATACAAAATACGACTTTCAGAAACAGAGATGGACTTACCTTTCCTATTCTTAGGAGGTTGATCATTCCCCGGTTCAGATTCCTGACAGTGTGGAGATGTGGACTCATCCATTCCTTTGTGGTTCTTTTTTTCAAAAACCTTCCCTTTCCAAATCCCGTTTCCTAATTCAAATCTGTTTTCCTGAAGTGACTCATTATTCTGTGGCATTTCAATTAGATCATCACTATCATCGTTTTCAGGAATTTCATTGTTTTCTACATGAGAAAATGTAGGCTCAGATTCGCAAGGATCGTTACTCATAACAGGAGTAGGATTAAATAAAGAATCATGGCCATTTTCTGTTGGTGCAGAAGTATAAGTCTCAGAACTTTGTGATACAGGCAAAGATAAATTATTTATAAAACTCATGTTCTCAATTTGAAACAAGTCTTCCTTTATATCCCCCCCTTGATGAGTGTCATCAAAAAAAGGTTTATTTTCAAAAAATATAACATCCATAGTGACAAACATTTTTTTGGTTTTTGGATCAAAACATTTATATCCGTTTTGGGTTGGGGAGTATCCAACAAAAACACACTTTATAGCACGTGGTTCAAGTTTTCCAACATTCTTATGTTCATGAACAAAAGCTGTGCAACCAAAGATTTTTAATGTCAGATCAGTTAAAACACGAGAACTAGGAAAACATTCTTTGAAAGTATTAATCGGAGTTTGAAAATTAAGAACTTTGGAGGGCATTCTATTAATTAAATATGCAGCTGTTAAAACGGCTTCGCCCCACAAATATTTTGGTACTTTATTTGTGAAAAGTAAAGCTCTAGCAACCTCCAATAAATGTCTATTTTTCCTTTCGGCAACTCCATTTTGTTGAGGAGTATTAGGACATGAACTTTGATGTACAATCCCATTTTTTTGAAAAAAATCATCCAGGATAGTGTTAAAATATTCTTTTCCATTATCACTTCTAAAGACTTGGATATTTGTTTGAAATTGATTATGCACCATTGTAAAAAAATTCTTTACAGCCTGACAAACATCTGATTTCCCCTTTAACAAGTACACCCAACATACTCTTGTATGGTCATCTATAAATGTGATAAACCATTTTTTGAGAGAGAGTGTACTTGTACGGTTAGGGCCCCAAACATCACTGTGAATAATAGAAAAAGGTTTTGATGGTTTATAAGGCTGTATTGAAAATTGGGAACGATGATGTTTTGCAAACTCACATGCTTCACATTTAAACGAAGAAAAGTTCTTATTATGAAATAACTTAGGAAACAAGTGTTTTAAGTAACGAAAACTAGGATGACCTAATCTTAAATGCCATGTCATAATGTTTTCATCTTTATTATTCAAAACAGAAAAAGACTCAAAACAGGAACTTATTGTTTTTGAAGGTAGTTGTGATGCAGATCTAATGTCAAGGTAGTAGAGTCCTCCACTCTCCTTAGCACTGCCAATCATCTTCCCCGAGTTCAAATCCTGAAAGACACAGTGAGATCAGAAAAAATTAGTTTGACAATTTATATCTTGGGCTAATTTACTGACGGACATTAAATTACATGATAAATTTGGAACATGAAGAACATTTTTCAGAGTTAACATTGGAGACAAGACAACTGACCCTTTACCTGCAATGGCTGAAAAAGAGCCATCTGCAATTTTTATTTTGGTTACCTGCACATGGACTATATGAAGAGAAAAAAATAGATTCACCTGTCATGTGATCAGAGGCACCTGAATCTACTATCCAAGTATGACTGGGACTGACACTAATAAATGCAGAATTACCTTTTGTTGCTATAGAGCAAGAAGGAGTTGGAGACTCGAGAAGTTTGTACAGTCTGTCTAGTTGTTCTGTAGTGAGTGGAAGCTGCGGTGAAGAAATTTGCTGCCCTTGATCAGAATTACTAGCCTGAAATGCACGACCACCTTTCTTCTTCCAGTTAGGAGGTTTCCCTTTGAGCTTCCAACAGGTTTCACGCGTATGCCATTCACGCTTACAGTGGTCACACCAAGGAACTTTGTCTACCCTTTTTTCCTCGTCAAGGTTCCTAGTAGCCAAAGCTGAGCCTTCAGATTCAGAGCTTCGTGGTGTTTTGCCCATCATAATACCTTGTCGTGCCTCCTCCCTTCTTATTTCTGCAAAAGTTTCACGAAGAGTTGGCAATGGTATTTTTCCTAAAACTCTACCTCTTACCTCATCAAGGTCTTTATTAAGCCCAGCGAGAAACATGAAGACGCGATCATTTTCTTGTCTTTTGAGAAACAAAACACTATCTTCTGTACACCTCCAATTGTCATCATAACATAGATCCAACTCTTGCCAAAGGGTCAACAACTCATTGTAATAAGCAGTAACATTCATGTCCCCTTGTTTCGCATGCCATAACTTTGATTTTAAACCAAAAATTTGGGAAGAGTTTTGAATATCAGAGTATGTTTCCTTAACAGCTTCCCATACATCCTTTGCAGAAGGCAAAAACATATAAGGCTTACCTATTCCAGTTTCCATAGAGCTTACCAACCACGCAATAATCAAGGAGTTTTCAGATTTCCATTGTTGGTAAAGAGGGTCTCCTACTGCCGGTTCAGCTACTGCTCCAGTTAAAAAACCCAACTTCCCTTTGCTATCCAATACCAAGCGAACTGTCTGGGCCCATTCATTATAGTTATTCCCATTCATCTTAGGAATATTGACCTTGAGGGAGTATGAGGAACCCTCTTGGTCATTGCCGCCTATATTGAAATAACTGCCATTGTTTGTGACACCCGATGTTTCGTCGCCGTTTCCGCCACCATTGCCATTTCCGCGGCCACCACCGTTACCGCGGCCGCCGCCATCACCGCGGCCACTGCCACCGCCATTATTGGATCCGGTGTAGGCAAAACCTAGAGCGGGCCAATTCGTGCCGTGATTCGCCATAGGGATTAAACGGGTATGTCAATCGGAAGCTGTTGTGGAAGTTTTACAGTAAACCCTAACCCAGAGCTCTTGATACCATATTGAAAGGAATGGTAAAAAAGCTGTTGTATTTTATTCCTCAGCTCTAGGCTGGTATATATAATGGTGGCTGATATATATAATGGTAATACAATAATGATCATACACCTTGTATTAGGTTAGTACTGCCATTTTTGTGGACAAGAGTGTCATTTATGTGGATGTCATATACATGCGGTACTTTGAGGACTTTGAGCAGACCCATGAGTACAACTGGGGGATCGTTTGTTTGGTCTACTTGTACTCTAAATTATCTGAAGGTAGTATGTGGAAGACAAAGCAGGTGACCGGCAGTATCACACATTTGACGGTAACATTTCTTGGTCTTCTATTGCATATGTGTCATTTTTTTAATTATTTCAACGCTGTTACTAACTGATGATTCCTGTTTTCAAGCTTGGATCCTCCAGCACTTCCCACGCATCTCCGGTTGGTCACTTGAGCCGACTTATATTGAGGATAAGCTGCGTGCCTCTGCATTCTTCCCGCTCAAAAGGAACCAAGCGATAGAGTCGTTCAGAGTGTATATTAACTTCTTGGTAGCAGAGGATGTAAACTTCCACTGATACGTCGATCACCGTGAGACGATTCCCTTTGATGACATTGTCTTATACTCGGAATGATTGGCTTGCGGATCACGTTCGTCGGGTCTTCATCTGACTGAGCGCGTCATGCGTTAGTTCGGGTCCTCATCTGACTGAGCGCCTCATCTGAGATCATTCTATGTTTTCTCCTCCCACTGTGAAACGTAGAGAAATGGATGCTATGTTTGATGATTATGTTAATCATCTAGTACCAGATGAGGCACAGAGTACCATAGCAAAGAACGACTGGAGCTACGTAGACGGTTACATCTGGTGTTTCTTTCGGGTGTCACTTCCTTATATGGTATATGATGCTCCAAGAGATCCACCTAGGTCAACTCATCAGGAGATACTAGAGGAGGAGCAAACTAGGGCAGATCATGCTCATGATGTCTTGCCTAGGTGTCGTCGTTTCATGCCGATTGGGAAAGCGGATATTGGCGGAGGACTCTTTTCGGATGGCTCTGAGGCGAGGGGCATGTAGATGCCATAACGGAGGAGGCTCAGGAGGCTCTGCAGTACAGGATGCAGCGTAGAAATAGGGGGCACGAGGGTGAGGCCTAGTCCGTCATACGTAGTAGATTATTATAATTGTACTCTTGATATATTTTGGGTTGTATTAGATATATCAACTTCCTTGTAACTTTTGGATTGGGTTCGTGTAATCTTGACTTATAACTTTATATATGTTGTTTTATTCATATCCTTAGTCTTATCGAATTCTAGAATACCTTCTAACTATTTGATATGAGAAGCATTTAAAAATAATATGTTCCGGAGATTCATCTCTGAATATTTTACGAAAATGTATCTCTTAAACAAACTACCTTATAACTAAAAAAAAAAGTTCCGGAGATTCATCTCCGAAATAGACTAACATTAAACCAAAAAAGGTGCGTCCAGAGATACATCTCTAAAAACTGAGGGACATTCTAGGAATTGCATAGGGTCTTTTTTTTTTATACATAAAGTGCATTAAGAATATTCTTATATATATATATATATATATATATATATATATATATATATATATATATATATATATATATATATATATATATATTATGTGAGTTATTGGTTTTATATATTTTTTTATTTTGAGTTGTTTATTTATAATTATATGTTTTATTTTTAATTTTTTTAAAAGTCTTTTTTTTTTTAAATTGTAGATTTGTTGGTTGAAATAATGTATCGGAATGAAGATTTATCAGAAGAATTTCAATTGGTAAAGCTGATGGTGCTCTGAGTGATGACATTGGTTGATACTTTGCTTTTGGTAGATAGAGATAGAAACACAATACAATGTAAGATGTATAATAGAATGATAACGAGTGAAATTACTCGGTTGAAGGAATATCTTGCACACATGCCAAGTGAAATAAAAGGTTGTGCTAGTGTCACAATTCTTGTTAGAGAAAGTATGATGAAACTTCTTCTATTAAACGTTAAGGCAAAGAAAAATGATCCATATAAAACAAAGGAAGAATTTGTTTCGCATTTAAGAGGGGACTACAATGATGACAATGAAGATGCCCAGAGACAAGCTACACAAGCTACACAAGAATCTGGTTTAAAATTGATGGAAAAAAGACATCATCTTTATTGGTCTTGGATTTGTGTTTAAGATATTGGTTTAAAACTGGATCAGTCGGTTGAACTGAAAAATTGGTCAGGTATAAGCCATTTTAAATCTTTGAAGCACGGACACCTCTAGAATCAGAGGTTATCTTTCAACAGATGTGTCGAAGTGTCCGACACTTGTAGGACACCCTCACCACATGTGTTGGAAAACTCAAACAAGTGTCACCAAACAATAGTTTAAACTTTTACACACTACACTCAACTATGGAAAATCTGAAATAGGGATCAAAGCAACTCACTTGGAACTTCCTTGATTTGAATCATCAACAATCCTTAAGGAGAGCTGCTTCAGTGGACGACTCTCTATCTGAATTAAAAAATAGTGAAAAAGTTAGACCAATGATTGAATGCGTGTTTTACTTTCAAAAATTAAAACATCAATTAATTAACTTGCCTTTGACAAATTAATATTCCTCATAGAAAACACTGACAGAGCTTTGAAAAGTGCACCCGGACCTTCTTCTAAACAGAAAACATCGCTAGTCTGAAGAAAAATCACGAACCTGTCAGCAAATTCAAAAAGTAACAAGTATTTATATATAACTTGTATACCTTTTTGAGGCCCTGTCGGTTTCTGGAATTCTAGGCTCCCTCGCAACGCAAGGACCAAGAAACGGGTAAGATTTTCATCAACATCCTATGAAGATAGCAAAACATATTATTACAAAAGTTAAGGCAATGTTCTATAGCAGCTCAATCTTCGAAATCGTATACATGAAGTATTACCTAAATTCCTTCAGCAGGAATGTCAGGCCATATATTTCAGAAACTCGGGAACTTGCAACAGCTCCAATGTGTCTTACACAATTTATGGCCATTGTCTGCCCACAAAATCTTAATAGTTAATTAAGACATGTCACTCTATAAATTAGTCATACTTTCTTTCACACAAAGAAAATTCATAATATTACTTAGCAACAACGGCCGTTTCCTGGTCACCAATTTTGTCAACACCTAAATCATTAAGCATCGCCCTACATTGAGCAAGAGCCTGCGTATAAAAAATATTGGTTATTCATTGTCAACATGTAAGCATATTCTAGAGATACAGTTTGCAGTCGCAAGAGTTTGCGCAAATCATAAACAAGGTTAACACCTGAAAATTGGCATGTTTAGATAATCTAATAGATTCTATTCCAGTGAGAAATATTCACTAAATTATTGACAGTAAATATGGTTGATGCAATCTGATAAATTGTATTAAAGTCACTGCAAATTTTAAAGCATATCTATTCAGCGTATTTGAATAGGAAATTCATTCTTAATCAAAATGGAAAAAAATGATTATACAAGATATATGATAACCAACCAAGCTGAGGATGACTCACAACACAGAGGAGCTCCTCCTTAGTCACACCAGGCAATCCTAAGAGACAATGGCTAACACGCAGCTGAACCCCTCCAACAATGTGCAACCTATGTCGAAGAAGTAAGTCATAATTGCGGTGGATGCTTCCATCCACAGAATTTTCAATTGGAGGAACCGCTTTATAAACAAACCACAATTCAACTGCATACAGGAAGTATACAAATATATCAATACAGCAGTTATAATCATAAATTAAAGCATCAAGTAAGTCATAAATTGAACAATGGAACCTTAAATGCAGCTTCGTAGTCGTAACATGGCACAGTCTCACAATTTGGATACGCTTTCAAAGCTGCATCCCTATATCGAGCAAAAGAAACAACGCCGTTGATTTTTCAGCTCAATAGTAAATAGAAACGGTTGCGCATAATCTGATAAGTCACGCGCACCTTTGATCCATCACTTGTAGAAGAAGGATCATCGATTGACGTTAAAGGCTCTGCAATTATACATTTTACATCGCCGTGCTAAAGCGTATAGTAAAATAGTAAAAGGAATTAAATTGCAATGACACGAACACCGTGTTCGCATCACACATACTACCTACGGAAAGCCTAAACTCATAAATTTCATTCATTACATTACATCACAGCCATAATTAGTCTATGGCCTTTCTGCAAACACCTAGCAATGACAGTTTCAACCAAAAAAACCATTTCCCCCAAGTTCAATTGGAGATATACAAGTTCATAATCGATCAAATAATAATATTAATAATAATCAATGAGAGTTTGAAAAACTCACTGGGAAGCATGTTGATGTCTTTGTAAAAGCGCTTGGAGTGATTCGGATAAGCAGAATGAAGCAAGGGCTTTTGCTCTTCAACAGGAGTAGCTCTCTGATAAGCTGAAACACTCAAACAGCTACATTTGTTCACAATTTCATATCTCAGATTCCCAACCCCATATGAGTGTAGTAATACCCTTATTAATAACAAAATCAAGCGTCGTCATTTCAAAATCAAACAAAAACAACGCAAAATTTGTTAAGGTAGATGTATTGTACTAAGTCTGTTAAGACGTAAGAAGATACTCTGTAACCAACCCATCCAATTTTGTTTATATATGCAACTGAAATTGAAAGATAGATGACAACTAAGGTTTTCAATGGAAGAATATAATTGGGTAGATTGGAAGGATGCAATGTATCAAATAGTGTTTAAGAAAAATGCAATGAATAACAAAAAAGTAAATGCATGCAAATTATTATCTATACTAAAATAGGAGATTTTTTTACCATTATAAGGTTTAAAAATATTTATATAAAAAGTATGTCATGTTGTGTGGTTAGGCCTAACTCAACCATACAAAACCGGCTTGTAGGGTGAGGATTGCCCCCACTTATAAGGACATGTTCAGGTCATATATTGTCCGATGTGGGACTCTTAACATGTCAAACATTAAATAATAATAATAATAATAATAATAATAATAATAATAATAATAATAATAATAATAATAATAATAATAATAATAATAATAATAATAATAATAATAATAATAATAATAATAATAATAATAATAATAATAATAATAATAATAATAATAATAATAATAATAATAATAATAATAATAATAATAATAATAATAATAATAATAATAATAATAATAATAATAATAATAATAATAATAATAATAATAATAATAATAATAATAATAATAATAATAATAATAATAATAATAATAATAATAATAATAATAATAATAATAATAATAATAATAATAATAATAATAATAATAATAATAATAATAATAATAATAATAATAATAATAATAATAATAATAATAATAATAATAATAATAATAATAATAATAATAATAATAATAATGAAGTATAAAAATTCTCATTATCTAAAATATTCTCTTTGTATAACCTTCTTTTCCAACACAAAATAGATAACAAGGTTCTCCCTCAAAAATTTGATGGAAGGCCAACTAATATGATTGGAGAGGTTGACACTCTTGTAAAGGAGGCTCTGAGACAATGTGCCCAGGAGTCTGTAGTTTGTTTTATTAAAAACTTTGATCTTTAACAGCGTTTTGCGCTAATGAATGATAATATAAAATAACATAATAGAGATACAAAAATGAGGATGCCTGCATGGCATTATTTATAAACTGGTGCATCTCCCTTTGACTCCGGTTGTAGCCTAGCCGTTCTTACAGTCGGTAAAACAAACAGCGTCTACGGATGCTCCTAGCTATACTTTAAATACGTTGAAGAACTTTTATACATGTTTATCCATCGGATAACAACCAAGAACCCGAAGAAAACCCGTAACTTCCTGAAATGTAAATGCCAAAAACAGATGTTACCAACAACTCGAGATAGCTTCTGATATGAACGCTTAACATACTGTTGAAGTCACTAAAGAAACCTAAAACCTCTAGTAAATAAAAGCATAGTGAAGACTAGACAAGGGTTTTGTGATTATGTGTGGATTCATTTGTTTGCTGCAAAGGGAATTTTAATAATGCAACTTATATGGAAGGAAATTTTCTAATTGGGATGCTGCTTAGTACAAAATCACAATGACGCGGCTTTCCTAACAACGTTGTAGAGTAAATTTGGCTGAGTGAGTAAGGAAAAAATATTAAGAGATAAGGTGACCTAGAAGTTAGAGATGATAATGGACGGACCTTCAACTGTCCTAAAGCCTTTTGTGCACGAGATTCTGCCATTGAAGCTTCAAAGTCAATGTAGAAGAGGTAGTCAAAAAACCTGCCACCAGAAAATGTTTATTTCCAAATCATAGTTTGACATTAAACTTCATGCAAAATACCAGAATAATCAATAATGAGTTAAAACCAAAAGAATGGCTTTGAAAACTGGATCAGTCGGTTGAACTGAACATTGGTCAGGTAAAATCCATTTTAAACCTAGGTAGCATAGACACCTCTAGAATTAGAGGTTGTGATCTTTTAACAGATGTGTTGCAGTGTCCAACTCGTGTTGATGTTTGACACTTGTATGACACTCTTACAAAACATGCCGAACAATTCAGACAAATGTTTCAAAAAAAAATTTTCTTTGCTTTGACATATGTTATATATTCCTTAGACAAATTTCAAATACATATAAAAAGGTTAAAGGTGTGTAGAAACAATGTTGATCAATGAAGAGTTAAAAATATTAAATTCGATTAGAACATTTTTCACGTTTTCAGTAGTAGACCGATAAATGAAGGTCAAATTCTATCATATATGTACTATGTCAGTGTCTTATGTCTTTTACGGTAGCGGTGTCAAAATGTGTGTGTCATGTAAGGTATATGTGTTTCAGTCCAATCTGGTGGTCAGAACCAGAACCAGTTTGCACACATCATTTTTTTTTATTATAAACTGTTAACGTTAATGACTAAAGGGATTTCAACATATCATGAACTACAAACTATGTTCTCCCTTCTTGCCTGTTAGTTTTACTTGAATGCAAGCACTTATTATTGTTCAATTTGTGTTAAAACTGAAAATTTTACACACTAAAATCAACTATGGAAAATCTCAAATAGGGAACAAAGCAACTCACTTGGAACTCCCTTGATTTGAATCATCAACAATCCTTAAGGGGCGCTGCTTCAGTGGACGACTCTCTATCTGAAATAAAAAAATACTGAAAAAGTTAGACCGATGATTGAATGTGTGTTTTAGTTTCAAAAGTTCAACATCAACTAATCAACTTGCCTTTGACAAATTAATATCCCTCATAGAAAACACTGCCAGAGCTTTGAATAGTGCACCTGGACCTTCTTCTAAACTGAAAACAATGCTTGTCTGAAGAAAAATCACAAACCTGTCAGCAAATTCAAAAAGTAACAATTGCTGGTATTTAAATACAACTTGTGTACCTTATGGGGCCCGTCAGTTCCTGGAATTCTAGGCTCTCTCGCAAGGACCAAGAAACGGGTAACATTTTCATCATCATCCTATAAAGGTAGCAAAAAACAGCTCAACTTTAACAGAACATATTATTACATAAGTTAAGGCAAAGTTCTATAGCAACTCAATCTTCGAAAACATATAAATGAAGTATTACCTGAATTCCTTCAGCAAGAACGTCCAGGCCATATATTTCTGCAGCTCGGGAACTAGCAATAGCTCCAGTGTGTCTTACACAATTTAAGGCTACTGTCTGTCCACAAAATCTTAATAGTTATGACATGTCACTCTAGAACCTAGTTGACAAGTACTTTCACACAAAGGAAGTTCATAATATACCTTAGCAGCAACAGCAGTATCCTGGTCACCAACTTTGTCAACACCTAGATCATTAAGCACCGTCCTACATTGAGCAAGAGCCTGCACACGAAAAAGATCGGTTATTCGTTGTCAACATGTAAGCATATTCTAGAGATACAGTTTGCAGTCTTAGGAGTCTGCGCAAATCATAAACCAGATTAACACCTGAAAATTGGCATTTTTAGATAAGCCAATAGATTTCATTGAGAAATAATCACTAAATAACTGACAGTAAATATGGTTGATGCAATCTGATAAATTGTATTAAAGTGAAGTCACTGCAAATTTTTAAGCGTATCTCTTCACCGTGTTTGAATAGGAAACATAATGTATACAAGATACATGAAAACCAACCAACCTGAGGATGACTTATAACACTATTGAGCTCCTCCTTTGTCACACCAGGCAATCCTAAGAGACAGTGGTTAACACGCTGCTGCACCTCACCAACAATGTGCAACCTATGTCGAAGAAGCAAGTCATAATTGCGATGGATGCTTCCATCCACAGAATTTTCAATTGGTAGAACCGCTTTATCAACCAACCATAATTCAACTGCCTACAAGTAGAATATGAATATATCAATACAGCAATTATAATTCATAAACTAAAACGTCAAGTCATAAATTGAATGATTGAACCTTAAATGCTGCTTCATAATCATCACATGGCACAGTCTCACAATTTGGATACGCTTTCAAAGCTGCATCCTCACTATAAGCTCCCGGCACTCCCTATATCAAACAAATGATAAGTTAGCACAACAAACAATGTCATGTCATGGATATTTCAGCATAATAGTAAATAGAAACGCTTACACACGATACCTGATAACCCACGCGCACCTTTGATCCATCACTTGCTGAAGAAGAATCATCAATTGATGTTAACGGCTCTGCAATTATACATTTTACATCATCATGCTAAAACTAGAGTAAAATAGGAAAAGCCTGAAATCATAAATTTCATCCATTTCATTACAAACACAAATCGTAATTAGTCTACAGCCTTTCTGCAAACACCTAGCAAAAACCATTTCCCTCAAGTTCAATTGGAGATATACAAGTTCATAATGGATCAAATAATAATATTAACAAGTCAATGATGATATTATAGAGCAAAGAGACAGCACAAGAAAAGAAGAATGGTTTGAACAACTCACTGGGAAGCATGTTGATGTCTGTGTGAAAGCCCATGGAGTGATTCTGATAAGCAGAATGAAGTGAGGGCTTTTGATCTTCAACAGGAATGGCAGCTCTCTGTTGAGCTGAAATTGAAACACTGAAACAACTACATTTGTTCACAGTTTCATATCTCAGATTCCCAATAACCAACCCAGAATAAAAAGAACCCAATTGTGGTTTTGAACAAGAACCCCATATGAATGTAGTTGTAGTACCCTTATTAACAACAAAAGCAAGAGCCATCACTCAATCAAAATGAAACAAAAACAATCTACACAATAGTTCAGAGTTCAGAATCATCCATAAATCAAAATTGAATTTTGGAGAATGTTTAAAGTTTGAAGAAAACGAAAAAAACAAAACAGCACAAAAATGGTTAAGGTAGATGTACTACGTTTGTTAAGACTTAAAGTGACACTCTGTAACCGACCCAACCAATTTTGTTTATATGTGGAACTGAAATTGAAAGATAGAAGACATGCTATGAATTTTCGGTGTCTTGTTTTTCTTTTTTTTTATATGAAATAAAAAATTAAATTGCTTAATTACCTACTTAAGGTGTTCATTGGGTGATGTACATTTCTAATTAATGTTAGCTATGTTCATAGAATCCAGTTGGATAGATTGGAAAGATGGATTTTTACCAAAAAAAAAATGAAATAGCTTAATGCAATGTATTAAAATTTGTTTAAGAAAAATACCATGAATAACAAAAAGGTTAATTCATGCACATTATTGTCTATTATCTATTATCTATTATCTATTATCTATTATCTAACATATATTAAAAGATTGACCAAACTTTCTAAATTGCCCTTTTCTCAAAATAAATTTACACTACAAAATGGACAATTTGGTAACTAACAAAATAACCCTTCACCTTTTTACCTTTTGCACCAAGTGTTCCACTCTCATTGGTCCACCAACTTTCTACAACATAATACACTACCTCATTTTCTCTCTCCTTATAAAGTACAATCTATAATATAAGAAAATTAATGGCTCTGGAAAACACCAATTTAACCTTTTCTCTTTGCCCTCCACCTCATCAAAATGAGGGTATTTTGTGTCCAAAAATTACTTTATGCAACCAAAGATGTCACTCAATTTCATTATAACTACATGGTTACTAAATTATGTCTTTGATTTTCATGATTGAACAAAATGCTGATGTCATTTTGTTCTCTTTGGTTCTAAACTAACTAATACAAACAAATTTTTTCTGCTTTTTCACCTACACCAATGTCTCATCACATCACTTTTTGAATTTTTTTAGCCATTTTCTCTTTCTTCCTCCACAAATTTTTTATCCTCTCTCTTCCTCCGTTGTTCCTATTCTTCACATTTCTAACTCTCGCTTTTTCTCTTTCTGTTTCTTCTCTTCACATTCCACATCTTTCTCTCACTCAAATTTCATCTGAATCTCTTCTATGAACCTAAATGCCTTTCCATCACAACCGTTAAATTGCGTCTGAGAAGGCAGAGGAGTTCAAGTGTAAATCGGCGCTAGCTTATGGTTCTGGAAAAAAATGGTGTGCGAATCAGTTTGTGTTGAAAAGGCACACGACGGAGACAGCATCAAGCGGTGGGGTTGATATGTTGAAACTCATGAAAATAGAGTTGTCTGTGATTAGGGTTTACTTTTGCAGCTTATTAGATTAGGGTTTTTCAGTGATTGTTTTTTTTTTGTGCAGATTATTAGATCTATTTGGAGAAAAAGAGTCGGAGAAGTTTGCAAATAGAGGTAGTGGAGTTAGGGTATGGAACGATGATGAATACGGAAGGTTTGTTACGGTTATGAGATAGATTTGTGGATTTGGTTGAAGGAAATACATGGCTGGTTTTGTGATGTGTTGCATTTTTTAACCGTTTATCCCAAAAGTTTTCTACCAAATTTTGTTTTTCTTTGACTTTTGATATTGGAGTTATAGTTCTGTTTAGATATGCAAGTCTCAACTTTTAGGATCGAAGAATCAAAGGGCGATGTTGGTGAAATCAGAATTGCATTATAGTAATGAGCAGTTGCCGCGGTTTGAGATTTTATTCTGTCATCATGGAAACCGAACTGAGTAATAGCAATACTAGAGGAAGAGGTTTTGGTACCATTTTTGGTTTCACTATTAATCCTAGATCACTCAAGTTTCAACCTTCTGGTTTGTCTTTTGTTCCTGGCAACTTTGATTTCTCAGTTATTTCAATTTTGAGTTTGATTTTGTAGCTCTTGGTTTATCTCTCTCCCCATCAATGATTCAGGGTTTTGCCTTTAGTGATTTAATGAATGGCTTTATCTCTCTCCCCATCAAGGCTCATGGTTTTTCTTTCAACAAAGCACTTAAGGTTATAATCTATCTCTTATTCTTGATTTTAAGTTATTTTCATGATCAATGATAGGTTTATTTTGTGCTCAACCTCAAAGACAAGAACTTATACAAGATTTGTACAAAACTTGGCACGATCCTGTTCGTGGCATGGTTAGTGGTGACATGATTCGGTATATATATATATACACACACGCGCGCGATTTCAACTTTTAGTAATACCATTTTAAACTTCATGTCCTATTTTTGCATAAATTTGTTGGTTCCCTTTAGAAGGGCAACAAGACGGAAGCCGCAAAGGATTTTATTTTATACGTCTGTATCTTTAATTTATATGTATTTTAAAAAATAATATCATGATATATCTAAATGATGAAATCTAAATGAACTACTAATTGTACAGGGATGGTGTAAGTGAATCACAATTTTACCAAGTTCTACTAACGAGCTGATGTGATTCAGAAGGTTTGAAGGAACCAATAAAGATGGGAACCTGTTTCTTTTTTTCAATTTCTATGGTATGAAATTTGATAAAAGTTAGATATTTGAAGTCATTTAGTTATGAATTTTATTTTGTAGATTACAAATAAGATATCTTCATTGTTAATAATTAAATCAAGTGAAATTGAATGAATTTATAGTCTGTGATAATTGACAGTGGCTTCATCACAAATTGAGTCCAATTGAATCTGGCTGTTGTCGACCGCCTTATGAGTAGGTTATCCTTTATTTTCAAAGAGTTTCTTTATCTATAATAATCGGTCAATCAATATAGATTGCAGATTTTTATTTAACCAAGCTTAGCGATGTGCAAGTTCAACGGATAACATTCTTCCCCGTCTACTACTACTTCACGGAGGCCCCGGGATGGTGCGGAGGGTGCTTCACAGATGCCACCATTCCTCAGACATTGTCGTAGCACTTCTTCTACTTCTACTCATGTGCCTTCTACTCCTACTTATGTGTCTGTGCCAGTGACGGGCGATGCAGGATCTGTTGATTACTATTTATTTTCGTCATGTGCCTTTTATTTGTTGATTACTATTTATTTTCGTCAGTTCTGACCTTACTTATTACTAACTGTTTGAATTTTTTAAAAATTTCAGAGTAGGGATCCCCTGAGGTTCTACAACCATGGGCGGAAGATTAAAGATCTCGCGCAGCCTGACGAACCATGGTTTCAGGAGGTACTGGCAGCTTCAGGCATGAGGGACCTCTGTACGCTCGGCTACCATACTATACATAATGGTATGCTTACGGCATTTGCGGAGAGATGGCATCCTGAGACATCATCATTTCATTTACCCCACAATGAGATTATCATCACCCTAAATGATGTGGCATGCCTACTCCATCTACCTATCAAGGGTACCCTCCTTTGTCACAGTAGGCTGACAAAGGCAGAAGCTCAGGAGATGTTGATTGTTGAGCTAGGGATGATCCCGATGACGCCCTTGAGGAGGTGGAGAGGACACGAGGGCCCCATGTCAGGTTTAGCTTCCTGTAGAGACAATATGCTGCGGAGATCACTGCGGCACAGCAGGCTGAGGGGGACGAGTTGGAGCAGGCTACACAGCGAGCGCTAAGATGCTACTTCCTATTTTTTATAGGCACTCAACTCTTTATGGACACGAGCTCGACGTACACAGATGTCGCCTACCTGACGTACTTATCGGATATAGCATGTATCCATGAATACAACTGGGGAGCGGCTATACTGGCGTACAATTACCACAGACTTTGAGAGGGATGCTTGTGGAAGACAAGGACAGTTGCGGGCAGCTGTACTCTTTTGGTGGTAACAATCTTATACTCTTTTATTTTTTTATTTTTTTTATAGTACTTTAAAATAATCGTGTTTTTTTCAGGGTTGGATACTACAACCCTTCGCAAACATTATTGGCTGGGGAGAGGTAGAGGAGTACACAGAGGTCATGCCGCGTGCCAGTGCTTTCACCCCCTTAGAAGGAATCAGGTGCCTGATCCCTACAGGCACGGTCTTGACCAGATGGCCGCGTAAGACATCAGGTACTGCTTCTATGATGAGCACCAGGAGACGGTTCTGTTTGACGAGATAGCTTTGTATTATGGATGGTTGGTCGCCAGCTCGACCATTGTTGTACGCTATCTTCCGGAACGCGTCATGCGTCAGTTTGGATATGAGCAGACGATACCCCGTGATTCTACTGTCTCAGCTCCTATCGTCATGACCCGCAGGCAGTTAGATGAGGTCTTTGTAGACTGGGAGCATCACATGGTCCCTAAGGAGACACGGGCGACGAGAGCAGAGCACGACTGGAGCTGTGTCGAGGGGTACATCACTTGGTACTACAGAGTCTCACACCCATACATGCTTCTAGCTGCAGATGGGGGTCCGCTCAGACCAGTCTACGAGGAGATTCTCCGTGCGCATCAGGCTCAGTTGGACCACACTCAGGATCTTCTACCTCTATGTCGTCAGATAGCTGACAGGGGCATCAGAGCCATTGCAGAGGGTTTATTCCCTGACGAGACTGCTTTTAGGTGTGTGCTGGATGATATGATCAGACTGGCAGAGAGTGTATTTCTGTACTGTTGACATCGTGCCAGGACTCGTGGAACACTTGATGCTAGGGGTAGAGCCAGCATAGCCCTTGGTGGACTCAGAGTGGATGGTACGCAGGATGACACCTGGCATACTCAGTAGTTATATTAGATGATGTATTTATATTTTATTTTTGTATGTATTTGATGATGTACTCGACACTTTGACTTTCATTATTTATATATTGTATTTTTATTGGTCTACCTACTCTTGTCTTTTAAATGCATGATTGTTTAAATAACTCTCAATTGGCGAGAGTAAGATATGACAGACATGCCATAAAATTAACTTCAAAGAAACGAGTGTGATGTCTCTTTTGGACCACTACAAAAGTAACGTTAGGTAGATACCCTTCCTTTATTGATTTACAAGCCTGATAAACATATATAGAATTTAGCGGTGTATATTTATGAATAATAAAGCAACAAGAAAACATTGGGTGATCTACAATACATTCAAAAAATTCAAAAAATAGCAGACTGTTCTGTAGATGGATCTACGGAAGTACCTTTGTTCCAAAAACATTGGGTGCTTCCGTAGATGCATCTACGAAAGTATTTCTAAACTGAATATAAGGTGAAATTAACTGTGTTTTCTTTTGTTTTATACGCTTCCGTAGATGCCTCTACGAAAGGAATCAAATTTTTTCAAAATATGAAGTGTTTTCGGATGTACATCTATATAAACTGGAGGCAAAATTAGAATTTTGCATAGTGTATAAAAAATGCATGGGGTTGGATGAGAAACTTTCTAAAATAATATCTTACTTCTCTTTACATTTCATTTTTTCTACTCAAAAGAGAACAAAAATAAACCGCAAAACTTTTTTAAAAATATTTAACAACTATCCGTAACAAAGTAGAAATATTCATTTAAAAGTCACAAATATAATTATGAGTGTTAAAGATAAAACTCTAACAATAACGTCCAACTTGATTTTTAATTAAGGCATTTATGTTTGAGAATTTCTTTACCTACCTCCTTATGGGGGTCACCCCCAGTGAAATTTCCCATTTTCCCCTGCTTCGGAGATGCATCTCCGAAGTAATTTTTTTTAAGATTTTTTTTTACTTCGGAAATGCATCTCCGAAAACACCACTTTTTTGGTGTTTTCGGAGATGCATTTCCGAAATGCATGAAAATTCAAAAAAGGGTGTATTTTGGAAGTTCATTTCCGAAAAAATATCTGCATATACAATTTTCCATCCTTCACTATTTTATCATTTTTTCTCCAAAACTTCTCCAAACCCTCTCCAAAACTCAATCAATCTCCATCCATTTTTCGTCTCAAAATCAAGTTTAAAACCGTTGATCACGTTAAAGGGAGCATAGAAAGCTACAATTTGAGGTAAACATCTCTCATTTCATCCCCTATTTCACTACATTGATTGATGAATTTTCTGCTGAAACCTACGATGGTTCGGAAGTTCATTTCAGAAATATGTTACCTAACGAATTTCGGAAATGTACTTCCGAAATAAGCCCTGGCAGTAAAAACAACAGTTTTGGCCAATTTTGCTAATTTTTGCATATGTTAGGTATGATACATCCGGACAACATTGTGCACGACGACGTAGTAGCTAACGTTAGTAGCGATCTGGCTATCGACGTTAAATCGATGATCGATGCGGTTGATGTTCGGCAACAATTTACAAATGATCGGAGCTTCGCTATAAATACAACACACTCTTCTTCATTCTCTTCACACCAGAAAACACAAATGACACAAACCTACCCCCACCTAGCATTCGTCTACTTCACCACTGGCTACCCGATGCCGTTCCAATTCCGCTTCTCGCGCGACACGCGTTTGCGGAGTTGATAACGTCGCTCAACACGCTATTGCAATATCCGGAAAATCGAAAGGTTGTCAAGCTCGAGTACCGCTCGCCATCGCTTAACGACGACGGAGACGTTGAGTTCACACATTTTGAGATGAAGAACGACGAAGATTTAGCGGTTTTGTGGACAACTTTCGACCAATTTTCTTCGAAGGGTCCGATCGAGTTGGACGCGGAGCTTCAAAGATCGGGGGACGACGTTATCAAAATGTTGACTCATCCTCACCTACCCGTGTTTAACAATATGTAACTTTAATCTTATGTAATGTGATCGATGTAATCTTCATCCGATTAAATAAAGCGAATCGTTGTTGTTTGTTATTTTTATTCTGTTCAGACCTTATTTCGGAAGTACATTTCCGAATTTTTTCAAGGGGGGTGAATTCGGAGATGAACTTCCGAATACACCAATTTTCTGGAAAACAACTTTATTTCGGAAATACATTTCCGAAATCAGTGTTTTTCATAAAAAAAAAACACGTTTTCGGAAATACATTTCCGAAAACATCTTTTTTTTTCTAATAAAAGCACTTTTTGGGAGATGTATTTTCGAAACAGAGGGTATTTTGATAAATTCACCAGAGGTGACCAAGAAGGTTAGGAGGTGGGTAAAGAAATTCTCTTATGTTTAGTTGGATATAAGATAAGAAGAAGAAAATAGTCTAATCAAATAATTCTAATATTAGTTTTGATAAAATAATAATAATTGTAATTAATTTAAGCTATTTAGTTCATTAAAATTAAATATGAATAATTTTTTATCATAGTAATTGAATTGAAATTATATTATATTTTATTAAATAAGTGTTGGATTAGGATTTTAAAAGTCGTTATATATATATATATATATATATATATATATATATATATATATATATATATATATATATATATATATATATATATATAATTTAAAATATTAAATTTAAATTATTACAGCACACTTTCTAATAAATTATTCAAATGTACTTTTTATTTCATCAAAATTCAAATTATTTTTATAAATTTTAATTTTATTTGCTTAGAATTATGTTAATCCTTATTATACCAACAATAACATTAATGAGGTATGGAAAGATTATCAAATTATTTTCATTTTGAGGATTGTTATTTTTATGTGCGATATTTTCATTGTTATCATATTGATCATATTTTTTAAGAAAGTACATCTATGAATAAATTTATTTTGAATTTTTTCTAAGATATGTATGATTATTATATATCACACACTTCAAAATGGAGCTAAAATTTGACGTTTTTGAAAAGTGAAAAACAAAATCTTTTTTAATGTTGCCTGGAAAAAAATTAAAAGATTTTAGTTTTAATAATAATCACGCTAAAGACTGAAGTTGTTACGTCCCTCTAAGATTTCTAAGATTTCGATTTGGACGTTGGTCTAATTTTATATATTGCTTTATTTGGGATTGGTTGAAAATATATTTGTTAAAAAAATTTCACATTGCTTATGGTCCGTTTGGTTCAAAGGAGGGGAGGGGAGGGGAGGGGAGGGGAGAGAATTTAACTAAATATATGTTTGGTTCAAGAAGGAGAGGGGAGAGGTTTTTAACCACATGTATGTTTGGTTCACAAAGGAAGAGGAGGGATTTTAAAATCAAATTACTTTTTTATCCTTATAAATATTGTTATGTGTACTTCGTAAAAATAATTATAAATAACAATAGTATTGAGTAAATTTCTCAAAAAAAAAAACTTATTCGTTCATAAATCATACTATAACAGTAAACAACAACACACATTAGTTGAACTATAGATCTTCAATGCAAATCAAATCATTATCTGATCTTGATGATTCATCTAACTCAATAAAACAATTTATATAATTTAAAATAAATAAAATAATGTTAGAATGTTAAAAAAATTGGACAAATAATATTAAACTTAAAATTTTTATTTATAATATAAACATAATGTATTGCATATTGTTATTATTATTAATAATATAATAAAAAATCTTATTACTATTATATATTATAAATAAGAGCTGATATAAGGATAAGGATGTTATTTTTTTTTTTGAGAAAATATACTGTAATTTTATTCAAAAAAATAAGTTAATTACAAGCGATCCCACATGGATCCAGCAACTAAAACTATCCAATAGGACAGAACGAATCTCAGCAAAACAATCTATCAATCCTCAAGCATAAGGATAGCTATGTGATTTCTGAGTTTTTTATTTTCCCACCCTTTATACACCAGAGTATCTATGATATCTTTCCTTACTTTATCGATATCTATATCATCCCCGAGTATTCTTGCATTTCTGTATTTCCATAACGCGTATATGGTTTCGGTGGCTGCCATTTTAATGATAGCAGCACAAGAACCCTTTCCTTTCGTATTTTGAACTAACCAATTTCTTTCATCATTCCAATCACCAGGACTATGATTAATCTGGATCCAAGCGAGTACTTCCTTCCAAACCTTTTTCAAACTTTCGCACTCAAAAAACAGGTGATTAACTGATTCATCTTTTACACAGAAACCACATTTTGTATCTTTCACAAAACCAAACTTGCAAAGTCTATCCTTCGTCGCCAACCTCTCGTGACATGCCATCCAGAACATAAATTTTGATCGAGGTTTAGCATTATTGTTATACTGCAAATTTCTCCATTCTACTTTTGAACCATAGGTTTGAAGAATTCTATACATCTTACCCATGCTGAATTTTCCCCATTCTTTAATTTCCTGCCATTCCTGCATCTTTATAGCTTCATCTCGTTGCATCATAACAGCTTTCATGATCCATGTATCATTCGACCTGGTACCGATTTCCATCAGATTTTTGTTTCGGACGTAATAGGCTTGAATCCAGCGAACCCAGAGCGAATCCGCTTTACCACTTAAGTTCCAGAGAAGGCGAATCAGATTCAATTTATTCCACAACTCTATATCAATAATATTCAGCCCCCCATAACATTTCGGTCTACACACATTCTTCCAAGCGATAGGTGAAAGGATGTTATTATTATATATAAAAAAAACATAATATTAAAAAGGGAAATTCAACAAATTAAAAAGGAAAAAATTCACTTGAGAGCAACAACGCCCAAATAGTAATCGCACAATAGAAGAAAAATGAAATGTGAAATAACACAGAAAAATCTAGTCTTTAATAATTAAAATAAGGACAACCTTGGAATTAAAAATAATAATTGAGGATAAAATAGGGAAAATAATAAAATTTTGATTATGATCTTCCCTCCCCTCCAAATCCCCCCAATTTGGAGGGGAGCAAAAAGTGAGTCTAGGAGAGAATCTGCTCCCCTCCCCTCCCCTCGTAAAAAATGAACCAAACACATATATTTATAAATATCCCCTCTATTTACTTCCTACCAAACGGACCCTTAGTTTTATGAAGAAAGAGATGGTCCAATACTATATATAAAATTAAAGTTCTTTTAAATTTCACATTTCTAAGTTTAGTGAAGGAAGAGAAAGTCCAAAGTTATATATATGACTCAAGTTCTTCTTTCCAAAACTAATAACAAACTCGTGCGTACGCAAGGGTTCTGGTTGAACACGTGCATTATTTCTACAAATAGTCATTGTTGTTTATAAAAAAAATACATTAATGAGAACAAAATAAATATTTGAAATACAGATATATTTTTATTCAAAGTAAATTATAAGCGGTTTTTTAAAAATAAAATTACATAGTATTTAATAATTATTTAACAACTAAAATGTAGGATTAGAAAGAGAAACTAAAAGAGAGTCAAAGTGTATGGAAAGTACCCGTGAGGATACACGAGTACTGATTTGTTACGCGCATTTGTACACAAATTAAGAAATTAATAAAACAAAAATATTTTGTTTTGACATCATTTATAAAAATATTTGAATAAGTAGTATTTTTTTCTCGTATATAAAAATAATATCATTTACAAAAATATTAGAATTAACCATAAATTATTTTTTTGTATTTTAATATAATTTATAAAATTATTTGAATCTATAATACATTTTCCCGTAAATAAAAATAATACTGTTTATTAAAATATTTGGTCCACATTCAACAGTGTTTTAAAATTTTCCAATTCATATAGATGAATTGAATGGTTAGAATATAAATTATTTCTTGAAACTTAAATATCAAATTAATATAGCTATTGTTGAAATTCAATTGTGAGTTAAATTTTGTCTTAACATTTAAAATAAATAGTGCAAATTGAAAGCTCATCATTACACTAGAATGAATAGCCTAATAAATAACCTTATAACAATTTTATTTTAATGAATAGCATTTTTGCTCTTATATTAAATTATATATTTTTGCTCTTATGTTAACCTTCCACTTGTACTATAAATATGTGATATAAGAAAACCTTTAAAAATGATTTGAATTGTAAAATCTAGAATATGTTTAAATATAAAAATTAAAAATTTCAATTTAAAATAAAATTTATTCAGGAAGAAAATCTCATTTTACATGCCAAAATACCCAACTAAATTCAATTTTAAACGTATCAAATTATTTCTCAAAATAAATGAATCCAAATATCTGCTTAAATATAAACGCAACATAGCAATGGCACCACGGCAAAATCGACGTAATTCAAACTTAGAACTGATTTTCAAAACCATAAGCCTGCAAGCATTAATTTTGGGTAAGAAAACCACGCACTTATAAAATTGAAAATGACTTTAAAATTCAAATTGAAAATGATGATTTCATAGTTCATTTTTTATGTACAGGTATCATGAGGCAATTAAAAAGCACCAAATTACATGAAAATTCACTCACTTATAACGCTCGCAAAAATGTAAAGTCATCTCTCCTACTGCCCCTCTGCTTACAACCACTTTGGCACCAGAATCAAGTACAGCCTTGATGAGCTCCTCTACTTTAGCCTCTTCAGTTTTTGAATACTTCTCTAGCTATAGAAACCAAAAACTCAAAATTAAGAGCATTAAGCACAAAAGTAACCGTACTTGTTAAAAAACAAAAGTAAATAATCCATGAACTACAAAAGAAAAACCATGTCCATCAAATAATAACAGCATCAAAATCAATAAAATAGTTCTTGTCATAGTGTTATAGTTTAAATTAAAATACTAAAATAGTTTCCAAACAAAAGCTCTACCAATGACAGTTTTAGATAATTATTAGTGCCTCTATTTTCATGGTTTTTCTTTTCACTTTTTCTTCCACTGATACCAACTTTGAACCTCTTTCTCTCCCTCACCAAGCACTGTCCCATTCCCCTCCCCTACTGTCTCCTTTTCCCTTGTCCCCTCCAAATGTTGTCGTTCTTAAATTCCACGCCACCCGTAAATGATTGAATGAGAATAGTTCCTTTAGTTTCAGTTGCAGATGTATCAACGCCACTCGCAAACACGACAACCTAATGTATGTCATTCAAGACCTGCTACATAACAGAAAAATGCTCACATTAAAACCAGTCCAGTTCAGCTGTGAACATGTGGAAGTTTGAAAAAAAATTCTAAAACTTAAAACCGACAACCCAACATCAACGGAAAAAACCATTATCTGCAACTTTGTAAAATAACCCTAAATCTAACAATTGTCATCTCAAAGATTCAAGTCAAAAAACCCTAAAACCTTAAACTCACCTCTTTATCAACCAGTATCATCTCAAATTTTTATTTACTCTTGAATACAAGTGTCTATTGTGATGGCATCTGACGGCTATCTTCCAGAGTTCCTTTGTTTCATTGTTGTCTTTCACTTTCTCAAAAGTTCTTGCCATGTTGAAGTGGAAAACTAATTCAAAGTTTAGAAGAGTGGTGGATTATGCCTTGGTTCAGCAAAGAAGAAACAGAGGTTGAAGAATGAGTAGAGAGAGATGAAGGCCAAAGGATGCAAGGAAAAATAGAAATGAAAAGACAATAGATGAAGTAGCGTGTACATGTGACCATAATTCTAGGCTTTGGCGCGGGCTTTTGTCGTGAAGAGGAGAAAAGTGGTATGCTAAAAAGTAAATCATAATAACGGGCAAAGGGGAATGAATTATATTTAATCTACTTTATGTTGTTGTTGGCCCACTAAAAATATTATATGGTTGGAAGAAACCAGCAAAAGATATTATTTGCCCCAAAAATATTAATTTAAACTAAGATAATCAGAGGGTATTTTGGTGAAATCTAGAACAGTAAATTTTCTTATATTATAGATGTTTCTGTCAAAAACACTTTAAGTTTGTATTTGACTTTTTATAATTTCTATTACACTCTTGTTTTAGAATGTTGTGATGGGTAGTTAAATATTTTATTTGAAAAGTGTGTATGTATTTGGGGCCTTGGAGTGGTTGAGGGTAATATTTTCAATTAAATTGACAATTTTTTTTTTAAAGTTGTTGATTTATGAATATCAACAACCTGTTTACAAATAAATGTTGCTGTCAGGTATTGAACCATGGACCAACAACTTCCTTAGCCCAACTAGCAAGTGTCAATTGAGCTACCCCATCCACCTTAAAGACGAATATAATGAACTAGTATAAACTCTAATGCAATCTTCTCTTTCCTTATCTCCTTTTAATTTGCTGTATAGAAGTGCATGTTTAGATTTTTATCGTTTTTGTTAAAAATTGCACATTGTTAGGTTTATTTTGTTCATAGCGTTTTGTTGAGTAAAGTAGGTCTGGTAGTGATAAAGTCACTTAGATTATCTATCTTACAATTATAGTTGTTTGTAACAATAATGTTAGATTGGTTCAGGTAATCAATAAAATTCTATTAGACACCCTGTTTAAATTATATTTTTAGTTGATTAATTCATGTATTGAATAAATTGTTCATAACTCCATACTTCATTATATTGTTTTAACATATAGTAACATCTAATATCGAATCCAGCGCATACGCAACAAATTTTTCGCTTCTCGTTTTTGAAGAACTGTGATTTTTTAGAAAACCTTTTTGAAAATAATTTTTTTAAGGTAAGGTCTATTCAATACCGCCCTCTCCTTTTCTAGACCTTTATCACCCATATTCTCCCCTAAAAAAGATGTTTTTCTCAATTATATAAATGATAACTACTCACAAAAGTGGTTACATGTTGATTCTTAACAACTAGATGATGGAGTAATCAAAACATAACTTCCCTTTTTCTTGGACTTAGATTTGAAACCTTTGCCTCTCAGGAAAAAAAAAATTGTTTTGGTTAGTCGTTTACAACTCAGTCCCAAGTCTTTTCATGTTGCATTGCCATAATATAACTACATCAACTTTTTACACCTTTTATAGTTTAGAAGATGAGTATTTTCTTTTATGTATATACGATTATTATGCATCCAAGAGTCTCTGGCAGGACCTTGAATTTTCGAATGTGGATTTCTTTCGTAAATAAAGATGGCAACAATTGGATAAATCGACATATTTGGCGCTCGTTACAACTTACAGTCTTTTTGTTACGTGAATTTTATGGGCAAGCAAGAATATAAACTTCACTTCTACTACTTATGACAACGTTCCTTTATGTCTCCTTTATCTAGCTTCTTACAACATGGAGGACTCATTTCTCTCTTGCTTCAACAAGCGAAATCATAAGCACACTAACGAAATACTCATCAAATGAAACTCTCGCCCCCTTCTTAGAATTATCATAAATGCTTATGGGAGTTGTCTCATGACACCTAATAGAGCTGAGTTTTGATGGATCGTCTACAATTCATTTGGAGATTAGCGGTGAGATTTTTCATATATCCTTCAGGAGGAACTTCGTGTCATCAGACAGGGTCTTGCAATCATAAAATACATGGTCATCAATGATTTATCTTTCCAAACAAACAATGTGTTATATATCAACCTTATCGAGACCTCCACTAATAAATACCATAAATGCATTATTTTTATTCAAGACATCGAGGACATTATATGTGTAAATGGTCAATTAAGAATCGCTCAAACTCTTCATGAAGGAAACCATTGTGTAGAATTTGTGATCATGCTTGACACTTCTTCTAACCAAAACCTCCTTGTTCACACTTTTTCTCCCTAAAGACTTAGTCGATTTCTTATGGTTGACAGTGCAAAAATATTTTTTTTAGAGTTTAATTTGTTACTTTTTTAGTCTTGTTGTAACAAAAAAAAGGCATATACTTGATGACTTACAAACGAAAATTTTTGCTAAATAGAAAATTTATAATAATTTATAAATTAAATCAAAATGAAAAAAACAACATAGATTAGAGGAAGCATAATTGAAGCACATAAGAGTGGAATTATTTGAAAAAGTAACGTATTGCATTATGTCTCTTCATTTACTCTTATAACACATATAATTTCACCAAAAGAGTTTATGTCTCTCTGCATGTTCGGGAGCACTGATAATCGCACAAGTATCAATATGTTTCTTCTTTTGTTGAGAAGGAGACACTTTTTCCATGGCTAAATCATTCATCATAGTCGAGCCCTTGATACCAAGAGCAAAAATCCTCATTCATTTTTACTTGCTCGGAGGATAAAGAACTTGTCTCGGTATGGTAAAAAGAAAGGGGTCGGCAGAAGTGAACTCAAGACCAGTACTTTAAAAATCCACTCTTGCAAGAGCGAGCAAACCCAATTGGGTTCGAGGACGAGTAGAATGCAAAATGAGCCCCAGGTATGATAGGTTTCACCAACATGAAACGTTCAAGAAAATTATCCCAATCTTTGGTAAAAGAGTCAAACCAAGGGACATTGGGACAAAGGGAAATCAATCCCTGATCCCAGAGTTTGTCTCAAGAGGTACGGGCCATGTAAAAGAGATCAAATAAAAGCTTAAGAGAAGGTTTCCAAGATTTATGCCCCGCACTGAGTTGAAACATCTTCATATAAGCTCAAGCTCATGGATGAAGTTTTCACATATGCCTAAGGATTGCACCATTAAAATGTATTGTTACTGTTAATCTAATGCTTAGTATTATTTATAATTCACTAATAGTCATTAGGAATTAATTTAATACTAAAGGTTTATTCCCTAAGTAATTATGGATAAATAATCTAAGAAACCAATAATCATACATAATAGAATTTTGTTATAACAAGGTCAATTTAGGATAAAAATGGGATTTAAAGTTTGACTAATCCATAATATATTTCATCATATTATTTTCTACGCCATTAAATGTATTATTTGCTTTATAGTTTTTAAACAAACCAATCCAAAGACCTCCCTTACCCCCTTTGTTTAACTGATATAAGATTTAAACCCTATGATAATATGCAGTCTCCGAGTTTGATATTTGGGACTTTCTGATATTACTACATTGAACTAGAATTATACCTTATAATAATACGCAGTCTCCGAGAATCTGTAATGATTTTTGCAGTGTCCCTTATTTCCATAATTTCAACACTCGATAGTCTTTCAGTTATAGAAATTACGATGATTTCTGGACTTGGATCAACTTTCCTTTGATTTACCACGTCCATATTCTTTAGCTGAATTTCTTACTGTTTACTCTAAATGTAATACTGAAGAGGATGAATATTTACCCAACTCTTTTTGTAGGATCTCTCCACCAAAAACCAAATCACAAACATCATCAAATTTCATCTTTTGACTTTCCGACGAGCTACTCACAAACGTAATAGTAGCACTCCTGCTATTTATCTGGTATGGAAGATAAAAGTATTAATACTTGTACCTCGTTAAATTTGATTCCCACTAAACTCGGTTGGGTAGTGAGAATATTGAGTTCCTTGATTTATTGTGCAACTAATGTGCCTCCATCATCTGAAGCATAAACAAATGCCTTATTAACTGAACTTTATTTAAGGTCGACTATTTTTCCATACATTTTAGAAAGAATCGTCATAATGTTAGAACTTGGTATTACAAGGTTGGTGAAAATGGAGTAATTGAGTATGGAGAGGGAGGGAGAGAGAGAGAGAGAAAGAGAGAGGGAGGGAGATAGAAACAGTATATTAAGGGTGAGAAATGCATATTTGCATTAACAGTTGATTAGGATACCCATTGGGTGTTTATACAAAAAGTTACAATAGATTATGATACAAGTAACAAAGCCAAAACAGAAATTTAACAGTCTGTAACCAATTACGCAAAACTTATAACTGGTTACACCTATTTCTAAAATAAAAATATAATAGTGATAATCGATTATTGCGAATGAGTAACTAATTACACTCTCGACAAAATCACTTACTTTAACTTTTTCACATAGTTATAATCAGTTACACCATATGGTAATCAGCTACAACACTTGAATTATGGATTTTCACTTAACACATAAGACTAGCTGTGGTATTTTCCTTTACAATGTTAAAAGCAACATTATGAGATAAAGACAATTGGATAACAATATATTCTTGTCTAACGAAAGGGTTCCATTCATCTTCTTACATTAAATCTGTTTTTTTTTAGAACTTTTCAATTTTCACCATTCCTTCGTCTATGACCATCACCTTTATAACAGTCTGGGCCCCTCACAAGACAATCCCGACACTGCTACCTCACGATCTTCTCTACCCCCCTCTCTAGTAGAATTTTTGCCTTTTGTGGGAATCGAACCTACAGAAGAATTGTTGATATATTTTAAAAACTTTTTATAGAATCGAACCTATAGAATCTAGTTCGTGGTAAAATTCTGCTTCTAATAGTGTATTCATTTGCTGGAAACCGTTAAGAATCATGATTTTTCCATAGTATATCATAGTAGTGTAATGTAAATGTAATGGTTTATATAATACATGAAAAGAAAATATCTTATAAATCTTACAAATAGTGACAAACATAATAAAAACAAAATTACATCAATCTAATAAAAATACAGACATCAAAAGTATCTCAATCTCCGACCGACATCAACAGTAAAACATAACTTATCCATATCCAAACAAAATAAGGCCCCCAAAAAAGTCTAGCCAACATCAACAGTAAAACATAACTTATCCAAGATAATTGAACTCTTCCGAAACGTAGTCGACCAACACATTACCATGTGTTGTATGATGAAAATAGATTCAGTGCAGAACAACTCTAAAGTTTTAGTTGTTTTAAATTGTTGTAGGACATGTGTCGGAAAAGTCAGATATATGTCAGAAAAGTCAGACAAGTATTCTCAAATAAAATATTTACTTTCTTTACTTCGACTCTTTTTAAATATTTGTCTGACACCCGTATAACATTAGTACACCACATATCATACATTTTATACAAGTATTTTCAAATACAATCATATATGTAGTGACTTCACTGTGCTATGTTTTAACATTATTGGAGTCCTATGTTTTTAACATTATCGGTGTCAGTATCTTTAATGTCTCTATCGTGTCGGGTCTTTGTGTTCGTGTGGGCAATAATATATATTTATGCTAATGACAATATCGGTTCAAATTGAATTTTTCTTGTGATTCAAAATGCAGATCCTACATCCAAAAACTCCAAAGAATACATGATGTACCATCCTTTAACAGGTCAATGTGCACAAGTTAATAAAAATAATGAAATTGAAATTGACAGCTGCAAGAATCAAAAGAGATGGAGCTATAATGGTTCTCAAATCTTTCTGAGTGGCTCTAAAAAGTGCTTATCTGCTTCAGGTGAAGGGCATCCAGTTTCTGTATCTGATGATTGTGAAAGCAAGAACAGCTCATGGAAAACAACATCACTTTCTGAACTTCATCTGGCCAGTATTGATAAAAATGGGAAAGAACTTTGCTTGCATAAGGATTCAAATTCATCTGTTATTGTGAGTTCAAAATGTATATGCATACATGATGATTCTCTTTGAACTATTGATTACTTTTCGGTTCTTTCTTAATGAATTGGTTTACCATTATGACATTTCTTTGTCTATTTCGTGTTGGTGATTATAACAGAACTATCAAACTTATTAGATTATGTCCAATGTATATGCACAAGTTAAAATAGGATTCTCCAAAGAAAACCTCAAATGACAAACAATTTATTGAACGACTTTACAAGTTTTTGTAATTGATTAAACATAAAGCACCAGTGGTCTAGTGGTAGAATAGTACCCTGCCACGGTACAGACCCGGGTTCGATTCCCGGCTGGTGCAAATATGAAGAAGCTATGATGATAATATTTGTGGTGTTTGGTAACATCACCTTTCCTATAATATTTGTGGTCTTAGGTTTTGTTTGCTAGATAAGTTATCCCAAACACTCTTAAGCTTCTTTATACCAATACACAAGCTTAAATAAGCCAATTAAGATGATCTTAAATAGTTTGCCACAGATTATAGCCTGTATCTCTCCAAACCGGGACTGCTTTTGGCTTTTTCGACCAAACCATTACATTACATAGCTTAGAAGCTGAACATTAACGTGTTTGGTTATTCTAAAGATCGGTAACTAGTATTTATTATGTCAGGGTGGCTCCATAGTATCTGTTATTGACTTATTGTAGTGATACAAATGCTGGAATATTAAACATATTCCGAATCAGAACTAGCTGGACTAGACCTATCTTAATTATGATTATTATGAAGAAATTCACACGAGCTATTGTTATTATCGCAGGAGTTTCCCACCGCAACCAATCAGGCAATCAATAATCTGTAAAAGCGTAAGAAGTGCTTCTGTAATGCTAAAAGTAATTCATATCCTATGATTGTTTGCATCTCTTGCTTATTACTTATGTCCTAATTGCGTTTTATATTATTTTAGAGTTTTTCAGATCCACACAGGATACTTGCCCTGGCTAATCTTCCACTATTCATTGTAAAAACATTTGTAGAAACTAAAATACCATCAAGTACAAGAAGCATTGTGGTAAGATCCTAATTCCTAAGGGAGATTGTTATTAATACACAAACCATAATTTTTAAGAGAGATTCTTAGTCACAAATTATGCTTGCTCCAGGATATAAGAGTGTGGCGATTATGTGTAATTTTCTTTATCTCAGGTATGTGCTGCAAAAGTTCCATGACCAAGATATCCTCGCGTTTGGAAGACCAATAAAAAAAATTGGAACCATTTCCAAGGCTGCTAAGCTTGTACAGTCTGTAAGTTCTGCCTTCCATTGGAGTATATTCATTTCTATCATTAACCTAGTAATTTAAGATCCTGTTTTTTGTTTTACAACTGGACAATTGTCATAGTGGTACGCTCGTTTTATACTTCTGGCTAATTTTTCCTTGGAGGATTTGCATATCTTGAAAAATAGTATTTCTACTGTCTTATACAGATTAAGGAACTTTCAAATGTCAAAGAGGAAGTTTATGGAGCTCTTGTTACCTATGTCGCTTGGGAGCTAGAGTTTCCATTAATTACAGTGAAAAAGGCTGTCAAGACTCTAGAATACGAGAAAGAATGGAAGCGAATAATACAGGTATTTGAAAAAAAAAAAATTACATCCTTATGGTTTTTTAGATTCATTATTGTAGCAGAGTTTGAGTAAACTCTTATTTTCTGCGATCCACCATTGCAACACCAGTGATTTATTTATTTATTTTTACTCGTCTCTTTTTAAGTTGTATTGACCTAGTGCTTTGATATCTCTAAAGATAGATGTTCAGCCTAAATTTAGTTTGTTTTTTGAATTTTATTTTAGTTATTACTATTTCCCCTATTCTTCCCGTGACTTCTATAACTTTATGTTCCATGTCAGGATTGCTTCTGAACTAATATATAATTATGTAAGTTACTTATGACACTATAGGTAACAAAATGGATGCTAAGCAAGGGTCAAGGAAAGACAATGGGAAGCTATTACACATTAATTAATGCTTTAGCAGAGGATGACCGACTTGATGAAGTGGAAGAGCTTTGGACAAAGCTATTAATGCAGTACACGGAAAGCTTGCCTCGTAAATTCTTTGATAAAATGATATCTATCTACTGTAAAAGGGGCATGCATGACAAGATGTTTGAGGTATCTACTGTA
This sequence comes from Vicia villosa, assembly GCF_029867415.1. Lineage (NCBI taxonomy): Eukaryota > Viridiplantae > Streptophyta > Magnoliopsida > Fabales > Fabaceae > Vicia > Vicia villosa. The sequence continues at coordinate 4,528,220 of NC_081180.1, read as the reverse complement.
AAAGTGGGTGCTTTAGCTTGAAAGTTTGCTCATTGCATAATATACTGGAGTTTGAGGGCTCTGATTAGGAAATAGTTTAGCAGGTTTGTGTTATATTGTTGGTCATATATTTGCATTGTATTGTATTCAAATGCTTAAACCATGATAATTAATTACTCCTAGATACAACAAGCAATTCTCCTTTTTGTAATTTTATGAATCTAGACTTGTGCACCAGTATATGAAGTAGCAGGACTCAATAGTCGTTTCTATGCTATTCTCTACCATCAGTATACTTCAAGCTTCAAGCTATCTTCCCTTTGCAGGCTGGCATCTTTTTTTTGTTGTTGTTATTTCTCTACCTTTTTTCTTTTACTCATTTGTTTTTCATATTTCTTTTTCTCTTACATTTTGGCTATTATTTTTCTTTTTATTTTTTTTATTCCTTTATTATAACGGTTAGAATCTCAATATTATATATTGAGATATTCCTATCTGCTTATTATTATTAATCTAAAGATTAAGATATATTCATTTCAAAACTAACATGAGTTTTTTAAGGAAATTTATTTTAGCCATTGAATTAGTAACAATCAACGGGTTGAATTTGGTGTCAAATAATGTTTGACACCGGTGTCAAACGATCCCCTCCCATATATATATATATATATATATATATATATATATATATATATATATATATATATATATATATATATATATATATATATATATATATATATATATATATATATACACACACACACACACACAAACATAACTAGTCTTACTAAAGATCCAAACATCGATTTCCAATAATAATATTAAAAATAACAACAATAAAATAAATTATTTTTAACTCTCTGAGGCTCGTAAATGTATTTCATTTCAGTTTGAAAACAATTCGTTCAAAGTCATTGTTGTGTTTCCGTTTTGTTAGAAGATCTGCAATGTTGTCTTGAGATGAGATATATGGAGTGCAAATAAGATTATTAACTAATGAAGTGTTTATCAACTTCAATATATTTGGTTCCGCCATGTTGCACTGTGTTATGGGCTATTCTAAAAGCAAAGTTATTATCACAATAAAGTCTCATTGGTTCATTACATTTTTTCCTCAAATCTTTTAAGATCAATTGTAGTCATAAAGTAATTCACATATCCCTCTGTCATTACCCTGAACTCGGCCTCAACAATAGATCTTGATACTGCACTTTGTTTTTTACTCTTCCACGTCCTAAGATTTGTACATAAGAAAGTGCAATAATTTGTAACTGATCTCATATCCACAATTAACCTACATAGTCGACATCATTAGTATAAGCTACAAGACCCAAACTCCCATTTCTTTTAAACAAAATTCGTCTACCATGTGTTCATTTCAAATATTGTACTATTTAGAGTGCTACTTGTAAATGAATTTATGTTGGTCGGTGCATGAATTAGCAGACTAAGCTAATAATAAAAGCAACATCAGGTCTAATATATTAGAGGTATATAGGTTTTCCAACTAATCTCTGCTACATTTTCATATCAACCGAAATATCTTCTTTTACGTTTTTCAACTTCGCACTTGGATCAATTGGTGTATTTGCAGGCTTGCTGATGGAAAAAGGTAAAACACAACAAGGGTGTTGGATTATGTCCCTTTTTAAATTTGTTTATGTATTAAAAATTTGCTTAAAGAAAGAAGTATTATATGTAATAAATTAATGATTTTTGTTAACTAGGAATTATTAGTGTGTGAGATCAAATATAGTAGTGAATAATATAAGTAAAATATTATGAGAAAAGAACACAAAAAACTTATCCTGGTTCACCAACTTGGTTAGTCCAGTCCTCACACCTTGTGAGATTTTCCTTTTATAAATTCTTCTTCTGACAACTTTTCCTTCTATGTACTCTTAGCCTTATTAGGCTTACACTTCTGAATGATATAGCTTACAGACAGCTTACAAGATAATTGGTTTTGTATATCTTAGATGTGATATACTGTATAGTCTTAGAATGTTTACAATGTGTTTCTTATATACTCTATATATGGCAGTGAGTATTTGAACTGAGTTTAGAATGATAACTCTAAAATTTACGTGTTCACTATTTGGTAGTGAGTATTGAAAGTAATTTGTAAAATGAATGATAACTTTGGCTTTATGATTTTGGCTTTCTTTGTGTACTGCAAAAATTCGGTAGTGAGAGCATAGAGTATGACTTCTATTTATAGAGCCAAAGCTTGAGTACAAATACCAGAATAACCCTTGAAATATGTGTATGATAAGTACTGAAAATTACTTGAGTAATGTTGAGAATTTTTTTGTCTTATTCTGGCAGGACTTGGTCTTATGCTGGCAAGACTTGGTCTTATTCTGAGTAGTGTTGGCTTCTGGTAATTCTGACATTTGACTTATTCTTCAAAGACTAATTATGATGCTTGTTGAGAATAACCCTTGGCAACTCTAAGAAAGTAACTCTGGACAATTTCTGAGAATTACTCTTAGTAACTCTAAGAGAGTAACTCTGGACAGATGCTGATAATTACTCCTAATAACTCTGAGAGAGTAACTCTGGACAGATGCTGAGAATTACTCCTGGTAATTCTGAGAGAGTAACTCTTGACTTGTTCTGAGATTTATTCTTGGTAATGCTGAGAATTACTATAGATATTCTGAGAATTACTTATATGTATTCGAAGCTTGTTCTTTGATACTTAAGTCTGAAATACAATATTAGATCTTTGTTTTGATAGAGACCATGAAATATTTAGATTGATTAATTGATGAAATAAACTCAGAGTTTCTTTAATAAAATAGTTTGTAATATTCAAAATACTAACAAAATATGTTTCAACATTCTCCACCTTTTTGAATGGTGACAAACTTTTTATTTTAGTTCCTTGAGGCAAGACTTTGAAACCCCCCCCCCCCTGAAAAGATGCATACTTTGAAAGGGCAAATGCTCCCCCTCAATGTTAGTACATATATATAGTAGATGAACATTAAAGCATTTGAACAGAATATTAATTAGATAGCAGTGAATTTATTTGTAAATGTTTGAGGATCAATACATCAATTGATTGACATCAATATTTTGGTACATAAACAAAAAGATCCTAGTGAGCAACTGCTAGATACGAGATAAAATAAACAAAACAAAGCTTGGGACCAAGCTTGTTCTCCCCCTTTTGTCAAACATGCAAAAAGGAAGGGGCAAAAGGAGAAAACAAAAACGAGACTAAGGATCTGTAGTTTCATCATCAGATGTTGCTTCAGAAGATAGTGGAAGAATAGGAAATTGTATTTGTGAGATATCTGAAGGAACCATTCCTGGAATTCGAGGGCAAGCGTGTTCAGTTATGTATGTTTCCCAGAACTTGTTGGTTTCCATTCCTTGCTTTTGCAAAGCTGTGATAGATCGGAGAATAATGTCTTCGTGTGGGTTAGTCTGATCAAAAGAGATGGAAGTCCGAGGATGAGTGGGAGGACAGTTGCCAATATTTGGAAGATGATTAAAAAAGGAGTAAGTGAGGGAGGTAATGCGAGCAGTATTTGGGGGCATGGTGTTGGAGTTATTGGTGGTGTTTCGTGAAGGTGAGGAGTCATATTTTAGGGCAAGGAAGGTTTGGACATTAAAAGAATTGTCTTCATCCTTTGGGGAGGAGAAGTTACAGGAATAGCATATGGATCAAGATTTGGTACAGAAGATGCAACATATGTATCAGTAATGTCAACTTGTTCAGAAGGTTGATTTTGATCATTGAAGAAAAATCATCTAATTGATGATTAAGATCATCAGAGCTTGTTTGTTGGATGGAAGTGAGGTTAATTCTTGGGGGAGAAGGCTCTTTGTAAGAGGCATGTGAGTTTAGTGGTGAAATAAGATTTATAGGATTTGTTGAGATGGAAGGGGAAGTGTAGGTAGTAGTTTGTGGAATAATGGAGGTGAGTTGATTTGTAGAAGGAAGTGGAGTGAAGAGTTCAGCTTCAAACATTGAAATAAGAGAAGATAGCTGATTATCAGGAATTGTAGTGGATGTAGGAGTATGTGGAGATGTGGGTGTGTTGGACTGATAAATTTGGTCAGTCTGAGGACGTGAGAGAAATTGATCAAAAGCAAACATATTGATCATGTCAGAGTCAGACACATCAAGACTTGGGGAATTGCCTATTTGTTGCAAATTTTCATTTGGAGGAACAACAGAAGCAGTACAAACCATAGTAACAGTTGGGGATTGAACAACAAGACTGGGTGAGCTTGTGATTATAGCAATGTTTTCTGGAGGATTAGTGACAGAGGGATGAACTATTTCATTAGGAGTTGGAGAAATAGGTTGTGAAGGTTGTTGTGTATCTGGTGAGGAGTTTTGACCGTGTTGTATAGAGTCTAGGTCAACATAAGTTGGGAGAGCCACAGATAAAAGAATGGGACTATTGGAAGTTGGGCTAATTGGAGAGTCAGAAAGATTTATACCTGTTTTTAATGGTTCAGATGGAGCATATTGTTTAACTAGGCGTCTGCGTTTTGGTTTGGAATCCTGTTTGGGGTGAAGATGCACGCTTAAGAGACAGAATTTTCATACGTTAAAGTTTGGAAGCATCCACCATCTTATTGATTTCAAAAGGTTCTTCATCGTCCAGGGGAACATTGAAGTATTTGAATATTCTAGTGAGGAGCATGCCATATGGGGCGCTTCTAGCTCGAAGGCTGGTGTGTTTGATATAGTTAAGAACTAAATACCCAATATTGAGAGGAGTTTTGTTTGAAAAGTGATATATGACAAGCAAGTCTTTGTCGGTTACCCTTTCCATGCTACCTTTCCAAGGAAGTATGGTATGCACACAAAAGTTGTGAATTATGTGGCTGGGGGATTCAAGGTTAGCAGAGACAAATTTTTCATTTGGGTCTTTGGTGATTGATATCCTGTAAGATTCAACATCAAGGTCATAGGAAGCAAGCCATTCATCATTAAATAGATGAAGACCGCTGTTTGGGATATTCAAAATGTGATAAAGAAGTTTAGGGATTAGGGTTATTGGACAACCTTTAACAGAAGATGTTAGTTGGGTATCATCACAAGTGGGTTCAATAGCAGCAAAAAAAATTCGAACAAGTTTAGGGTAGAAGACATCAGAGAGTTGATAGCACGCGATAGACCATCCGCCCAAGATTTTGAAAAGGAAACAATTTATAGCATTAACCAGGAATGAAAGTCTCAATTAAAATCCACCTTGCAGCGCATGCTACAACCAATCACAGATGCAAACGGCGCTCCGATATACTAGAAGTTAAAGATACCACCCAACGCGCCAACAAGCTAAAAACTAATCAGAAAAACTTCACCGGCCGAACCAACTCCCCTACCAGCTCAGCCACTACGTATCACCTGATGGATCAAGATACTGCCAAGATTCCGAAAACCTTAACAAAAATGGTAGAGCTTGAAGGATAGAAAAACACTTAGAAAGGGGGGGTTTGAATAAGTGTAGCTTTAAAAACTTGACAGATAAAAATAAAATGCACAGTTATTTTTATCCTGGTTCGTTGTTAACTAAACTACTCCAGTCCACCCCCGCAGAGATGATTTACCTCAACTGAGGATTTAATCCACTAATCGCACGGATTACAATGGTTCTCCACTTAGTCAGCAACTAAGTCTTCCAGAGTCTTCTGATCACACACTGATCACTCCAGGAACAACTGCTTAGATACCCTCTAAGACTTTTCTAGAGTATTCTGATCCACACGATCACTCTAGTTACAACCTGCTTAGATAACCTCTAAGACTTCCTAGAGTATACTGATCCACACGATCACTCTAGTTCCTTACAACTTAATGTAATCAATTCTAAGAGTATTACAATTGCTTCTTAAAAGCTATAATCACAAACTGTGATATTTCTCTTAACGTTTAAGCTTAATCTCACTAATATATTACAACAGCAATGTAGTGAGCTTTGATGAAGATGAAGATTCTGAGCTTTGAATAGAACAGAGTTTCAGCAAGTTAATATGAGTTGTTTTGTGTAGAATCGTTAACCTTGCTTCTCATCAGAACTTCATATTTATAGGCGTTGGAGAAGATGACCGTTGAGTGCATTTAATGCTTTGCGTGTTCCGTACAGCATCGCATTTAATGTTATACGCTTTTGTCAACTACCTCGAGCCTTGTTCACGCTGTGTCTACTGACGTAGCCTTTAATAGCTTTTAACGTTCCTTTTGTCAGTCAGCGTAGCCTGCCACTTGTACTTCCTTCTGATCTGATGTTTGTGAATACAACGTTTGAATATCATCAGAGTCAAACAGCTTGGTGCATAACATCTTCTGATCTTCTGACCTTGAAGTGCTTCTGTGCGTGATACCATCAGAACTTCAGTGCTTCTGATCTCATGTTCTTCTGATGCTTCCATAGACCCATGTTCTGATTCTGCTTCGACCATCTTCTGATGTCTTGCCAGACCATGTTCTGATGTTGCATGCTGAACCCTTTGAGACAAAGCTTCTGAGCGCTGGATTATGCATACTCTTTATATATTTCCTGAAAAGGAAATTGCATTGGATTAGAGTACCATATTATCTTAAGCAAAATTCATATTATTGTTATCATCAAAACTAAGATAATTGATCAGAACAAATCTTGTTCTAACAATCTCCCCCTTTTTGATGATGACAAAAACATATATAAATGATATGAATTTGCGATCAGAAAGAGCAGACGGCAAAAGACAAATTACACAGCTATAGCATAAGCATATGAATATGTCTCCCCCTGAGATTAACAATCTCCCCCTGAGATAAATAATCTCCCCCTGAAATAAATACTCGAAGAACTTTAATAAAAGACTTCCCTGATTATTTCGGTAGAGACGATCACATAAGCTTCTGTCTTTAGAGAATTCATAGCTTCTGACTTCTGCTTCCATTGGACAGCTTCAGAACTAGAATTTCTTTAGATCCTTAGGATACTCACAGCTTCTGATTCCTGCTTCCATCTAGGACAGCTTCAGAACTTGAATTTCTTTTATCTTCAGAATATTCACAGCTTCTGATTTCTGCTTCCATTTAGGACAGCTTCAGAACTTGAGTTTTCTGGATCTTTAGAACATTCACAGCTTCTGATTTCTGCTTCCATTTAGGACAGCTTCAGAACTTGAGTTTTCTGGATCTTTAGAACAATTACAGCTTCTGATTTCTGCTTCCCTCGGATAGCTTCAGAGCTTTGAATTTCTACCAACATCACTTCATGCTAGATTTGTATCAGAACATTGTTGAATGTACCAGAGCATCATCAGAGCATCTCTACATCCTGAAATGTTACAAAACAAAAACTAAACGACAAAAGTCAGCATGAACGAGTCAGAACATAAAATGTATATTAGAACACATGATATGTATCAGAGCCATATAGGCTAAAATAATATATCAGAGCAAATAGAATTTTGTCAGAGCAGATAGACAACTATGGATCAAATTCTATTATCTGTGCTTCTGATTCATTCTTCTTTCTTGCTTCTGATTTCTGAAGCTTGACAGCACTCAGCTTGCTTCAGTTTCCATGAGTTTATTCTTTTTACAGAATAACACTTCTTATGGTTTTGCTTCTTGTGTTTGCTTTGAAGATTCTCTTCACTTCTTTATACCTGCAAAACACTTAAACCATATAGAACTTGCAGTTCTTGTTAGAAAATGTGTGGGAGCTTTACCCAGCAACTGATAGATTAATCAAATCATTTATCATTTATCTTCTCCCCCTTTTTGTCATAACATCAAAAAGAATATTTCAAAAGATTCAGATGACTAAAACGACAAATAAAATCACTGGAATGTAAAAACAAAGAAACTTTTGATTTATAATCAAAAAAGATTACAGGAGAGAAATGCAGGAAAGCAGATGCAACAAGGAAAGAAAACTACAAAGACCAGAGACTAAGACCCTAGCTAAGACAAAATCTGCGCCAGCGTGTCTTGAACCCTGTCAGAATTTACTGCTTCTTGGGCTTCCAGGCGAGGGGTCAGGGAGACTTGTTTCTGATGCAGATCTTCCACAATCTCTATCAGAAACAACATTCTCAGCAGGTGAAGATGAAGAGATTTCTTTGGAATGGGTTGAGGGAGAGGAAAGGTTAGATGAAGAGGAAGTTGAGTCTTGAAGGTAAAAAGATGAGGAAGAAGATGGAGATGATGGAGGGCTTTCACCAGGGGGTTGAAACACACGTCTAGAATAGTTTCCAGACAACTTTGCTTCGAATGGATTCACCTTGAGAGGGTCATAGGTGATCTTTATCTTTTTGGGTTTGGACGAAGATGTTTCAACAGCTTTTCTCTTTATGTTTTGATCTTTTCCATGGTTTCCTGGGCTTGATGAAGAGTTCATGATGGATTTGCAGATAATGAACAGCTAGGATTTGATATGAATGCAAAAAGATAGAGAAAGAAAACACAGACAGAGTGTAATATAGAAAATATAAGAGGGAAGGAGAAGCGTTTGAAGAGTATTTAAAAGAAAATAAAATGAAACAAATGATGGATAGCATTTAATGTTACGTGACATGAGGAGAGATAATAAAGACAAATGAGGTGACTAGCACAGTTACCTATGGTCGGCGTCCCTTCAACTGCACGCGCGCTTATCCATGAACAGTAACGACAGGTTTACCATCCCGAGATAAAAAGTTACAGCTGTTTTGCTTTAAAAGAGGTTCTGAATCAACTTAGACACTGAAACGTTAGTAATAACCGAATCATAATTTCTAAAAGATTTCAATCAGAACTTCTGATTAAAAAAGTAATCCACTTTCATTTCAGAAGACACTCATACATAAGAACTTCTCATCTTCTCATTCTGGGCATAAATCCATACTTATATTCTTCAGAATGAACTTAAACCTATCTTCAGCCAGGGGTTTTGTAAAGATATCAGCCCATTGATGGTCTGTATCAACAAAGTTTAAAGATATAACACCCTTCTGAACATAGTCCCTTATGAAATGATGTTTAATCTCAATATGTTTAGCCTTTGAATGAAGAATAGGATTCTTAGATAAACATATAGCAGAAGTATTATCATAGAATATAGGAATGTTATTCTCATATATCTGATAATCTTCTAACTGACTCTTCATCCAGAGCATCTGTGTACTGCAACCAGCAGCAGCGACATATTCTGCTTCTGTTGTTGATAGAGCAATAGTTGCTTGCTTCTTGCTATACCAGGAGATCAAATGACTTCCAAGAAATTGGCAACTTCCTGAAGTACTCTTTCTTTCAATTCTGTCTCCAGCATAGTCAGCATCGCAGAATCCTACTAAGTTGTATTCTTTAGATTTTCTGTAAACTAAGCCAACATTAGTAGTACCTTTCAGATACCTTAGAATTCTCTTAACAGCAGTTAAATGAGATTCTCTAGGATCTGATTGGAATCTAGCACACAAACAAACACTGAACAGAATGTCAGGTCTAGAAGCAGTCAAATATAGAAGAGATCCAATCATACCTCTGTATAACTTCTGATCTACCTTCTTACTTACCTCATCCTTACCTAGGATGCATGTTGGATGCATAGGAGTTTTGGCTTCTTTGCAGTCTAGAAGATTAAACTTCTTCAGAAGTTCCCTCACATACTTGGTTTGGTGAACATACGTTCCTTCTGCTGTTTGATTTATTTGTATTCCAAGGAAATACTTGAGTTCTCCCATCATGCTCATTTCAAACTCAGCCTGCATAGACTCAGCAAACTCCTTTCCAAGTGTAGCATTAGATGTTCCAAAAATAATATCATCTACATATATTTGACAAATTAAAATATCCCTTTTAAAGGTTTTACAAAAGAGAGTAGTGTCCACTTTTCCTCTAGTGAAACCATTATCCAGAAGGAAAGAACTTAAGCGTTCATACCAAGCTCTGGGAGCTTGTTTCAATCCATACAACGATTTCTTTAGTTTAAAAACATGATTAGGAGACATAGAGTCTTCAAAACCAAGAGGTTGATGGACATAAACTTCTTCATCTATATAACCATTTAAGAAGGCACTCTTAACATCCATCTGATAGAGAGTGATGTTATGTTGAGTGGCAAATGAAATTAATAGACGAATAGATTCTAACCTGGCCACTGGTGCAAAGGTTTCTGTATAGTCAATCCCTTCTTGCTGACTATAACCCTGAGCCACCAGTCTGGCTTTGTTCCTTACCACTTCACCTTTCTCACTGAGCTTGTTTCTGAAGACCCATTTTGTACCGATTATATTGAATCCATCTGGTCTAGGAACAAGATCCCAAACATCATTCCTTGTAAACTGATTCAATTCTTCTTGCATAGCAATTATCCAGTCTGGATCTTCTAGAGCATGATCAACAGAAGTTGGCTCGATCAAAGATACAAGACCTAATTGACAGTCTGCATTGTTCTTAAGGAATGCTCTTGTTCTGATTGGATCATCCTTCTTTCCAAGAATGACATCTTCTGAATGACCAGAGATGAGTCTGGATGATCTTCTGACAGATGGTTCTTCAGAAATGCTTAGATTCTCCAGAGAAGCTGATACTTGATCTTCCAATTCTTTGCTTCTGAGAAGCTCTGCTTCTGATGCGTTGCTTCTTGGCTCAACAACTTCTGATATATCAATATCACAATCTGCAAAATTATCAAACTGCTTTGGTTTTTCAGAACCAAGCTTATCATCAAACCTGATATTAATTGATTCTTCTACAATCAATGTTTCAGTATTGTATACTCTGTAGCCTTTTGAGCGTTCAGAATATCCAAGAAGGAAACATTTTTGTGCTTTGGAATCAAACTTACCAAGATGATCTTTAGTGTTCAGAATAAAGCATACACATCCAAAAGGATGGAAATATGAAATGTTGGGCTTTTTATTCTTCCACAATTCATAAGGAGTCTTATTTAGAATAGGTCTGATAGAGATTCTATTCTGAATATAGCATGCAGTGTTTATTGCTTCTGCCCAGAAATGCTTAGCCATATTGGTTTCATTGATCATGGTTCTGGCCATTTCTTGCAGAGTCCTATTCTTTCGTTCTACAACTCCATTTTGCTGTGGAGTTCTAGGACAAGAGAAATCATGGGCAATACCATTTTCTTTGAAGAATTCTTCAAAGGATCTGTTCTCAAATTCACCACCATGATCACTTCTGACCTTTATGATTTTACACTCTTTTTCAGATTGAATCTGAATGCAGAAATCAAAAAACACTGAATGAGTCTCATCCTTGTGTTTCAAGAATTTTACCCACGTCCAGCGGCTATAATCATCTACGATGACTAATCCATATTTCTTCCCTCTGACAGATGCTGTTTTGACTGGGCCAAACAGATCAATGTGCAAGAGTTCTAATGGCCTTGAGGTAGAAACAACATTCTTGGACTTGAATGCAGGTTTGGAGAACTTGCCCTTCTGACATGCTTCACAAAGAGCATCTGATTTGAATTTCAGATTAGGGAGTCCTCTGACAAGATCCAGTTTGTTAATCTGAGAAATCTTTCTCTAACTAGCATGACCTAATCTTCTGTGCCAGACCCACTGCTCTTCAGAAACAGACATAAGACAAGTCACCTTCTGACTCATAAGATCTTGCAGATCTGTCTTATAAATGTTGTTCTTCCTCTTGCCTGTAAATAGGATTGAGCCATCCTTCTGATTTACAGCCTTGCAAGACTTTTGATTAAAGATTATATCATAACCATTGTCACTCAATTGACTGATAGATAAGAGGTTATGTGTTAATCCTTCTACAAGAAGTACATTAGAAATGGAAGGAGAGTTACCAGACTTTATAGTTCCAGAGCCAATTATCTTGCCCTTCTGATCTCCTCCAAACTTGACTTCTCCACCAGACTTAAGCACCAGGTCTTGGAACATAGACCTTCTTCCTGTCATGTGTCGTGAGCATCCAGAGTCCAGGTACCATGACATGTTGTGCTTTGTCCTTTTTGCAGCCAAGGATATCTGCAATAGGAATGATCTTATCCTTAGGTACCCACATCTTCTTGGGTCCTTTCTTGTTAGATTTTCTCAAGTTCTGATTGAACTTGGGTTTAACATTGTAAGCAATAGGAGGAACAACATGATAATTTTTAATGTGAGTTTCATGATATTTCCTAGGTTGTGTCACATGCTTTTTGGTGTGTGTTATGTGAAAACTTTGAGCATGTGAAGTGTGCCTAATATCATGGGAGTGGCCATACTTGAACTGATCATACAATGGCTTGTATGTGAATTTCATTTCATCAACAGGTTCAAGTTTGTATGGGGTTTCACCCTCAAAACCAATGCCAACTCTTTTGTTTCCAGACACAGCATATATCATAGAAGCTAGCTGACTTCTGCCAATACTTCTAGATAAGAACTTTCTGAAACTTAAATCATATTCTTTCAGAATATGGTTTAGACTAGGAGTGGATTTTTCTGAATCAGAAGGAGATCCAACATTATTGGATAATTTTAAAAGTTTTTCTTTTAATTCAGAATTTTCCAACTCAAGCTTCTTTGTTTCAAATTCAAATAGCTTTTTCAGCTTTTTGTATTTGAGACTAATCTGAGACTTGAATTCCAGAAGTTCTGTTAGACCGGAAACTAACTCATCTCTAGTAAGTTCAGAAAATACCTCTTCAGAATCTGATTCTGATGTAGATTCTGATCCGTCATCTTCTGTCGCCATCAGCGCACAGTTAGCCTGCTCATCTTCAGAGTCTGAATCATCTTCTGACTCATCCCAGGTTGCCATAAGACCTTTCTTCTTATGAAACTTCTTCTTGGGATTTTCCTTCTGAAGTTTTGGACATTCATTCTTGACGTGTCCAGGCTCATTGCATTCATAGCACATGACCTTCTTCTTGTCAAATCTTCTGTCATCAGAAGATTCTCCACGTTCAAATTTCTTTGAACTTCTGACGCCTCTGAACTTCCTTTGCTTGTTCTTCCAGAGTTGATTTAGCCTTCTGGAGATCAAGGACAGTTCATCTTCTTCTTCAGATTCTGATTCTTCAGGATCTTCTTCTCTAGCCTGAAAAGCGTTAGTGCATTTCTTGATATTGGATTTTAATGCAATAGACTTACCTTTCTTTTGAGGCTCATTTGCGTCCAGCTCTATTTCATGGCTTCTCAAGGCACTGATAAGCTCTTCCAGAGAAACTTCATTCAGATTCTTTGCAATCTTGAATGCAGTCACCATAGGACCCCATCTTCTGGGTAAACTTCTGATGATCTTCTTTACGTGATCAGCCTTGGTGTATCCCTTGTCAAGAACTCTCAATCCAGCAGTAAGAGTTTGAAATCTTGAAAACATCTTTTCAATGTCTTCATCATCCTCCATCTTGAAGGCTTCATACTTCTGGATTAAAGCGAGAGCTTTAGTCTCCTTGACTTGAGCATTTCCTTCATGAGTCATTTTCAAGGACTCATATATGTCATAGGCCGTTTCCCTGTTAGATATCTTCTCATACTCAGCATGAGAGATAGCATTCAGCAAAACAGTTCTGCATTTATGATGATTCCTGAAAAGCTTCTTCTGATCATCATTCATTTCTTGCCTTGTCAGCTTTACGCCACTGGCATTTACTGGATGTTTGTAACCATCCATCAGAAGATCCCATAGATCACCATCTAGACCAAGAAAGTAACTTTCTAGTTTATCTTTCCAGTATTCAAAATTTTCACCATCAAATACCGGCGGTCTAGTATAACCATTGTTACCGTTGTGTTGCTCAGCAGAGCCAGATGTAGATGCAGGTGTAGACTTTGCAGTTTCATCAACCATCTTTTACTGAAGCGTTTTTCTCTTCCTGAATCTTTTCTAAACACGGTTAAGTGCTTGCACCTTAGAACCGGCGCTCTGATGCCAATTGAAGGATAGAAAAACACTTAGAAAGGGGGGGTTTGAATAAGTGTAGCTTTAAAAACTTGACAGATAAAAATAAAATGCACAGTTATTTTTATCCTGGTTCGTTGTTAACTAAACTACTCCAGTCCACCCCCGCAGAGATGATTTACCTCAACTGAGGATTTAATCCACTAATCGCACGGATTACAATGGTTCTCCACTTAGTCAGCAACTAAGTCTTCCAGACTCTTCTGATCACACACTGATCACTCCAGGAACAACTGCTTAGATACCCTCTAAGACTTTTCTAGAGTATTCTGATCCACACGATCACTCTAGTTACAACCTGCTTAGATAACCTCTAAGACTTCCTAGAGTATACTGATCCACACGATCACTCTAGTTCCTTACAACTTAATGTAATCAATTCTAAGAGTATTACAATTGCTTCTTAAAAGCTATAATCACAAACTGTGATATTTCTCTTAACGTTTAAGCTTAATCTCACTAATATATTACAACAGCAATGTAGTGAGCTTTGATGAAGATGAAGATTCTGAGCTTTGAATAGAACAGAGTTTCAACAAGTTAATATGAGTTGTTTTGTGTAGAATCATTAACCTTGCTTCTCATCAGAACTTCATATTTATAGGCGTTGGAGAAGATGACCGTTGAGTGCATTTAATGCTTTGCGTGTTCCGTACAGCATCGCATTTAATGTTATACGCTTTTGTCAACTACCTCGAGCCTTGTTCACGCTGTGTCTACTGACGTAGCCTTTAATAGCTTTTAACGTTCCTTTTGTCAGTCAGCGTAGCCTGCCACTTGTACTTCCTTCTGATCTGATGTTTGTGAATACAACGTTTGAATATCATCAGAGTCAAACAGCTTGGTGCATAGCATCTTCTGATCTTCTGACCTTGAAGTGCTTCTGTGCGTGATACCATCAGAACTTCAGTGCTTCTGATCTCATGTTCTTCTGATGCTTCCATAGACCCATGTTCTGATTCTGCTTCGACCATCTTCTGATGTCTTGCCAGACCATGTTCTGATGTTGCATGCTGAACCCTTTGAGACAAAGCTTCTGAGCGCTGAATTATGCATACTCTTTATATATTTCCTGAAAAGGAAATTGCATTGGATTAGAGTACCATATTATCTTAAGCAAAATTCATATTATTGTTATCATCAAAACTAAGATAATTGATCAGAACAAATCTTGTTCTAACAGAGCTCATGTAGCCATAAAGCACAAACAAGCTTTAGGATTTAAACACCACAAAGCAAAATCATCCTTGATCAACTTTTATTTAATCTTAAGCCATTTCCAAGCGCACATCTTTGCTTCCTCTATCACCTTTACAATTTAAACTTCTTCATTTCGGAAGATTTTATGGTTCCTCGATTTCCAAATGCACCAAATACACGCACACCACAGCACAAGAAGCTTCAAAGTCGTCGATTTTCCACCACCGAGCATATTTTCGAATTGTATCATATGTTGCTGTCATACCCCAAAATTTGCCCATTACATTTTCATACTCAAGCTCATTTTAATATCAAAGTCTCAATACTCGACTGAGTATACACTCTCCTAAACAACAACCTTCCAACTAGGGTTTTTCTCTTTCTCAAAGAAAAGTCAGGTTGTGATGCCTCCAATGGACGGCATGGTCTCTCATATGATTCAAATAAACCTCATGCCAAGTTTCAAGCCCATGACCTAAATAGGACCTTTAAAACAACTCCAACATTTTAATTATTTTATTTGACATTTGTTTGAATTTTATTTCAAATAAAAAGAAAATAAATTAAATAAAATGCAAAATAATTGAATCAATTCATATGGCTTTGGATTCAAGTATTGGAAGGCCCAAATAACATCTCATAAAAGTCCAAAACCTGACAAACTTGTTCTTGAAGAAAATCTCCCAAAAATATGAAGGTGTATATTATATTTTCTTCTAATTTTCAAGGGACAAAACAAGCAAACACCCAAGCCCAAATTTCGACCTACAACATCCCAATATATACCCTTATCACGTTCAGACCAGAGAATAAGGATTGCTGGCCTCAAGCAACACGTTCCACACTTCCAAAAATCTCAAGAACTAGGGCACGAGTCATAAGCTTTCTCCGTCAATTTTCAACGAGTTCCAATCGATCCATCATTCTCCTGAGGGTTCCAGGTTTCGATCTCATCCATAATACGGCCTCAAAGCACGTGGAAAGGCACTATAACATTCATCCACGGTTTGCATTTTTCTTGAAATCGAACCTTTAAATTCTTGGCGTTTAAATGGATTCCATGTATTCTTATTCGTTCATGGTGTTGTTCAGAATTGTTTGGAACGTTTACTAATGAGTTTTGAGACATAGGTGATGTTTCACCATTGTTAGGGCAAGAGGGACCACGTCCGTCGTACCCGCACACACAGTGCTTGTTCTACTAAAAAAACCCCATATTCGGACTCAGGGTGAGTTTTTACAGGGATCTGGATGCTCTTGATTATTGGTTTACGTGTTTTTTTCTAGTCTTGATGTCTGCAGGTTTCGCTAAAAAAAAAAACAGTAGCAAATTGCAAGCAAAACTGTAGCTAATCTTGGGTTTGGAATTTGCTGAAGAAGATAAACAGTGGCCACACGCGTGGCGCTGTTTGGTTCGTCAGTCAACGAAGCGGACTCTCTCTCCGCATGCGTGTTCACTCTTCAATGGACGGTCAAAATTCCCTCCTATCTCCCCACGCGCTATTGGTCCGTCCAGGGCATATGGGGCCCAGCGTTTGACCTTTCCATTAAATTATGTTTTTTATATTTATTCTATTTTGATTACTCTATTAACAATAACAATAATAGTCCAGTTGGTTAGCAGATCAATTATTAAGTGAGGCAACGCCGGTTCAATCCCTGGCAGCGCCAGCCAGTTTAATTTTTCATATTTTCTTTTGATAATACATGCTTACAAATCCAGAGCGTCTCACGAACATGCACGTATCATACACCATCATGATCTCACCGTTAGATCTCCATGCTTCCGGATCTGAGAGCCCAGAATGCGCTAGCCCAGGGTGCACCTTCAGAGGCTGCCCACACCCAATCCAAAGCTAAGTTCCTTTTATTTTTAATGCTAATTTTAATTATTTATTTTTGGTTTATTGGTTTGTTCATTTTCCAAGTTCTTTTCTTTTTCTTTTTTTCCTTTTATATAATAATAACAATTAGGATTAGGTAATTTTGATTAGTTAATTTTAATAAGTATAATAATTAAGTTAATTTTATTAATCAGGGTAATTAATTAATTTAAGATAATTAGATAATTAATTTAGTTAGTAATTTTAGGTTTAATTTTAATTATAATTAGGTTTTTATAAATAGCCTTTAAACTTCACAAAGATAAACCTATAACCCTAGAAATCTTTAGGTAGGTGTTGTCCATTAACTTAGTGTGTGGGGTTTTCTCCTAACACATCATTCCCTAAAAATCAGGGTTTGCCCTGAATCTTTTCAAAAACCTCTTGTTTTAATTTTATTTGTTTTAATTTTATTTGGTTTGTTTTCACTAATTAGGGTTGTTGATCGTTAAATGCACTAACACTTCTCTTCTTCGTGGTTAATTTTCAGGAGTAACCAAAATCCTCTGATTACGAGCCATCAATCAAAAAGCTAAGTTTCTACTGCTTTTCTTCTTTAAATATCATTTTAATTATTTTTCCTTTGCCTAAAATAGGGTGGCCTCAACTGTCAATGAATTTCTCCTACACTCACCCACTATTATTTCCTTCTTAATTTTCAGGGTTCGAAGAAGATCAAGGCTCAAGACAATTAAATTAAATTATTCATCCCTCTTATTTTCTGTTATTTCCCTTTCCCCGCAGGTGTTTATTGTAATAGCGTAGGACTTTACGTTTTTTTTTCCGCCTTTAATTTCTGCCATTTTAAAACTGCGTGGTTAGTAAAATAGGGAGTGCAAGATTATTAACTGAACCTAGATCACTAACTTATAAGATAAATGTCATTGAAGTTAACCACGTGATTGTTGCACCCACACACCTTTAGGGTAATCCCTCTTGTTGCCTTTGTTGCCTGCTGCCTTAACGATTCTGTTGTCTCTAAGTGTACTATATAGTCAAGTCCCTCGATTCCGAGGATACCTAAAGCAATGTTGCCTGTCGCCTTCAAAGTTATTGAAACTCCCTCGATGTTGCCTTATAAAATGATTGATTGTCCCAAATTGCTAAGGTATCCTCGCGTGATGCCTAAAATGACTATTATATCTTTCCCTTAGACTACCTGCCCTCTTTATGGCAAGGGACAGTCTTATGGCGAACGATTTCTCGATGACCCTTCACATCCAATTGAAAGACTTCTTGCCCTCTCATGGTATGGATAGATCCTTTCGCTTCGAAAAGCTAAAAGAAGAAATTTCTAAACTTAGGGTAGTTGCTATTAATTGCTTGCTCTAAAATTCAAAACTCTTTTCCCACTCTTTTCAAATCAAAATTTAAAAAGACTACGCTTATTTACAGGCTAAAGTTTTTTTCAAAGTTTTTACTTTTCACACCTCCTTTTCAAACATTTCAAACAATACAAAAAGTGAGCTAAGCAATTAAGAGCCCATGGATAACCATGGATGCAAAGGGTGCCTTACACCTTCCCTTTGTATAACTTACCCCCCGAACTCAAAATCTTTCAAAGGTCTTTCCTGTTCTTTTAGCCTTTCCTAAAATTGGATAAAATAAAAGTCGGTGGCGACTCATGCTTAACCGCGACATTTCGATCGATAAAAAGTCAGTTCACCGTATTACAGTTGCCATCCCTCATTTTGCAGAGCTGTTGAAACACCCAACCAGCTGCACAAGCTACTCCACACACCTGCAAAACGATTACACTCAAAAAAAAGATGAGACACTGGCTCCTCACTCCCACACCCTCCTACGCATCTGTCATGACCCTGCACCGCGATGCCTTTCCAAACTATATTGTCTAATGTTGCAATTCTGTTTTGAACCAGCCTCTAAACCATACACGATACTTTTGTGGGTATCGCTTTATTCCAAATCTTTGACCAAGGATTCCTTGAATCAACAGTGCCTTCAGCCGAAAGACTCTTGTAGACATCTTTCACATAATATTCTAGTGAGTCTTCCAGCCTTCCTAAATCCAAATAACACAAATCTCTCCACCAACTTGAACTACCACTTAACCCCGAATTCATATCATAACGGTTGTAATTAACTAACAGTGTAAAATTTCTTTACGCCGTCAGTGTATTCCAATTAATTTTTTTAAATACTTAATTTAAATAATTTTAAAACAAATGTTGATATTTAAAAAAGAGAAAAATGATGATGCACTTACACTGTCAACCAATCACAGCCATATATCAAATTACACTATTCTTTTATTTTAAATTTTTTTTAATAACATGACAGACTGCTTGTTTTCTATTGGATGAGAGTGTAAAACTATTTTATACTGTTAGTGCATATCCATTAAACCCATAAAAAAATTGTAATTAAATATTTAAAATAAGAATATAAATGATATTTAAACTAATCTTTTATTTTAAAAAATTTGTAATTTAAAAAAAAAAATCATTAAAATAAAGCTGAATAGGACTTTATTTAATCCCAGAATTGCATCTTATCCTTATAAAAACCAGAGCATTTGTGTATTAACGGTATCTTAGCCATCGCTCCAACGCCCTTGCCGGAGGAGTGAGAGACAGTGAAGGCCCGACCCTATTTATTTAAAATTTAAAAAATTGATATACTGCAAAGTATTAAAATGGCATTGAGTTAAGTTAAAATTGTTCCACTATCCTTCGTTCTCCAATCTTCAATCCTCGCTGCCAGTTCCATTGTTCTCTCTATCTCTCACTCTCTGTTCAGTAAGTTCATCTCTCTTCCCTATCTATTTCCTTATTTTAGGGTTTTCACTTTAGTATTAAAATTGTATGAAGTTCTCCTGTAATGCTAAAATTAATTCATATCCTATGATTATTTGCATCTCTTGCTGATTCCTTATGTCCTAATCCCGTTTTATATTATTCTAGAGTTTCTCAGCTCCTCACAGGATGCTTTGCGCCCTGGCTAATCTTCCACTATTCATTGGAAAAACATTTGCAGAAACTAAAATACCCACAAGTACGCGAAGCATTGTGGTAAGATCCTAAGGGCAATTGTTATCAATCCACAAACCATAATTTTCAAGAGAGATTTTTAGTCACAAATTATGTTTTCTTTAGGAAATAAGAGCGTGGCGATTATATCTAAATTTCTTTATACCAGGTATGTGCTGCAAAAGGTCCAAGACCGAGATATCCTCGCGTTTGGAAGACCAATAAAAAAATTGGAACCATTTCCAAGGCTGCTAAGCTTGTCCAGTCTGTAAGATCTGCCTTCCATTCGACGTATATTCATTTCTATCATTAACCTAGTAATCTAAGATTCTAATTTTTGTTTTACTACTGGACAGTTGTGGCGCTGGTTTACACATTTTATACTTCAGGCTGATTTGCATATCTTGAAAAATAGTATTTCTACTGTCTTGTACAGATTAAGGAACTTTCAAATGTTAAAGAGGAAGTTTATGGAGCTCTTGATACCTATGTCGCCTGGGAGCTAGAGTTTCCTTTAATTACAGTGAAAAAGGCTGTCAAGACTCTAGAATACGAGAAAGAATGGAAGCGGATAATACAGGTATATTTGGAAAAAAAACAATTACATCCTTATGATTTTTTATGTTCATTATTGTAGCACAGTTTGAGTAAACTCTTATTTTCTGCGATCTATCATTGCAACACGTGATTTATTTATTTTTTACTCGTCTCTTTTTTAAGTTTTATTGACCTAAACTTAGTTTGTTTTTTGAGTTTTATTTTAGTTATTACTATTTCCCTTATTCTTCCAGTGACTTCTATAGGTAACAAAATGGATGTTAAGCAAGGGTCAAGGAAAGACAATGGGAAGCTATTACACATTAATTAATGCTTTAGCAGAGGATGACCGACTTGATGAAGCGGAAGAGCTTTGGACAAAGCTATTAATGCAGTACACGGAAAGCTTGCCTCGTAGATTCTTTGATAAAATGATATCTATCTACAATAAAAGGGGCATGCATGACAAGATGTTTGAGGTATTTATTATGTAATAGATGATACCGTACTCTAACATTGTGTAATAGTTATCAACTTAAGATGCCTAGGAAACTACACATGAAGGGAATTCAGGCTCAATATTTACTTGATTTCTGCTTTAGGTATTTGCAGACATGGAGGAGCTTAGTGTAAAACCTAGTAGTTCTGTTGTTTCAATGGTTGGAGATGTCTTCAAGGAGCTCGGTATGATGGAGAAATACGAGAAGTTACATAAAAAATATCCACCATCTCAATGGGAATATAAATACATCAAAGGAAAGCGCGTAAGATTTAGGGTGCAAGGTCAATCTAATCAGGTTGACAAATACATAAGAAAACACGACAATGTTCAATCAGATTCAGACATAAGACAGGATGATAGTTCAGAAGAGACTTCAGAGGTAATAGATGATGAACAATTCGAACAGGATGCCGATGTAATATTCATTGAAACCAAACAAATTTCAGATGAGTCGTATCAGAGTATGGAACCAAGTCTAGATGTATCACGAGAGAAAGATGATATATTATGATTAGCACGTAAGTTTCTGTTGTCGATTATTATTAATCACAAGCAGGATATTGGTGTCCAGTTCCTTTTAAAAGATATAAGGTGAAGACACTCTTGGAGAACATGCTTCTGGTGGTGGCCATTTCATTTGAGGGTATCAGATCATTTACCGAGCAAGAAACGGGACTACATTAGATTCCTCCAATGGTGAATTGTTGAACTGAAAGTGTGTGCTTTAGCTTGAAAGTTTGCTCAATGCATAATATACTGGAGTTTGAGGGCTCTGATAAGCAAATAGTTTAGCTGGTTTGTGTTATATTGTTGGTCATATATTTGCATTGAATTGTATTCAAATGCTTAAACCATGATAATTAATAACTCCTAGATACAACAAGCAATTCTCCTTTTTGTAATTTTATGAATCTAGACTTGTGCACCAGTATATGAAGTAGCAGGACTCAATAGTCGTTGCTATGC
Organism: Vicia villosa; assembly: GCF_029867415.1. Lineage (NCBI taxonomy): Eukaryota > Viridiplantae > Streptophyta > Magnoliopsida > Fabales > Fabaceae > Vicia > Vicia villosa. The sequence goes on along the minus strand of NC_081180.1, from coordinate 4,506,281 downwards.
TATTCTCTACCATCAGTCTACTTCAAGCTTCAAGCTATCTTCCCTTTGCAGGGTGGCATCTTCTTTTCTTTTTATTTTTTTTTTGGTTATTTCTCTAGTTTTTTTTTCTTTTACTCATTTGATTTTTCATATTTATTTTTCTCTATGTTTTTCTCTTACATTTTGACAACTATTCTTCTTTTTATTTATTTTTATTCCTTTTTTATAACGGTTAGAATCTCATTATTATATATTGAGATGTTGATAATACAAGCACTAATCTCTATATATAGAGTATTCTAACATAACAGGTCTTAGTAAAGATCTTGATACTGCACTTTGTTTTTTACTCTTCCACGTCCTAAGATTTGTACATAAGAAAATGCAATAATTTGTAGCTGATCTCATATCCACAATTGACCCTACATCGACATCATTAGTATAGGCTTCAAGACCCAAACTCCCATTTCTTTTAAACAAAATTCTTCTACCATGTGTTCATTTCAAATATTGTACCATTTAGAGCGCAACTTGTAAATGAATTTATGTTGGTCGGTGCATGAATTAGCAGACTAAGCTAATAATAAAAGCAACATCGGACATCGGGTCTAGTATATGAGAAGTATATAGGTTTTCTAACTAATCTCTGCTACATTTTCATATCAACCAAAATATCTTCTTTTGTGTTTTCTAACTTCGCACTTGGATCAATTGATGTATTTGCAGACTTGCATATGTTGTCTTGCCAATCTCTTGTACAAAATCTGTAATGTATTTATGCTGAGATATGAAAATTCCTTTTTTTTTTAGAGTGGGTAGCTTTAATTCTCAAAAAGTATTTCAATTTTTCCAAGGTCTTAATCTCAAATTCTTTGGCTAAGTGTTTACACAACTGTTGTTTTCCTTCCTCATCATTACCTGTGACTAATATCATCGACACACCAATAACTCAGTTACTCCCCAAATTTTAGAATGTTAGATAATTAGAGTATGACCTTCTTGACTTTGTTTGAAGCCCAAATCTATCGTAACTTTAGAGAATCTTCCATACCATGCCTGTGGTGATTTTCTTAACCCATATAAATACTTTCTTAACTTGCATTCAATGTTGGTGAAAGTCCTTTGAAAGGCAACCAATTTTACAACCAATTTTTGCTGCTTTGATAGTCTAACAGCTCACAAGAATGATTCTTCAACCATCTTTAACTCCACCTGCTTTCGAATGTCTCCCTAAAGGTCCATGCATTTGAATTTTGAAACCCTTTAACCACATTCAAAGCATAACAAAGAAAGGACAGAGTTTTATCGAAAACTTTCACTTGGTTTGTCAAAATCATTTGTTCGTAGGTTTCTCTTGAATTATTTCTCAGTGAATTGCTAATTTGAAACTAGTAAGAAACCCGTGCGTTCGCACGGGTTCTGGTACGGGGCGCGCATTTGTTTCAGATATATATTTTTTAATAAAAAAAATATTTGGTTATCCGTGAAAAAATAATAATTGAATGTAATTAATAAAAAAATATTTTGATCAGTTACTTCATGTCCCGTTAATAATTAATATTTTGATGAATAACTTTATGTTCCCGTATCAAAATATTATTTTTGTTTAGGTATCGTTAATATTGAATATTTTATTTGATAACTTCATGTTCCCGTTAATATTTAATATTTTGATCAGTAACTTCATGTTCCCGCATTTTGTTCAATATTGTAATTTTTTATAGAAAAAAGATATTTTAATCAATTGATCAATAAACTTCATGTTCCCGTTAATGTTTAATATTTTGATCTATAATTTTAGGTTACCGTTAATATTCAATATTTTGATCAGTAATTCATGTTCTTGTTAATATTCAATATTTTATTTAGTAACTTCATGTTCCATTTAATATTTTAATCAATAACTTCATGTTTCCATTAATATTCATTATTTTGATCAGTAACTCTGTGTACCCGTTAATATTCACTATTTTAATTAATAACTTCGTGTTCCCGTTAATATTCCAAATTTATTCCCGTTAATATTCAAAAAAATTGACGTAGACTTAATGTTTCTGTTAATATTCAAAAAATTTATCAGTGATTTTGTGTTCTCGTTAATATTCAATATTTTGTCAATAACTCCGTGTTCCCGTTAATATTTATTATTTTGATCAATAACTTCGTGTTTCCGTTAATATTCAAAATTTGTTTAATATCATTAAAAAATCATTTAAAATTGTAGTTTAATCTAACAGAATCCTCCGGAAAAATATTTTATTAGGTAAAATTTAATTTAATTTATAAAATGCTTCATATCTTATCATAATAACCCGTGCGTTCGCACAGATATTGGTATAATTACTCGTGCGTTCACAAGGTACTGGTGTGTTACCCTGCATACGTTCACACAAAATTTGTTATGATTATTCGTCATTCACACCATACTGATGTGTTACCCGTACGTCCGCACGAATACTGGCGCGATACGCGCATTTTGTTATCAAAATGTATATAAAAAAATAAAATAGTTTATTATTTTTAAAAATACATTTTCAAAATAAAAACAAAATTGTTTTAACAAAATTGTTTTGCATCAGTAATATAAATTTTAATTTTTTATATATTATCTTACAAAATATAATATTTTTAATTAAAAAAATTCAAAATAAAAATATTAGAAACATAAATAATTTATAAACAATTAATTTTTCTCGTGTTTGGGTTCATATATTGTATTTATTTTTTGTAATTGTAAAAAAATATAATAACCAATGGGTTCGTATTGGTATGATTACCCGTGCATTCACACGAGTATTGATATGTTATTTTTAAAATGTAATAAAAGTATAAATTAGAAAAGAAAATTGTTTTACTAAAATAAATTATTAATTTTAAAATAAAAACTTATTTTTAAAATAAAAACAAAATTGTTTTACATCAATAATATATATTTTAATTTTTCATAAATTAGCTCAACTAATTTTGTATCTTAAAATTAAAAATAATTTAAAAAACATTAGAAACATTAATAATTTAAAAACAAATCATTTATTAAAAGATGGACACCTACACACATTTACACGTTGAAGAAGTATTTTTATACTATCACTTAATCGAAACAATCTAAACTTTAGAAATATTTAAATTCAATTAAAAAAAATGTATATTTTAAAATAAATAAAAAATATTTAACTTAATATTTCTTACTCTTTAAGAGGAGCCCTAATAAGTTTAGAAGCTATATTTTCCTTTATACGAGCACATGATTCCTTTCTATTATTACACTTTTCAAATGTCCTATAATTATGGTCAGCATACCATAGTTGCACAAAATATTGATTCATGCTCCTTATTTACTGTTAAACACACATTTTTGCTGAAGACAACTAATTGCTATATTCTATTAGAAAACAAACCAGTGTTTATCAGAATTACTACCAAAAGCCAATAGAGCTAATAGAACGGAAAAGAAAGAATTACTACCAAAAGCCAATATAGAGCTAATTGAACGGAAAAGAAATAAAGCACAAGGCATGAACTGATGTAAGAAGCCTACTCTGATACTCTTATTTACTGTCAAATTTATGACTTCTCAGCTGCTCACCCTAAAGGCTACAATAAAATGATGTAAGAAGCCTACTCTAATGCTTAAGCAATCTAAACGAAATAATCCTCCTCTATTTAAATGGAACAAATTACAAGGCATGAACAACATCATTTCTTTCTCGTTGAATCCATTATACTCTAGAAGGATCAAAATATCATCTCAATGGCAGCAGAAAGAATAGAGATCTTTTTTGGAATGAATCCCAAATGCTCTCCGTCAGATTGAATATAGATGCCACCCTTGCCCGATATGTCCTCCACCTCAATAGAAAGTACACTATGATACAAATATCACTCCAAATGAGTATAACCACAAACCTTATGCAAACCGGGTCATCGAAATAATAAACATTCATCAAGGAGATTATAGGTATGTTTCCTTTGAAAAAGATGATACCTTATTGTAGATACATTTTTAACCGAGAGATGTGTCCCATTGTAAAGTTTATGTATCTTGAGGACATATCATACCACTTGAAGTCCTGAAGAATCACAACCTACAGAATTTATGTGAAACTACAAACTTCAATAGAAGATGAGTAGGAGTTTAGGAATAGGTTTAGCTAACAGATCACTAAAAATAGATTATAATCTTCATCGCTGAGATCCTTTAAAAAGACATTTCACCTCTAAATTTCCTGTGAAAGGATCAGCGTTCGGCACAATTTTCATGCCACCGCCAAAGTGTTTTGCATTACTGGTGCAAATAGCTGTCACTTGAGAAAATGTAACCCATTTGCCTTTGTTGATCCACATTTTTTCATTTAATATAAAACTTGTGTGACACTTCTAGTGCACTTACATAAATTCTATAGAAGAGCTGAACTTATACATGACAGATAGAGACAATTTACTATTACCTTTCATGGCAAGGGTAAAAAACTAATACAGACCTTGATTCTCAGATCTTGATTTTGATGTCCCATGAAGGCTTGCAATGCACCAATGACGTAACACAATTTTCCAAATGCCTTGTACCTAACAGCATGAAAACCTGCCTTTGCAGTCCTGCAAAATTTGATTAACTATGCGATTTATATAATATTCCCGTGTTGTTATGCTTATTTGTAAATTTATACACTACTTCAACCTTCATGTCTACAACTTTGTATATAGTCGTAAGTAAAGTAAACACTTACTGGAATCTAAACCAAAAAATAAATTTGCTTGAAGCATAAGCCTAACAGAAAATTCAAAATAAAAAATTTGTAGTTCGCATAAAACCACAGCTAAAATAAGTCATGATAGTGACGGTTTTTACCGACCGAATTTTAACTTTGGTCTCTAATTCCTTGGTCGCAAATCTCAGTGACGGATATTTTTATATTCATTTAATTCTTTTAACCTTGCTTTATAAAAATCTAATTTATTTTCATATTCTAAAAGGTGTTTTGTAATTCTTTCAATTTCAAAATCAACTCCTATTATTAAATAATAATCTAGTCTATCATATAATATTTTTATGTGACCTCTTGTTCTTTTAATTAAACTATTAAGTTCTATAATTCGTAAATTTTCATTAACTATACTCATTTTCTAGTTAATTTTTTTTTAATTTAATTAATTTGAATCTTAGTGCTCTGATACCAAAAATGATACCTCATTATTTATTGAAATAATTTTATAATTTATTTTTATTAGCTTAGTCATCATTAAAATAGTCCCAAATTTCATCATTTTCTATTAAAGCTAAGTCTATTATAAATTCATCATCATAAAAACTTTCAACTAATAAAATATAATTTATATCAATTTCTAGTGCATAATCTATTTCATTTTCAAAAAGTATAGCTTGTGCACATAATTTTCCATATTCTTTACATATTTTTGTTTTTAAGTCATTTGGTAAAGTAAATTTCCAAATACATCTTAATTTTTCATAAAAATCTTTCTCTTTATTTTCAATATTATCAAAATAAGTTATATCTATTTCTTTTATTTTTATAACTATTTCTTTTTCTTTTTCTTTTATACTAAATTCAGCAATACTCATTTTGTTTAAATTTATAATCTATTTTTTAAATATGTTGTTAAGTCCTTTACTTGGTTTGAGAGTTTATCAATATCACTTTCTTCAATATTTTCAGGTTCATAAAATCTAAGTGGTTTTGGTATTTGATTTTTTCTTAACTCTAAAAACTTTGATTTATTCATAAAAGTTCCTAGCTCAGTTATTTCATTTTTCTTTGGATAATAAATTTTTCCTATATCTTCAAAAAGACTTGGAATATCAATTCTATTATTATTTCTAAAGGTAATACTATGGTGAGAATTAGTTAATGCATAATTAACACAATAAGTGATTGAAAATATTTTATCTCCTGATCTCATTAAATTTCCTCTAAGGAATTTGTGTTCAAGAGTTAGAGTTTGCTCTAATCTTTGAGTATTTAAAGGTATTCCAATATTTGGATGTATTTCAAATTTTAGTTTACCATAAGCTAAATTTCCTTCTACTACTCCAAGTATTTTATCTACTGGGTCTGTAATTCTATCATCTTTTAATATTAGTTCTACTGGAGAATTTATTCCTTCCTGAAAAGTTGCTTTGATTAATACTTGCACTGCTCCTATATGAATATATCCTATCTTATTTCTATGTTCATCTTTCTTTATATTTTTCTTGAGTTCCATAAGTTTCTTTTTATTTAATAATTGTATATAGGTATGTCCTTGGGCATCTGCTATATCAGTTGGTGTTTCATTAATTATTTTACCATAATATATAATATTATCCTTTTGGTTAAATCTTTTCATTATTCCTCCAATTCTATCTTTTCCCTTCATATTTGCATCCTTAGTTAAATCTAAGTCTTCCTTTTGTATTTTTTGAAATAGGGTTGGATCTATTAAAATACTTCCTTCGTAATTTCCATCTTCTTCAGTAATATGTAAATGTTCTATATCATTTACTATTTCTTTATCCATTTTTTTATGCTAGACATATAAGAAAATTATAACACTTAATAAAAGTAAGTAAATAAAGAAATTATACCTGATCATGATTTCTTCTGAAATTTTGGTCCACCGCTGCTTCCGTAAGTTTATGTGAGATAGTTGATTAATAGATATATATGTTGTGTAATTTAATTGAATGAGTCTTGAATAAGTAGAAACATGGTTTTATTAATATAAGTTTATGTTACAACAATGCACACAAAAGGTGCCAAGCTAAATCCTACAAGGATTAGCATATGTTTCTAAAGAGAAACTTACACAAAGGTTGTTTTCTACAACTTGCTTCTTCCCATGGTAGAAGCCCTTATTTATAGCCCTAAACACACATTATAATATTATTTTCTATTCACAATAATGCATAGTACTATTCATCTATAGTACTACTTATTTAAGACACTTTAACATTACATGACAAATGACTTTACTTTTTATCTACTTCATGACTCTATTATTACTTCCCCTTATCCTCATCTTCATGACTCTATTATTGCTTTCCTTTATCCTCATCTTCATGACTCCATTATTGCTTCATCCTTGTCATCATCCTTAAGACACATGGACTTTTCTAGACACTTAGTTACTTCCACGACATCTTTTTCTTGGAAACATCTTTCACATGCATGATTTTCACTCTTTTTTATACTTGAACATAACTCCTTAAGTACACATGACTTATAATTCATTGTCTCCTTATCAAATGCATAGAATGGTAGCTCAAAAGAAGTCAATAGATGGATATCTCTATCCTTTAGTACCTTTCCACTTGTCTTGCTTAGTAGTAGGAGATTAGGTGCTTTGTACAATACTTTCATACATGAATTCTTTCCAATAGCTTGACATTGAAAGAATATGCTTGAAAGTTGATTGGATAAAATTATATTTAAGTGATCATCATCATACATTTCTTCTTTTGAGTCATCTCTTAAAGGAAATTGATTATTGCTTACTCCAATGAAGGCAAAGTGCTTGGCTGGTTGATTCGTTGTAAAATCTGGATAGGCTGAATAAAATTTTAAATAAATATTTCTTTCTCCAGCAATATTCTTTTTAAAATTCTGGACTGATTCTTTAAAATTATATGGGAAAAGATTAATTTCTTCCAGATTTTTACTTAAATAAAGGCATTCAATAAGTCCAAATTGGAACATATTAAATGTTAGTAACTGGGATGCTCCTGGTGTAATTATAGCTTTTACTCCAAAAAGCTTTCTATCCACCATATAGAAACAATTAGTATTTTCTTTCTCGGTCCAGTAAGTAAGTCTTTTTAAATTCTGCTTAAATTTTTCTTCAGAGAATTTAACCTGATTTTCATGCTCTTTTCGAGACATAATTGGCAAATTATCCAGGGAAGAAGGAATTCTTCCTAAGATTTTCATAGATGTTCTTTCTGGTGCATTATTCTTTGTTGTTTCTGAAAAAGTTCTTGGGCCAAGATAAATCTCTTTTCTTGATTTTTCTGATTCTCTATGATCATTCATTGCTTTTTCAGCTTCTTCTTTGGTGGCATACCCTTTATAAGTAACTCCTGAGATTTTTGTACAGTGAGGGGCTGCTTTATACCATTCATCGTAAATTCCTGGAAATGGTCCGTTAAATACTACATACCATTTCTTAGGTTCTTTTAATTTAATCTCTTCAAGTGGATTCTTCATCTTAAGTTGAGATTTTAAAATTTCTATTTCCTTATCGATTAATTCCACTTCCTTTCCAATCAGTTCTTGCTCTTTTATTTTGTGAATTCTTAGTGCTTCTTTTAACTCCAATTGTTGTTTCAAAATTTCTTCTGAGATTCGTTCCATTCTCTTGAAAGTATGTCTGCAAGTACGTTCTTTTCGCCCTTAATGTGAGTAATTGAATAATTATATTCGGCTAATTTCATCTGCCATCTTATAAGCCTGCCTTGCTTGTAAGTTCCTTTATGATTAATATTTTTGAAACCTGCAACATAAGTAGGATCGGTTCTAACAATAAATTCTTTATCAAGAACATAAATTCGATGTTTTTCTAACATCCGAATTAATGCTAATGTTTCTTTTTCATGAGTAGGATAATTAATTTCACTGTCTGAAAAGGTTCCAGGCATATATCTGCATAGTAATTCTTTCTTTTGGCCAGGGGGCTTAGCCTTCATAACACCTCCCCAACATTCATTTGATGCGTCAGTTTCAATAATAATTAGATCATCATCTGATGGATGATATAATTCAGGAAGATCTTGACATAAATATTTCAATTTAGTAATAAGTATTTCGTCTTCTTCGGTCCATGACCAAATAGCATCCTTCTTAAGTTTTTGTTGAAGTAATTTTCTTTCAGCTGCAAGATTTTTAATAAAACCTTCATTTGAAATATATGTTAGTAATCCAAGAAATCTTTGTAATTCCTTTTTGTCTTTTAGTTTAGTGGGAAAATTTTGAAGTTTTTCTAATACATGTTTTTGCATTATTATTTTCCCTTTTTCAATTTCTAATCCTAAGTAATTGATTTTATTTTGAGCTACTACAGCTTTTTTCTTACTTAATACTACTCCATGTTCTAAACACCTATTAAGTACTAATTCTACTTTTTTAAAGTGATCATCTAGATCCTTATTTGAAAAAACTAATATATCATCAATATAAATAAGACAAAAATCTTTGAATTCTTTAAGAATAGAATCCATCCTGCGTTGGAAAATACCTGGTGATTGTTTCATTCCCATTGGAAGAACATTCCATTCATATTGACCTTGAGGACAACTAAATGCTGTTAAAGCTTTAGATTCTTCTGATAATCTTATTTGATAAAATCCAGATTTACAATCAAAAGTACTAAACCAGTTCATATTTCTAACTCTTTCAATAATTAAATCCTTTCTTGGAAGAAAATACGCATCTCCTTCCATAGCATCATTTATTTGTTTATAATTAATTACCATCCTTCTCTTTCCTCTTTTAATCTCATTATGATTTTCAACATAAAACGCTGGTGCTGAATGTTTACTTTTTGATGGTCTTATTAATCCTTTCTCACACATTTGCTTAATATCTTCAGCAAATTCATCTCTATCTTGTTTTGTGTATATCATAGGTTTACATTTGATTTCTTTTGTTGGATCTTTTAGTTTCAATTCAACTAGTTCCATATTTTTATTATTAATTTTAGGATCTAGTGGGTTTTCACTACACACTTTATCTAATAGTTCTTCAATATGTATTGGGATTTTTCTTCCCGGTTCTAAATTAATTAATGCATAACGCATTTTTCTACAAACTAAATCTATAATTTCACCACGTTTTAGTCTGGAGAGCTCTGATTGTTTTCTTGAATAAATTGTTTGTGAAGAATGAATAATAGGGATATCTATAATTTCTTTTAGTTGTTTTCCTTTAATATATGGAGCCTTAATCGATATATACTCTAAGTATTGGCAAAAGGGTGCATATAATCGTAAGAAATTATTTCCTATTATTATATCTAACCCTGTTTCTTGTTGATATATTGTAGGTACTATGAATAATTTATTTTCAATATTTAAAGTAATTCTTGTAGCTACCCAATTTAGTGGGTGTATTGAGCCATCTGCTATTTGAATCTTTAATGGTTTTTCTAATCTTTTCCATTTACTAAATAATGTTTTGGTTGCTATACAAATACTTGCTCCTGTATCTATATAGGCTTCAGTTTCTTTGTTTTCTTTTTCAATTTTAATTTTGATATATGTACTATTCAGATTCTGTTTCTTCTGAAGATAATTCATCCTCTATATATTCATATACACTACAATCAGAATCACTTAATTCATCTTCTAATGGTTCTAAATTATATATTTTATATACTTTCTTTATTAGTTTTGATTTTTCTTTAACATCTTTTTCTTTCTTTGTTGGACATTCATTGGCATAATGACCTTCTACATTGCATATCCAACATACGCATTTCTTTTTTCCTTTTGGACAATATTTTTTAGGTGTCTGTTTTCTCTTTCTAAAATACTTTCTTCTAGTATTTTTATAGGCCTTTTTTCTTGGATAAGTTTTTCTTAATTTATGTTTTCTTTTATAAATTTTCCTACTTCGTTGATTACAACCATAATTTCCTGGTTGCTCTATCTCTGGTATATCACAACAAAGTGAGGTCCTACCTCTATTTAATTGTTTAGCTCTTGTACTCTTTATACATTTCCGTCTTAATTCATTATATAAAATTTGAATAATTCCTCCTAAGCTATCACCTAATTCAATTGGTTGGGATTTCCATATATCTCTTATTTTTGCACTAAGTGGGTATGGTAACTTGGATATAAAGACTCCTCTATATATTTCCCTAGTCTCATTATCTAATTCATAATAGTATTTTTTATACTCACAAATGAAACTATCTATTTCACACATATTACATATCTGCATATTAATTAGATGAATTTCTGCCTTTTCTCGCAAAAGTCTATTTACTTCTGTTTTATGTTCAAGAGTATTGTAGCCTATGAATTCTTTGTATATTAATTCCATTATTAGTTTAGCGAATTGTTGATTATTATTTTCTACCATTCCTATATATTGATTCCATGTTTCATCACTAATACTTGTTAAGAATTTCAGCACATTTCATGTTGTTCTATAAGCTATTAAATTCTTGACATCCATTAGGTTTATCTTAGAAAATTTTTCATCGGTTGCTATAAGCATAATCATATCATTAGACCACCTTTGTAGTATATCCTCTGGATTTCTTACACAGTCTAAGTTTAATAATTTTTTAGATTTAGTTTCTTCATAATAAGGTTTAAATTCTTCCGCAACTTTTGTCCATTTTCCACTGGCCTTTGCATAACCTTTTTTATTCATAGTTTCATTTTCATAGTTTTCCCAAGAACTATGAGGATTCCAACTCTCTTCACGTTTTCTTTTTTGTTTAGAATTACTTATTTCTCCTTTTTCCATAAATATTTCGTCTATATCTGATTGAGATCCTAATTCAGATCCTATTTCTGAAGAATTATAATTTAATATTACTTCTTCATTCTCTTCCTTAGTTTCTATTTTTCCTATTTTTTCTACTTGTTTATTTTCTTCTTCTATTATTTGTAGTTGTTCCATCAATTGTCTAATTTCTTCAATATCATTAGATCTTCTTAATGCTTCTATGTATTCAGTTTTTATCCCCTCCATGAAGATGATGGATTTATTAACATAAATGTAGTTATAGGTTCTTGTTTAACTACTTTTAGTTGGTTTACTTCTTTTGTTCTAACTAATATTTCTTCTAAATCTTTTATTGTTATACTTCTATTACTTTCTTCATGTTTTAACAAGGTTTCTAATTGATAAAGAATTTTCCTAATTTTTTGAATATTTATATCTTCATCAATTTCTTTATCTCTATTAATTTCATCAAGGGTTTCATGTATATTATTTATTTCATTAAGACCATTTTTTATTTTATTAAAGGTATAATCTGCAATTTTATTGGTATTTTCTATTAATAGTATAATATTTTTATTTATTTCATTCATTGTGTTATTTATATCTTTATACATCACATCAATTTCTTCAGATAATGACATTATTTTAAAATTTCCGTGGCTATTTCAACTTTTTCTAGTAGTCAACAGTATATAAGTTCACTGAATCTTTACCAATACCTATGCTACAACAATTACCAACAACACTGAATCTTAACCCAACTATAAGAACTATAATAATTGATAAACAAACACCACCAAGCACCACCAATTTCAATACTAAGTGCGAGGGAAATCGACCACGAAACAGCACCCATAATCTCGGTAAAACCCCGCAGACTCTGCGACTATGTTCACTTTACTTGACTGATAAAAATTTCTGCAGCACCACCAAACAAACGATAAATAAATTTTAACTAAAAATATGATGATAAATAATCATGAAGGTATAAATATTTACAACACATTAATTTAAATGTCATAAATAGTTTGAAATGGGAACCATCCCAAAGGCCTATTATCGCATACCAATGAGAAGTTCACATCAAAAGCATCAATATTAGCAATTGTGGAAGAGCAATAAGGACTGCAATGTCCATGAGAGTTGGGTTCTGTATACTATGACAGCCAGCATTACTTTTTCCTGAATAGCATACCCGAGGCCGAGACTTGAAAACATAATCAAAGCGAGATGGATCAGCTTCTTTTTGTAGCTGATGCAGCTTCTGCTTAGAAGCATCACCGAAAGAACCGAAAGAAGTGAGGCTGACACCGTAGCCTACAATGGTAAAGTATTAACAAAGTAAATTGCATGTAATTGTGTTCGTTAGAATTACGTGATAGACTATTGTAAATTGACTAACCAATAATTTCTTCTTGAATATTATCGAGAGAAAGACCTGCATGGTTAACATGGGAAATCGTTGATGAGGAAAAAGAAAAAGGAGCCCCAACCGAGAGACTGCGCTGGTGGTGGATCAGAATATTCTCCAAGTCCGAAAGCTGCGGACTATTCAACCTCCTTTCTTAGAGTTCAAGGACTTGCTGCAACTCATCCTGCTCCTCCATTTTCCTTCTCAATTTTTGCTGCTTTGATAGTCTAACAGCTCACAAGAATGATTCTTCAACCATCTTTAACTCCACCTGCTTTCGAATGTCTCCCTAAAGGTCCATGCATTTGAGTTTTGAAACCCTTTAACCACATTCAAAGCATAACAAAGAAAGGACAGAGTTTTATCGAAAACTTTCACTTGGTTTGTCAAAATCATTTGTTCGTAGGTTTCTCTTGAATTACTTCTCAGTGAATTGCTAATTTGAAATGCTGAGTGTGGTGTATTATTTGTAGTGCTTCTGGAGACACAATATTGTTGCAAATATTGAGCATCAGAGCCGTTTTTAAGGACGTGTAAGGTGAATTATCGCATCAGGTCTAAATTTTTTCACGATTAAACTTTAGTTAAATAAAGTTTCCTAAATTTGTCACGTTTAAACATTGTTTGTACTTAAATAGAGCATATTTATGATTTTTGTTGTATGATTTGTTACTTGTGTACCACAAAATATCTTCTCAAGTTCTGTTGCATTTGCTTTTGATATTATTAAACATAAACAATCAGAGTGAGTGAGCAATAGACAATCATGTGAAAGTTTGGCAATAGAAGCTCTTGAATTGCTTGTAAACATGTTATCTTTTAGAATATGGACGTTTCATAATAGAATTGTGTCTAGATACTACATGTCTTCTTGTCCAACAGATGATATGGTTCAACGCTATTTGCCACATGAAGGATCTTATCAGAATCAGAGTTTGATTAACGTTTCTTAATTAAACGTTATTTGCCGCATAAAGTATTTGTCAGTTGATATGGTTAAACGCAATTTGACACACGCATGGCGCATAAACCTTAACAATAGAGCACTTTAATATCAGGGTCAATAGAGCACTTTAATATCAGGGTCTTCGCAACTCGCAAGCCAGTTTAGTTTTGAGAGAATGGGTGTTCGCAAGTTGGTTTAGTTCAATTTTAAAAGAATCAGATGTCTAAACTGATAAAAAATATATGGAGTAGTTTGAATTAGATTTGCACATTTTTGTGATAAAGCCAAAACCAAACCAAGAAACAACCGGTTAGATTGGATTGGATTGATCGGATACGATAGAAACAAACGCGCAAAAATATTTTCAAAAACATCTAATTCACATCAACTATTGTTTCATAATAATGTACAATAAATCTCTAATTTTTTTTGTTTCTCCATATAAATTATAAATGTCAAAGATGACGTTTAACTTTTTTTTTTTTGAAATTGAATACTAATTTTCATGATAACGATGATATAAATTATATGAATTAATTGTGATTGGTTCAGGTTAACGGGCTCTCGGAATTTTAAATTGGTTCAGTTTTTGTCCTAACTAAAAAAATATTTGACCCATACACTATGGTTTGGTTTGGATTTCAATTCGGTTCAAATATGCCCGAACCAATAAAAACTTTTGCTTCAATATTCCAAACTCCCCCAAGATGGAAAGAGGTAATGAATAGATACTTTCATCTCATTCCCCAAATTGGGATGGGATGATGTTACATTGCTAAAAGAAACTCAGTACGTGACAAATCATAAATCAGAAGATTAATAGTAGATTGCATGGAAAAAGAGGTCTCAAGTGTGCATAAAATAGATTACAGAACCAAATGAAATTAAACATAATGACCACCAATCAATTACTGCATAGTACTATTTATTCATACAAAAGCATTAGCCTAGTGCCACTACCTAGGACTGATACTTATTATTTCTTGTTAGCTCTCTCTTTCACTCCAGCGCCTTCTCTAGCTCCTTCAGGAAATCTTCATTGTCAACCAACACCTACAATAAAAAATAATCATGCTGCAGTTATTATGGCAGCAAAGTATGCAACAGTTTTACATCTTCCTCCTACACAATATAAACAAAAGGGGATAAAAATAACTTACAGTTTTCCATCCGTCCGGGTCAACAAACGAAACAATTTTCGTGTTAAGGCCGGGAATCGGTCCTGGTTGCCGAGTGATCTTCCCTCCAAGCTCTTGCGTGACTAGGTTTAATACCTCGGCGCTTTTGTATACGTCATCAGTACCAATTGCAATCTGTGTTATAAATAGATGAAACAAATTCAAAGGGTATACAGAAAACTAGTTTAGGCCTCAAGAACGTCGTATAATTTAAGTTCTCAACTAACCTGTGCATAACCATTTCCCTTAGAGTACTCGGTAACACCGTAGTTATATGTCAACTCCAACACAGTTGACTCTTCCTCCCCTTTATATCCAAGAACAGCAATAGTGTACTGTAGGACATGCAACATAAACATGTGTTTTTAGGTTAATTTTATATTAATGTTTTGTATTATAGTTATGTCGTGTCCTGTGATTCTTAAAATCTGATGTATCAGTATCTGGTTAGAGGAAACTTCACCTTACTCTCAGGATTATCGTTCTTCCTCAGCACCTTCAAGCCCAAAGCCTATGCAAATATGATCCAATAAGAACATAGCCTCGGTTAATAAACCACATTTAGTTTAAACTGTAACGCGTCAAATCCAGTTCTCGGATTCTACTTTTGTACATCACAAGCAAAAGCTATAACTATTAACCCTAATTCTTGACACATATCAAATGCACAAAAAAGAAACCCTGTGCAGCACGGCATAAAACAGAAACCAGATACAGATGCAACATGTTTTGGATAGTTAGTTACCTTTTCATAAAACTTAATGTCGCGTTCTAAATCACCAACGCGGAGCGAGATTTGAACAAAAGGATCAACAAATACAGATCTTTGGATGAGTGCAAAAGTGTAGCCATCGGGATCCTTCACAAAGGCGATAACAGTTGTTCCGCCCTGAACTGGACCAGCCTCCCTAGTGATGTTTCCACCAAAAGCCCGAATGTGCTCAACCAATTTGTAAACCTAAAAATCGAAACAATGTTACAATGTCCATTCTCTGCACAAGCTTTTTTGAATTCAGAATGTCTAACTGTCTTACATCTTGAGTTGCAATTCCAAAATGTCCAAAGCCATCTCCAACATCATAAGAAGTCACTCCATAATCTAACAATTAAGATCATAAAATTGAATAGTTATAAGAATTGAAAAACTTAAAAAAATAGTACTTTTCTATGTCCTATAAGAAAATTTACTTTTTAAATTCATTAAATATTTAATGTATCTAACCTATATATAGACCAGATAATTTCATTATTCTATGAATCTAAAAATAGTTAAATAAAAATAATATCTAACTATTAAATAGTTAGATAAAAGATCATATACTTAAATAGTTAGATAAAAATAATACTCAATACTTTTAGATGTCTTACAAGAAAATGAATTTTTTGAATTCATTAAATATTCAATGTATCTGGCGTATATATAGATGAGATACATTCACTATTCTAAAAATCTAAAATAAATAAATAGATAAATAAATTTTCTCTTATAATAACTCCACTCATTTGCATTGTCTAGATCTTGTAGTCTAGATTTCAATTAATATTTTAATAATTTCAAACAAATTATCATATTTAGTCCTTACTTAAATTGTTAAATGTCTAGATCTGACGTGTGATTAGGATCTGACGGTCCAAATTTAAAACAGTTTATTCTATTAATTAATGTAATCCAGCTTTAAATATGGATTATGCTAGTAGAAAAACATACTGTAAGTTAATTCAATAGCAAAATGTGATGTTTCATCGCCAAATCCAACAAAAGCGTTAGCATATTTCTCCTCAGGAATATCTCTTTGTCTCAAAAGCTTCATTCCCAGAGCTTGAGTGTAAAACCTAAGAAAAAAACCATAATATCCGAGAAATTAGGGTATTTTAATTAATTAATTAATTTAAGCATGCAATTAAACAAAAAAAAAAGTTTAATAATTACTTGATGGCGCGATCAAGGTCACCAACACGGTAAACAACATGAAGCAATCGACGGTTATCCTTCTTTGGCCAGTCAATGTCAGCCATTGATCTGCAACACAAGGTAAAGAGATTAAAGAAAGCAAGTAAAGACCACCACAACAACAAAAACACATTCATAAATCATAATAAACATAAAAAAGAAACTTACCAATGAGAGAGTAAGAGTGAGAGTGAGGAATGTTTGTGAGAATTCGATTTTGAGTGGGTAAAAAGGTACCTCTATTATTGCTATTTTATAATCAAATGAAAAGGCATTATTGAATAAAATAACATATCTTATAACTCAACGTGTCAAACGTTTCCTACGTCATTGTCTCATATTTATGATTTTATATGGTTTATTAAACGAAATTCTAAAATATCTCATTTTTGCACATCCACACGATTCTTATCTATAGGATGGGATTTTCGTACTGTCTTAACTTTTACTTTTTTTTTTTTCAATTAGTTGTTTGTTTGTTTGTTTGTGCTTGGTGGCACTACTCTGCTCTTTAGAATGGGTTATTTAAATTATTAAAATGTTATATAAAATAATTTACAGGTTAAACGGTGTCACTTAATAAACTTACAAATCCCGTACAGTGACCGACATGTTTTACCTTTTTGTAATATAAGAAAAAATTGTTTTTAAATTTATTAAAGAATTGATGTATGTGGACTATATGCTGTCTAAATACATGATTCAATAAATTTTTTTTAAAAAAATTCTTATATTATTCCTGCACTATATTATAAGAATTGATGTATGTAGACCTCCATTTTGGTTATATGTACTCCTCCCCTCCCCGAAGTCCGGTAATTGTTAGGATTTCTATTTTTTGCCTTTATTTTCCTGCATTATATTAATTGTATGTCTGCATGTGTTAGTAATTAGGGTGTGAAAAACTTAAAACTTTGACTTAGATCACTAACCCAAAAAGATAATACTCAAATTTAACACACTCGCACACGCTCACCTCTAGGGTACTCCCCTCTTGATTACCTTACGAAAAAAATGGTCGTGTCTCTCGAATATAGGGGTACCATTAGCAAAAGTCTCTCGATCATAAGTCCCTCGATGACCCTCGATGTTGCCTACGGATACATGATCTCGTCCCTCGATTGTTGTCTACGAAAAATGATGATTCGTCCCTTCAAATTTGCTAAAGGTACCTCTACCATGTTGCTTTCCACGACCATAGACGACCCTTCGATGTCCCTTAAACATCCAATAGATAGAACTACCTATCCACAAATTATATGGTTAGTCATATCCCTTAAAGAAAGTAGTAAAGTATAGGAAATACCAAACATTAGGGTAAGTGGCTCTTAAATTGCTTGCTCAACAAAAATAAATGCTTTTTCACACCACTTGTTCTTTTCAAACGAAATTTCAGAAAACACTTTGCATACATCCTTGAGGACCGACACAAGGATCATTGCGAAGTTTTGCCTTACTATTGGCACTTCTTTCAAAACACACACACTACGCTTTTCAAACAAAATTAAATGAGCTAAGCAAATTAAGAGCCCGTAGATAACTACGGATGAAAAGGATGTTAACACTTTCCTTTTCATAACTTACCCCCCGAACTCAAAATCTTTTTAAAAGGTCTTTCCTGTTCTTTTTGCCTTTCCTAAACTTGGATAAAATAAAAGTCGGTTGCGACTTTTGCTAACCACTACAATGTTTTGCGAAATACAAAACAAAAAAGTCAGTTCTCCCACTGTGTTACACCTATTTATAGGGGAAGTAAGCGAAATGTGCCTTACATGCATGAAGACACTTATCCTTTTCCTTCCATGCAAAGCACCAAGTGTTCCTTGCAAAGGATGCACCATAATAAGTGTTACTCATGCACGGCAGCATCATTTGCCTTCCATACAAAGCATTAAATGTCCCTTACAAATAACAAGTATTATGCAAACACCTTATTTTTGGTTAATATTGCTTTCACAATAGGTAGTTAGTATTGTTATTAACTTGAAATCTCCCACTTGAAGACTGATTTGAATCGGTCTTCACACATCAATCATGCAGCAACCTTCTCAGGTATGTAACTCTAGCAGGCCTACTGAAGTTGAGCATAACTTTAGTTTGTCAATGGTTACTACCTTTCTCAATATGTCTTCTTGGTTTTTTCTTCCTTCAATATTTTTCAATGTTAATACCCCATCCTCAAGAAGATATTTGATGAAGTGATAGTGAAGATGCATGTGTTTTGTTCTTGAATGAAATATTGAATTCCTTGTAAGATGTATTGCGCTTTGATTCTCACTATATAAGGCACTTTGCTTCTGGATTAAACACAACTTTGTCACAATCTTTAAAGCCATATAAACTCTTTGCTGGCTTTAATTACGGTTACATGTCTAGCCTCTATAATGGATATAACAACAATATTTTGTATATGCGACACCCAACTAACTGTTGTAGTACCAACTGCGAATATATAGCCAGGAATACTTCTTCAATGATCGAACTCACCTACAAAGTCTACATATACATAGTCCTTTACTTTAAATTCCCTTTTACTGAAGTACAAACACTTCTCTGTAGTGCCTTGTAGATACTTCAAAATCTACTTAACTACTTCCCAATGAACTTTACCAAGATTTGACTTAAACCCGCTGACAACTCCCACTGCAAGGCCAATGTTTGGCCTCATATAGATCATTGCATACATCAGACTTCCTATGTATCAGCCATATGGAATCTTAGCCACGAGTTCTTTCCCCTCATCTGTATGAGGTGATTGTTCCTTGGATAAACTAAATTGGTTTGCCAAAGATGTGTTAACTGGTTTGGTGTTGCTCATGTTGAATCTTTTCAAAACACAATTGATGTAATCTGCTTGAGATAATTGTAAAATTGCTTTTCTCTTATTTCTTGTGATTTTCATTCCAAGGATCTTGTTTTCAGGACCCAAGTTCTTCATGTCAAACTCATTGGATAACTGCATCTTCAAGTTTTTGATCACGTCCATATTTAAACATGCTACTAACATATCATCGACATAAAGTAGCAAAATGATGCAACTAGAGTGACATATCTTGAAGAAGAAACGGTGATTGACATTGCAATTATAGAAACCTTCCTTGTGCATGAAGTTTTCAAACCATTTGTACCACTGTCCTGGTGCTTGTTTAAGGCCATACGAGCTCTTATTTAATTTTCACACCTTATTCTCCTTCCCTTTTTTAAGAATCCTCCAGGTTAATGCATGTATATCACCTCATCTAAGTCTCCATGAAGAAATTCATATTTCACGTTGTAACTCGGTGAAGTGACTTTTATTTTTTTAAAGCAACCAATGTTGCGGTGAGCAAGAGTCGCCACCGACTTTTATTTTGTCCAATTTCAGGAAAGGTAAAAAGAACAGAAAAAGACCTTTTTTATAAGAAACGGGCTCGGGGGTAAGTTATGAAAAGGGAAGGTGTAAGCACCCTTTTCATCCACAGATCTCTGTGGGCTCTTAGTTTGTTTAGCTCAGTTTGTTTATTGCTTGTTTGGAAAAGAGATTTTTGAAGAGAAAAGGACTTTAGCTTAAAAGCGTAGCCTTTGTTTTTGAAAGAGGTGTGAAAAACAATTTCTTTGTTTTGAGCAAGCAAACTAGGAGCACTACCCTATACTTTGTCTTTTCTATGCTTTTTAAATTTCCTAGGACTAACCATACCATTTATGGGTAGGTAGTTCCTTTTTATTGGACGTGTACGGGACATCGAGGGGTCATCTATGGTCGTTAAAGGCAACACGGTAGAGGTACCTTTAGCAAATTCGAAGGGACAATCATCGTTTCGTAGGCAACCATTCGAGGGACTAGATCATATATTCGTTGGCAACATCGAGGGTCATCGAGGGACTTATGATCTTTGCGATGATTTTTAATCGTCGGGACTTTTGCTAATGGGTACCTCTATATTCGAAGGACACGACCTTATATTCGAAAGCAACTAAGAGGGACGTACCCTAGGGGTGAGTGTGTGTAGCAATCACGTGTGTTGTTTCAGAATATTTTATCTTTTAGT
Organism: Vicia villosa; assembly: GCF_029867415.1. Classification (NCBI taxonomy): domain Eukaryota; kingdom Viridiplantae; phylum Streptophyta; class Magnoliopsida; order Fabales; family Fabaceae; genus Vicia; species Vicia villosa. The sequence continues at coordinate 4,485,335 of NC_081180.1, read as the reverse complement.
TAGTTATCTAAATCGAGGTTAACTTCTTTCCACACCCTAATTTACTAACACACGCAGATATTTATGTTGCAAGAAAGTAAAAGCAAAAGCATAAAAATCCTAACTATTACAGGGCTTTGGGGAGGGGGTTACATAATTAGACGGGAATGTGGAAAATAAATCCTAGTTTAATCTATTACAACAACAAAAAAAATCCTTGTATCCTATACATGATCTCTAAAATTTAAAAAAAAAGTAATAAATAACAAATAAATAAACATTAAAGGTTAGGAGAATGTCAAAACCTAATAACTAAAGAAAATAGCTCTGAGGTTTTTAGAAATTGATTTTAATAAAGAAACCCTAATTATAAGTTAGTTGACTTAATTAAATCCCAAAGTCTAAATTAAATTACTTAACAAAAGCCTAGAACTAATTAGACTAATTACGAAAATACTAATTTGTTGACAACCCTAATTATTCTTCTAAATCTAAATAATTAAGTTAGTTTAAAATTATGTAAAAAAAAAAATTGGGCTTAAGAAATGGTTGGTCCAAAACAACATGAGATCCCAGCAGGGGTGCGGATCAGGCATGGTGGTGTAGGAAGTAAGATCCAGTTGGACTTAAGGCAAGCTAGGAATCAAGCCCAAAGTGATGTGAAACATTCAGTCAAGGGGAGTATATGAATCCAGGAGAGGTATCGATAAGTAAACAGATTGGGCTCAAAAATCATTTGGCCCAAAAAAAACCTAGAGACAAAACAAGCTTGTCCGCCTCTTCTTCTTCTCCATTTGGTCTCATGGCCTACTTTCTGCAAACAAGATTAAAAGAAAAAATGAATTCTTCTTCTTCCAAATTCAAACTAACAATAATCAAATAAAAGTATATCAAACATAAAATAGTAGTCTAAAAGATGAAACAGGGATAATGCTGGAGGTGGTGGGATGTCAGTCGCGCGGCCCGAGGGAGTGGCTGTTCCGAAAATTCACGGTGATGCGATCTGGAGGAGGACGGCCGTTTGAAGCGGAGCGGTGGTGCTGGTGGTCGGTCGTGGCGTGGTTTTGACGGCGTCGGACTGGGTCTTGCATCGGCGGAAGAATACGTGCGGTGACCAGATTTGGAACGTCGGAGCACCGATCGAAGGTGGTTGCGCGATTTTGTTCCGTCTGAATTGTTGTTGTCATTCTCGGATCTGAATATTGTTTCCTGTAAAAAGAATTCGCATGGATTTTGTTAGTTTGAAACCACTGTTGTTGCAGATGAGAGTTTCTTGAACTTTACTGTGTGGTTTATGATAGTATGTATTGTAAATGTTTGATTGATGTAGCTTCATTAATCTAGAATTTTCCAGTGAAGAAATGCATATGAATTGATAAAAGCTCAGATCCCCTTTTTTAAAGTCTATAATGCACAAAATTTCAATAGTTAGAGATATACACACAATGCAATATAAATTCAACAATTAGAGATTGGCTTCAGATTTAACTAGAAATAATGTAACAGCAAAGTGGAAACATCTTTTGTTTGCAAGCCTTTCATTCTTACCAATTGTGCTATGTTATTTATTTGAAATGAAAAGTCAATTGAAAGTATATGAAGCATTTCTATTTATTAAAATATAAGCAATTTAAGAGTAAACTACTATATTTTTTAAAACAGACTTTAAATCGAATATGTATAAAATTCAAGATGTCAATGTAAATGAGCCCGAGATTTTATAAAATCCAATTTTTTGAAATTTCAAAAAGTGTGGGCAAATTTTGGGGTACAACACACGTCTAACTGCTCAAGTAAGATCTCTTCACTGGCAGTAATTGTAACACTCATCTAAACCCTCGCGACAATTAATAATTAAATCAGAGTCCATGCAAGCAAGGGTTCCACAATTGATAATAAAATAAACATTATCCGTCACTGTCATGCATTTACTAGGGAATAATTCATCATAACTCATCAACCTCATGTTTACACAGCGGAATAAATTATCAAAATTAGCATTTCATCATCAATGCCACAAATCCTCAAAATTAATTTAAAATAAACAGAGTTATCAAATTAATTTCAAAACATAACGTTCCCCAATGTTACATCTATCAGAGCATGACACCTGACGCTAACTAAACAAAGACTCGTGAGCTAATCCTCACCAAGTCGAAGTCGTTATCCTCAATTTGAAAATGACAACATGTAAGGGTGAGTCTCATCACAATTAACAAATATTATTGCATCATAAACAACAATATATCATAGTTATATCATTCACCCAATCGTTTCATACTCAGACGTTTCATCATTACACATTCACACATCATCAAACCATAACATAAAATACATTATTCATGTTATAAAAGTCATGCATATGTATGAAACTGACACTATGCATGCGGTACCAACATCAACAATGAGACTAACCCACCGACCGATCTAACATCATCCAGATACGACCCTGCCAGCACAAATTCCACACAATGCGAATTATGCTCTTCACTGATCCAACACATCATCATGGATACATCCCTCGACAATGATTATGAATGAATGCAAACATATATATAACATACTTATATCATCATCGTTCGATGAGTAACATCATCTCATACTCAAGTCATCGTCATCATCATCGTTATCAAAGCATGTTTATATATACATTACGATCATTCAATTAAATCATACATCAATCAATCATACAAATTATTTCATTTCGTTCATCATAGTCCAAACGACACTCAAAACAGACCAACGGTTTAAAAGTTACGCATCATCAAACTTTCCAAATTCACAAACAGCACAGATTTGCATTTCACGTTGGCCATACGTGATGGAATAAGGTACGACACAACAAGGGGGGTTGGATTGTGTCCCTTTTAAAAATTTACCTAAGTATTTAAAAAGTTGCCTTTAATAAGAAGAAAAAGATTAGTAATAACTTTAGAGGTTTTAAGTAATTAGTGTTAATGTGTGTGATAAAGTATAGTTGTGAATAATATGAATAAAGGACAATAAATAAAGAACACAAGAAAACTTATCCTGGTTCACCAACTTGGTTAGTCCAGTCCCCACACCCTGTGAGATTATCCTTTATTGAATACTTCTTACAATAGCCTTTTTCTTCTATGTATTCTTAGCCTCACAAGGCTTACACTTCTGAATGGTATAGCTTACAGATAGCTTACAAGATGATTGGTTTGTATATCTATGATATACTTTGTGATCTTATGAGGTTTACAATAAATTCCTAAATACTCTCCGTATGGCAGTGAGTATTTTACTTATAGAATGTGTATGATAACTCTAATATATTTTTATCACTTATATGGTAGTGAGAGCTAAAGATAATATATAGAGATTATGAATAGATTGAGAGTAAGAGCTTTTGCTTTCTTTGAGTGCTTGTCAATAATTTTCGGTGCTGAGAGTAAAGCATGAGACTTGTATTTATAGAGCAATGCCAAGAGTGAATGCATGCCGAGAGCTTCTTGAGAGTAATGCTGGTCGATTTGTCTTTGTAGGACTTGGTCTTGGTTTTACTTGGTCTTGGTACTGCTGACACTCTGCAAATTCTGACATTTGACCATTTCAACAAAGACTTATTCTTGGCACAGTAAATCTGGAGGAGTACCTCTGGGATGAGTAACTCTGGGACGAGTAACTCTGGGACGAGTAACTCTGGGACCGTGATTCTTGAGAGTAACTCTGGGGCCATAATTCTGAAGAGTAACTCTGGGGCCATAATTCTGGAGAGTAACTCTGGGGCCATAATTCTGGAGAGTAACTCTGGGACTGTCATTCTGGAGAGTAACTCTGGGACCATAATTCTGAAGAGTAACTCATTGATCTTCTGAGAGTCCATACGTTCTTAAAGCTTTGTTCTTTGTCAGCACGATCTTGAATCATCATTTTAACTCTTTGTTTGATAGAGACCATAAATTATTTAGATGATAAATTGATGAAATCACTTTGGAGTTTCTTTAGATAAAATAGTTTGTAATATTCAAAACATTAACAGAATATGTTTCAACATTCTCCCCCTTTTTGAATGGTGACAAACTTTTTATTTTAGTTTCTTTGAGTAAGGACTTTGAAGCTCCCCCTGAAAAGATGCATACTTTGAAAGGGCAAATGCTCCCCCTCAATGTTAGTTCATATGAATTTAAAAGCATTTGAAACACATGTTGATTAGATAGCAGTATTTGATTAATTGTTTGAGGATCAATACATCAAATGATTTGCATCAATATTTTGGTGCACAAACAAAAAAAAACCTAGAGGATTACTGCTAAATTTAATACAAAGTCCTAGTGAACTATAGATAAATAAAGTATAAAGAACTTAAACAAAACAAAGCTTTGGTCAAAGCTTGTTCTCCCCCTTTTGTCAAACATACAAAAAGAAAGGGGGCACCAAAAAAGAGAGAACGAGAGGACTAAGAACCAGATGGTTCATCATCAGAAGTTGCCTCTGAGGATAATGGCAAAATTGGAAACTGAATCTGAGAGGGATCCGGAGGAAGCATTCCTGGAAACCGTGGGCATATTTGTTCAGTGACATACTCAATCCAGAATTTTTGGTAGGCCATTAATTGCTTCTGGAGAGCTGTAAGTGACCGAAGAGAGACGCCCTGATGGGGGTTAGCCGTATCAGATGAGGTTGTAGTTCGAGGATAGACAGGAGTTCGATTACCAATGCTGGGGAAATTGTTGAAGAATGAGGATGTGATTGATACGATGGGATGCTGAGGAAGGGTATTGGAATTATTAGTGGTGTTTCTTGGAGGTGAGGAATCATACCTTGGAGCAAGAAGAGTTTGGACATTGAAAGAGTTGTCATCATCTTCTTTTGGAGAAGAGAATATTGGAGATTTTGGTTGGAAGGCATAAGGATCTGATTGTGGAACAGAAGGATGTGTTTCTGTAAGACTGGTTTGTTCAGGTATTGGAATGGGGTTGGGGAAGAAGGCTTCTATCTGAGCAGTTAGATCATCAGAGTCTGTGTGGTTAATGGAGGTGAGTTGCACTTTTGGAGGAGACGGTTCTTTATAGGATTCAGGAGAATTTAATGGAGAGCTGGTGGAGATAGGAACTATTGTCATAGAAGGGGATGCGTAGGTGACAACATGGGGAATAATTGAAGTTTGTTGATTTGAAGCAGGTGGAGTTAGTAACTCAGCCTCAAGCATGGATATGAGTGAGGACAACTGGGCATCCGGGTTTGGATTGGAAGCAGGAGTGGGTGGAGATATTGGTGAGGGTGGTTGGTGAGCTGAAGTAGCATGAGGACTTGAAAAAAGATTTTCAAGAGCGAAAATGTTGATCATGTCAGTGTCAGAAGTCTCCAGAGTTGAAGGAATTCCAACAGTTGAGATAGTTTCAGTTTGAAGAGAAGCTGGAGCTTGAGATATGACAACCGTTTGTGGTGGGGATTCGACAAGGATTGGTGGTGTAGATGTAAGGTCAGTGCATTGTGTGGTTTCAGGAGATTGTTTATCTGTTTCCTTTGGGTTTGGAGATACGGATTTAGAGGCATGAGGAGAGATTGGTGAAGACTTTTGTGGAGATTCTATGTCAGCAGTGTTTGGAAGAGCCACAAATAGTGGAATGGGAGAATTTATGGTCAGGCTGTTTGGAGAGTTAGGAGATTCAGTACCTGTTGTTAAAGGTTCAGTTGGAGCATATTGCTTAACAAGACGCCTGCGTTTTGATTTGGCCTCAGGTTTAGGTGATGGTGCACGCTTGAGTGAAGGAATTTTCATGCGCTTCAGCTTGGAGGCATCCAGTATTTTGTTGATCTCGAAGGAGTCCTCATCCTCAAGAGGAACATTAAAGTGCTTGAATATTTTGGTAAGAAGCATACCATAAGGGGCGCTTCTTGCTCTAAGACCAGTGTGTTTGATATAGTTGAGCACCAAATATCCTATATTGAGAGGAGTTTTCTTTGAGAAATGATAGATGACAAGTAAGTCTTTATCAGTGACTCGTTCCATACTGCCTTTTCTTGGAAGGATAGTGTGAATACAGAAGTTATGAATGATATGGCTGAGGGGTTCAAGGTTGGCAGACACAAAACGCTCAGTTTGATGTTTGGTGATGGAGAGTCTGTAGGATTCAATGTCTAGGTCATAAGATGAGGGCCAGTCATCATTAAAGAGATGAAGTCCATTGTTTGGGACATGCAAAATGTCGCAAAGGAGCTCTGGGGTTAGGGTTATTTGACGACCCTTCACAGATGAGATTAGCTGTGTATCACTGTCAGAGGCTTCAATAGCAGCAAAAAAATTTCTAACTAGTCTAGGGTAGAAGACATCAGAGAGTTGGAGAAAGTTTGTCCAACCTGTGGCTATTGCGAGCTCGTTTATGTCGTAACCCCAGATAGAGTAACTATCCAAGTTGACGGTTTTGCCGGCAACGATAGGGAGGGAACGCCATTTGTCGTTATAGAGAGAACGAACATCATCATCAGAGATGAAATCTTTGGTTGAGACTTCAGAGGGATGATCATAGGCTTGGAATGACGAAGAAACAAGGGAGGTTCCTTCGCTTGATTGAGTGGAAACGTGTGACGAGGATGGTTTGGTGAGTTGAGGAGCAGAGACGATCTGGGTTGAGGGAAGAGGAAGATTAGGGTTTTGAGATTCTTCTGTAGTTTGCTCAGATGGAGTGGGATTATGAGAGGTGTTTGCATGTCGTGCTGAGCGACGGGTGGGAGTGATGGGTGTTGGACGAGAATCAGTAGATTTCATGGTTGATTTTTGTCGAGTGGTGGTGGTGCGGCGCTTGGTGGGTGGTTTTTCCATGGAGAGTTTTTTTGTGTTTTGGAAGAGAACGTGGAAACGGTATCAGCAAATGGTACAATAGATGAGGTGACCTTGAATACCATTTGAAGGGTTTAAGAGAGAAGAAGTTGAATCATTTGAAAACTTTGGGAAGATCACTGATTTGATGGGAAGTTGGTAGAGAGTGTGCTGATTTGATTGGTAAGGGAAGAGGCAGATTTTTATGTAATGATGAAGAAGTATGGAGAAACGAGAAAGACAAAGTCAGACACGTGATTTTAGTTTGGCAACTCTTCATACCAGCAATTGAAATTCTAATATATATATTATTAATAGCAAAATTATTTATATAAAAAAATTTTGTTTAATTTATTATAGGTAAAGGAAAAAATAAGGGAGTGCTATTTTTACTTAGGTATTTTGATAATAGATAATTTTGACTTTAGAAAATTAAATCTATCTTCCACTAGAGGTTTGGTGAAAATATCTCCTAATTGATTGTATGTATCTACAAAAATGAGTTCTATGTTTTCTTTCTGAACGTGATCTCTTATAAAATGATGTTTTATTTCAATGTGTTTAGATCTCGAGTGTTGAATAGGATTTTTTGACAAGTTTATAGCACTGGTATTATCACAAAAAATTGATACCTTGGAGTATTGAAGTGAGTAGTCTTCCAGTTGATTTTTTATCCATAAAATTTGTGAGCAGCAATTTGCAGCAGACACGTATTCTGCTTCAGTTGTTGATAGAGCAATTGTATTTTGCTTTCTGCAAGACCATGTAATAAGAGCTTGTCCTAGAAATTGACAGGCTCCACTTGTACTTTTTCTTTCTATTTTATCTCCAGCATAATCAGCATCACAGTAAGCTATTAGATTTAATGTGATTTTCTTTTTCATACCATAGACCAATGTCAGTGGTACCAACGAGATATCGAAAAATGCGTTTGACAGCAATCAAATGTGATTCCTTAGGGTCAGTTTGAAAACGTGCACAAAGACCTACTGAAAAGACAATGTCAGGTCTACTGGCAGTTAAATATAATAATGAACCAATCATACCTCGATATTCTTTTTCTGATACGGATAGTCCTTGTTCATCTTTATCAAGATTTGAAGAGGGATGCATAGGTGTTACCATAATTTTTGCTTCATTCATTCCAAATTTTTTTAATAAATCTTTAATGTATTTTTCTTGACATATGAAAATGCCATTTTTGAGTTGTTTTATTTGTAAACCCAGAAAGAAGTTGAGTTCACCCATCATACTCATTTCAAATTCACTTTGCATCAGTTTTGAAAAATCATCACACATTTTTTCATTTGTTGACCCAAATATGATGTCATCAACATAAACTTGAACTATTAGTAAGTCATTTTTGTGTGATTTTTTGAAAAGAGTTGTATCAATTTTTCCTCTGAGAAAATCATTTTTAATGAGAAAAATACTAAGTCTTTCATACCAAGCTCTAGGAGCTTGTTTAAGACCATATAATGCTTTTGTTAGTTTAAAAACGTGATTAGGATGAGAATGTTTTTCAAAGCCAGATGGTTGATGAACATATACTTCCTCGTTTAGGAACCCATTTAAAAAGGCACTTTTTACATCCATTTGAAAAAGTTTAATATTTTTATGAGCAGCATATGCTAACAGAATTCGAATAGCTTCTAACCTTGCCACGGGTGCATATGTTTCATTATAATCTATACCTTCTTGTTGATTATAACCTTGAGCTACGAGTCTAGCTTTGTTTCTGATTACTTTCCCATTTTCATCAAGTTTATTTCTGAACACCCATCTTGTACCAATAATAGTTTTATCTTGAGGGTAAGGAACCAGTTTCCAAACTTGGCTTTTCTCAAACTGAGATAATTCTTCTGTCATGGCTTCCATCCAAGATTCATCTTTTAATGCTTCATTGATATTCTTTGGTTCTACCTGAGATATCATTGCCATGTTATTAGAGTTATCTTTAAAGAAATTTCTAGTTCTTACCTGATCAGAGGTGTCTCCTATTATTTGTTCACGAGGATGATCAGTTACACTTTTCCATCCTTTTGGAGGATTTGCTGTAGGTTGTTCAGAGTTGTTTTTAGCTTCTTGGATAATGTTCATAGTGTTGCTCGTATCTGTTGATTGAGTGTTAGGAATTGCTTCTAAATCGGTTACTTCATCCTCGTGAGATTTTTCTAAAGCTGCAACATTTAGTTCATCAAACATAACATGCATGCTTTCTTCTACACATTGATTTTTCAAATTGTAAATTCGGTAACCTTTTGATGTTGAGGAATAACCAAGAAAGATGCCTTTGTCAGATTTTGAATCAAATTTTCCTAGAGAATCTTTGTTGTTAAGAATATAGCAATAGCATCCAAAGATATGAAAATATGAAATATTTGGAGTTCTATTTTTCCATAGTTCATAAGGAGTTTTCTTCAAGATTTTCCTTATGGTTACTCTATTTAAAACATAGCAAGAAGTATTGATAGCTTCAGCCCAGAAATATTTTTCAACATTTGATTCATTTATCATAGTTCTAGCCATTTCTTGTAAAGTTCTATTTTTCCTTTCTATAACACCATTTTGTTGAGGTGTTCTTGGACAGGAGAAATTGTGAGATATACCAATTTCATCAAAGAAAGTCTTAAAGGAAATATTTTCAAATTCTCCTCCATGATCACTTCTTATAGCAACAATATTTGAGTTTCTTTCATTTTGAACTTTTTTGCAAAAGATTTTGAATGCTTCAAAAGAGTCATCTTTATTTTTTAAGAAAAGTACCCATGTGTACCTTGAGAAATCATCAACAATGACAAAACCATATTTTTTCCCACTTAGACTTGAAGTTTTTACCGGACCAAACAAATCAATATGAAGGAGTTCCAAAGGTTTGTGTGTTGACACAATATTTTTTGAATGAAAACTACTTTTGACCTGTTTGCCTTTTATGCAAGCTTCACAGATTGAGTCTTTTTCAAAATTAAGTTTGGGAAGACCTCTAACAAGATCTAATTTTGAAAGTGTTGAAATATTTTTCATACTTGTATGACCACGTCTTTTGTGCCATAGCCATTTATCCTTTTCCTTGGATAAAAAGCAAGATTCAGATGAAAGATCATCTAAATAAAATGTATAAAGATTTTTGTGCCTTTTTCCTAGAAAAAGAATTTTGTCAGAAGATGGGATTTTTACAATACATGAATTTTGATTAAAACTGACTTCATAGCCATCATCACATAGTTGACTAATGCTAAGAAGGTTGTGTTTTAATCCTTCCACGTATTGCACATTGTTTATAAAGATATTACCTTTTTTACCTATGGAACCAATACCTTTGATTTTTGCTTTATCATTGTTTCCAAAGGTTACAGTTCCTCCTTCTTTATTTTTGAAAGAGACAAAACTTTCCCTATCTCCAGTCATATGTCTTGAGCAGCCACTATCCAAGTACCAAGGCTTTTTCTTGAGAGTCAGAAGACATTCCTGCATTATGCGTTAGTAGCCTTTTAGGTACCCATATTTCTTTGGGTCCTTTGTTGTTAGAAATATGATCTTTTGATATAGTGGTTTTCTTTTTGAAATAACAATGTTTTTCAAGATGATTTGTTTTCTTGCAATAACAACATTTTGGTTTGGTAATATTTTTCTCTTTTAAAATATTTTTTTATTTTATTTGGATTTTAGTTCTATTTTTATTTGGAAGGAAAAAGTTTTCATAGATCATTTGATTTTCAGATTGTTTAAATCCTAAGTCAGCTTTATCAAAGACCCCTGATTGAGATCCCATTATTTTTTGAAATGTTTCAGTAGATTTTACAAAGGAGGTTATATCTTTAGTAAGAGTTTCTACTTGATTTTCAAGATTGTCAATTTTATCTTGATTGTTAAGAGGTTTGATTTTTTCATTAATAACTTTCTGATGTAATGACAAACAAGAATATGCCTTTTGTAACTCCTTAATGGTTTCTAAATGTTTTAGGTTGGATTTTATTAGATCTTCTTTTTCAGTTTTAAGAGTGTGAATTTGTTCTTTTTGAAAGAAACATTTCTGATTTAAGATGTTTGAATCTTCTAATAAATTGTCAAACAGAATTCCTGTTTCTTTGCAGGTATAACAATAGTTTAGTGTATTTACCTCTTCAGAGTCGGAGTCAGTCATCAGGCATAAGTTGGCTTCCTCATCTTCGGCTTCAGAGTAAGAGTTCTCTGAGTCGTCCCATTGTGCAAGCATGGATTATTTAGAGGAGAAGTTCCTATGAGTTTTGAGTGGACATTCTGTTTTGAAGTGTCCAAGTTTGTTGCATCCATAGCATGTAATCTTGCTTTTATCAATCTCAGGTTTTTGGTATTCTTTCCTGGGTTGAAATGATTTTCTGTTTTGATTTCTTTTTAAAATCATTTGTTGAATTCTTCTAGAGATTAAAGCCAAATCATTTTCATCCTCAGATAGAAATCCGGTATCTTCTTCAGTTGTTCCTTGTGAGGTGGTGATTTTAGATGCAGAATTTTGAGAGGTTTTAAGAGCTATTATTTTACCTTTTCTTTGTGGTTTATCTTCATTGAGGATACCTTCATGAGCACAAAGAGATCCTATAAGTTCTTCAACTTGTAGAATCTTTAGATCTTTTGCTTGTGATATAGCTGTTCCCATAGGTCTCCAAATTTTTGGGAGACATCTTAGAATTTTTCTGATTCTTTCATGAGCAGTATAAGCTTTACCAAGTGATCTAAGTTCATTGACAATTACAGTGAATCTGGAGAACATTTCATCTATGGTTTCTTCTTCCTTCATTTCGAAGGTTTCAAATTTCCTGACTCCTAGATCAATTCTTTCTTCTTTAACATGATTTGTTCCTTCATGATGTATTTTGAGAGCATCCCAGATTTCTTTGGCAGTTGTGCATTCCTCTATCCGGTCGTATTCTTCCCTGCTAAGAGCACATGATAATATAAATTGAGCTTTAGATTTTAGTAGTACCTTGTCATTTTCTTTTTTTGTCCATTGTGACTGAATTTTTGGAACAGACGCAACTGTGTCTGTTGCAGTAGTCATTGGTGTGTAGTTGCCATTTTCAACCACAGACCACATGTTGTTATCTTGAGATAGTAGAAACAATCTCATCTTACCTTTCCAGTAGTAGTACTCAGAGCCATTAAAGTAAGGAGGCCTGTGTGATGATCCTCCTTCAGCTATAAACTTTGTATCAGCCATTTCCTGTTTGATCGATTAAATCTAACACGGTTAAGTGTTCTGTATATTCAGAGCCCGTAGCTCTGATACCAATTGATGGAATAAGGTACGACACAACAAGGGGGGTTGGATTGTGTCCCTTTTAAAAATTTACCTAAGTATTTAAAAAGTTTCCTTTAATAAGAAGAAAAAGATTAGTAATAACTTTAGAGGTTCTAAGTAATTAGTGTTAATGTGTGTGATAAAGTATAGTTGTGAATAATATGAATAAAGGACAATAAATAAAGAACACAAGAAAACTTATCCTGGTTCACCAACTTGGTTAGTCCAGTCCCCACACCCTGTGAGATTATCCTTTATTGAATACTTCTTAGAATAGCCTTTTTCTTCTATGTATTCTTAGCCTCACCAGGCTTACACTTCTGAATGGTATAGCTTACAGATAGCTTACAAGATGATTGGTTTGTATATCTATGATATACTTTGTGATCTTATGAGGTTTACAATAAATTCCTAAATACTCTCCGTATGACAGTGAGTATTTTACTTACAGAATGTGTATGATAACTCTAATATATTTTTATCACTTATATGGTAGTGAGAGCTAAAGATAATATATAGAGATTATGAATAGATTGAGAGTAAGAGCTTTTGCTTTCTTTGAGTGCTTGTCAATAATTTTCGGTGCTGAGAGTAAAGCATGAGACTTGTATTTATAGAGCAATGCCAAGAGTGAATGCATGCCGAGAGCTTCTTGAGAGTAATGCTGGCCGATTTGTCTTTGTAGGACTTGGTCTTGGTTTTACTTGGTCTTGGTACTGCTGACACTCTGCAAATTCTGACATTTGACCATTTCAACAAAGACTTATTCTTGGCACAGTAAATCTGGAGGAGTACCTCTGGGACGAGTAACTCTGGGACGAGTAACTCTGGGACGAGTAACTCTAGGACGAGTAACTCTGGGACCGTGATTCTTGAGAGTAACTCTGGGGCCATAATTCTGAAGAGTAACTCTGGGGCCATAATTCTGGAGAATAACTCTGGGGCCATAATTCTGGAGAGTAACTCTGGGACTGCCATTCTGGAGAGTAACTCTGGGACCATAATTCTGAAGAGTAACTCATTGATCTTCTGAGAGTCCATATGTTCTTAAAGCTTTGTTCTTTGTCAGCACGATCTTGAATCATCATTTTAACTCTTTGTTTGATAGAGACCATAAATTATTTAGATGATAAATTGATGAAATCACTTTGGAGTTACTTTAGATAAAATAGTTTGTAATATTCAAAACATTAACAGAATATGTTTCAACAATACGCGTACCAACAGAGCCAAAATTTCACAAAACACACACCATACGCGTATCATACGCGTATCAACCGAGGCCAATTTCCATATAAAACAACATCATACGCGTATCACAGTCCATACGCGCCACCATACGCACGCATACGCGTACGGGCAGAAGGTGTGTTTTTGGTGCGTAACGGGGTGCGTACCATACGCGTATCATCCCCTCATACGCGTACCATACGCGTACGATACGTAAATGGGCAGAAATTCCCAAAACCTGCAACTTACTCATTCATCTTCCTCGCGATTTCACCTGTTACAGCCTGCGATTTTAGATCTAAAACAGAATTTCTACACTTCTAAACACATGGCATTCATCTATCATCCATAGCCTATTACCCTATGTTTATTTTATTCGATCCAAACCTAATTCCACTCAATTCATTAGGGATTCACAATCATAGGTTTCAATATACAGATTAACACAGTAACACAAATCAAAATATAGAACCTCTTGATCTAAACAACATCACTAATCAACGTCATCATTCATAACACAATAATAGAGATTAATTGGAGAGTCCCCCTTACATTAGCCAAGAGTTCTTGATTGGTCTCTCCCTCTACAGTTCTTCTTTCACGTTCTTCGTGTTCCAAAACCTTCAGCTCTTCTTTCACGTTCTTTCCTTTCTTTCCCAATTCCTTATTATTTTATGAAAAATAATATTTAAATTTAGTAAAGGGCTTTACTACACAACGCCCCCTTACTTACTAACCTCTCACATGGCCCAAATGCCATAAACCATTCTTTTTCCAATTATTTTCATAAAATCCTTAATAATTCTAATTATTAATTCAATTTCCAAATTAAATTAAAATTAAAAATATACGGGTGTTACAGTAATACTTAACACTGACCTGATTGTATTGAGAATTAAACAAGGGAAAAATCTCTGTGTAACTAACTCATTACTTTTGCTGGAATCCCTTGACCACTAGTCGAGCTTTGTATCTCTTGGAACAATCATGATCCTCCTTTACTTGATGCACCCATTTGTTGTGAAGTGTCTTTTTTCCCACAGGTAACTCAACTAGTTCCCATGTTTGATTGGAGATTAAAGACTTCATCTCGTCTTTAATGGCAAACTTCCACTTGCTAGAACCTACCGTCTGACATGCCTCTTCGTAGTCTTCAGACTCTCCTAAATCTGTTAAAAAAGCATAACATGTTGACCTCTAGTTAGGAACATGTGATCAAGTGGACCTTTTCATAGAAGGAGAATGTTCTTCCCTGCTTGATTCAGATAATTCCTCATATTGAAGACTTTCAGGAACATCATATAAGTTTGCATAATCATCCTCACGAACATCTGAATCTCTAGTGGTTGTTTTATGCCTATCATTGTACATCCCTCATTCATTGAATGTCACAACTCTACTTCTGATCATCCTTTTATTTTCTTCATCCCAACGATGGTAGCCAAACTCATCCTCACCATAACCGATGAAAGTGCACTTCTTAGATTTAGGAACAAGTTTATTTCTACCTTTATCACCAATATACACGTATGCTACACATCTGAAACCTCTAAGATGTGAGAGTTTTACCTCTTTTCCACTCCATACCTCTTATGGTATTTTATGCTCCAATGGTACCAATGGACATCGGTTGATCAAGTAAGTTACTATGTTGACTGCTTCTTCCCAAAATTTCTTTGGTTGGCTTGACTGCATTCACAAGCTTCTGGCTCTTTCTATTCACGACTTGTTCATATGCTCAGCTACACCGTTGTGTTGAGGCGTACATGATACAGTTCCCTCCATTTTGATAATGTGCTCATATCAAAACTTCTTGAATCCAATGTTTTCATCTTCACTGTCATTGTTGGTTTTGGACTTTTTGATCTTCAACCCTGTCTCATTTTCTACCATGGCTTTCCACTTCTTGAAAGCCTTGAATACTTCTGACTAGTGTTTTAGAAAGTATATATATAAATTTTAGAATGATCATCGATAAAAGTCATAAAGTAATTATTCCCACCAATGGATGAGAAAATTGTTGAACCTCAAACATTATAATGAACAAGCTAAAGTTTACCTTTTTTTTTTCTTCCACTTGTCTGAAAGTTGACTCTTTTGTGCTTTCCAAATATGCAGTATTCACATATATTAATTTCTATTGACCGAAGACTTGGAAGTTTTCCCTTTGAGTGCGTAATCTTCATATTTTGCTGTATTTGCAATCAAGGGACATGTTCATGTTGTCTAGTAAAGAGTACCACCTTTTTACTGCCCCGCGATCATCATTGCACCCTTTGAAATCTCTCAATCATCACCCTGGAATACCGTTGTGTATCGGTCATTGGCCAACTGGCCTACTGAGATTAAGTTCTTTGTTAGGTCGAGAATATGTCTGACATTTTTCAATTCCTAAACAGACTCACTCAACTTAATATTCACTTCACCTTTGCCCATAATCTCACAAGATTGCTCATTACTAAGATAAACTTTACCAAGGTTACCAGGGACATAATTCTCGAAGAATTAATTTTGTGAAGTAGCATGAAAAGATGCTCTATAGTCTAAGACCCAAGACTCTTCATTGCTCTCTAAAGAACATATTAAAGCAGCACTTTCTCCTGAGGTGTAAGAAATGTTGGCCTCGTCCTTCGCCTCATTGTTCTTTGGTGGACTCTTGCACTGATTTCTGAAGAATCCCGTCTTTCCACAATTCTAACACTCGATAGTTGCCCATTTCCTCTTGTAGAATTTTTTCCTCTTGAATATGTAAGCAACACTTAAGAGGATGAAAATTCACCCGACTCTCTTTGTCGGATCTCTTCACTGAGAACCAGATCACGAACATCACCAAACTTGAACTTTTTACTTCCCAAATAGCTACTCACAACAGTGACAGTAACACTCTAACTATCTGGTAGGGAATACAAAAGTATCAATGATCGTACCTTATCATCAAACTTTATTCCAACTGAACTCAACTGGGTTGTGACGATGTTGAGCAACTGAAGCACCTTGTGTCATCCATAACGTAAATAATTGCCTCATCAAATGAACTTTATTTGATGTTGATGGATTTTCATACATATAGTAAGAGCCTCCATAAGACTCACTGTGGTCTTTCCCTTTGCAATATTAAATGCAATGTTATGAGATAACGACAATCAGATAACACCGAGAGCTTATTTGTCAAGAAGCTTCCACTCACCATCTTTCATTTTGTTTGTTTTTTTTTCTTCTTGTGAGAGGTTGATAGAGCTTTTTCTGATGTAAATATTCTTCTATCTGCATCTTCCTAAAGCCAAAGTCAACAACATCAAACTTCTCAATTTTCACATTTCCTTCATCTACAACCATCACTCCCACTTGAATTTGACTTCCTCGGGATTGTTTATAATGAACCAAAACTCTTGATACTAGTTGTTACTTGTTAGGAAACTACTCCCAATTTCCCTAAAATCATATTTTTTAAAAACCCATAAATGCGGAATAATAAAACACAGATTGATTACGGAGTTCGGCCAAATATGCCTACATCTTTGGGTTGTTGCAGATCTTTCTATTTAAAAGGAAAATTTACACAAAATCTTTACCAATATTCACAATCACTCACTAGCCAAAACCCAATTACACTCATGAATTTCACTAACTAGAAATCTCTCTAATTCTTTTGAAACTCTCTCAAGGTTGTAATGTTTTTCTCTCTCAATATTAGAATACTCTTGTGGTGTGTATTAAATGTTTTGCTCATAATCCTATTTATAGGAGAAGTAAGTCAAAGGTGCCTTACATGCATGTAGACAATTGACACCATGCAAAGTGTCTCTTGCAAAGCATGCACCACAACAAGTGTTACTCATACACTACACCATTGTCTTCCATGCAAAACATCAAATATCTCTTGCAAAGCATGCACCATAACTAATGTTACTCATGCACTAAATTTGTCTTTCACACAAAACACCAAATATCTTTTACAAAACATGCACCGTAATAATAACAAATGTAATTCATAAATTTACTTCTTGATTAATATTTGATTAATATTGCTTTCACAATATTATAACAATGTTGCCATGCCTAAGAATCGAATCGTGAATTTTTAACTAATTAGGTAATTACTAATTACCCATAATGATACATAAAATCAATTTCGTTTTCAAATAATATTTATATATTTATATATATGAATATATGATACTAAAGTAAATTATTGACTAATCTACGCCAGTAGTACATTAGTACGCCCTATGTAAAAATGTACGGACACGAATTTTTCTTGTGAGCAGTATACGAACTATGATTGTTACGTGAAAAAGTAAAAAAACGAGAAACTTCCGGGAAATTGGCCCGACGGAAAGAATGGAAAAGAAAAACGAACGGAGAACACCACGAACTCAATCTGACGAAAGCCATGAGGCACGAAGCTCATTCCACCATCCACTAAAAACACGCCACGTAACGATGCCAAAACTCCGTCCAGGTTCAAAAACCGCCAGAATAGAGAAACCTTTATAAGCAACCCCTACTCTCTCTTTCAACACCACACTTTTTCATTTTTCCAATTTTAATAACTCACATTCCTCATGGCTCTCTCTGTTTCTTCTTCTTCAATCTCCATTTCAACTTCCACATTTCAATCATCACAACCTAAACGTAACCTCTCTCTGTTCTTCTTTTTATTTATTTTTAACGCTGCATTGATCTCAATTCAAATTTTAACTCTTGATTTCATGTTTCAGTTTCACAATTTGGTTCGATTAGGGTTTTGAAAAAACCTTATCATGGAGTAGGTGTTAGATCATCTCAACCACGGAGCTTCGTAAAACCGATCAATGCCACGGATTCCGATGTGCTTCATTTTGCAGAGGCTAATGAGACGCAAGAGGAAGATTATGAACGGTTAGCATATCAACTTGAAAATGCTTCCCCTCTCCAAATTATGGATAGAGCCCTTCAAAAATTTGGCAATGACATAGCTATTGCATTCAGGTAAAAAAATTATATAAAATGGATTTGAATTTATTTAATTGAATTGTAATAATATATGATATGATATCATGTGTTAACCGTGTTTCTAAATGTTGACGAAGCCGAAAATTTGTAGTATGATAGTTACAATATTGTTGCGTTGTGTTTTCAGTGGGGCTGAAGATGTTGCTTTGATTGAGTATGCATATTTGACGGGTAGGCCGTTTAGGGTATTTAGTCTTGACACGGGGAGACTGAACCCCGAAACTTATCGACTTTTTGATGCTGTTGAAAAGAAGTATGGAATTCGTATTGAGTATATGTTTCCGGATGCTGTTGAGGTTCAGGCTTTGGTTAGAAGTAAGGGGCTGTTTTCGTTTTATGAGGATGGGCATCAAGAGTGCTGTAGAGTGAGGAAGGTGAGACCTTTAAGAAGGGCGCTTAAGGGTTTAAGGGCATGGATAACAGGGCAGAGGAAAGATCAGTCGCCTGGTACTAGGTCTGAAATACCGGTTGTTCAGGTGGATCCTGTTTTTGAGGGAATTGAAGGTGGAACTGGGAGTTTGATAAAATGGAACCCTCTTGCAAATGTGAAGGGAAATGATGTATGGAACTTCCTTATGACCATGAATGTGCCTGTCAATTCCTTGCATTTGCAAGGATACGTTTCAATTGGATGCGAGCCGTGCACCAGGGCTGTTTTACCCGGACAACACGAGAGAGAAGGTAGGTGGTGGTGGGAAGATGCCAAAGCTAAAGAATGTGGTCTTCACAAAGGAAATATAAAGCAGGAAGATGATGCTCATCTTAATGGAAATGGTGCTGTCCAAGCAAATGGCACTCCCGAAGTCGCTGACCTTTTCAATACCCAAAATGTAGTTGGTTTGAGTAGGACTGGAATTGAGAATTTGACAAGATTAGAGACCAGGAAAAAACCATGGCTGGTTGTGCTATATGCACCATGGTGTCCCTACTGCCAGGTAAACTAGTTTTCCTGAACTTTTTTGCTTACTGTTGCGATTAGCTCACATACTAATACTAATATGGTTACTTTGTCTTAAAAGATTTCGTTTCTAATGAGATTTGTATTCAAATTACAACAGGATATGGAGCAATCTTATGTTGACTTGGCAGAGAAGTTAGCAGGGTCAGGGGTGAATGTTGGGAAATTCAGAGCTGATGGAGAGCAGAAAGAATTTGCAAAGCATGAACTGAAATTGGGAAGCTTCCCCACAATATTATTTTTTCCAGAACACTCATCGCAGCCGATAAAGTATCCCTCTGAAAAGCGAGATGTTGATTCCTTGATGGCATTTGTAAATGCATTAAGATGAGAGTTATCTAGAAATTCATTTTGTCTGGGTTGCAATCCAACTATAAGTACTCGTCTGGGTTCTTTCATCGCAACTCATATATACTAGTATCATTCATTTCACTGTGGAGTTTAGGAGAATAATAAATTAAAAAAATGTAGGAGAATAATGAGGTTCTGTACAGTAGATTTGTCGTATTAATGTACTATCTTGTGGTGTTAATTAACTATGATAATTATAGTTAAACTACATGAATATAATGTACTATCTTGGTGTCAAAATTTAATAACTACATGATGTATCTATTCGATGTTTGTGAGTGTCCATATTCTTTGAAATGGTAATGCCCACGGGTGAGTAAGGGCATGTGATTCTCTGTTGTTCTGGTTAGTTCAGTATGAAGCTCATGAATCATTGTCTGTTTGATTGGTAACAGAGTCCTCACATGCAACTTGGGAGGAGTTATATTTTCTTGTTTTTTACCTTGCATCCAGATGAAATCTACTTAAATTTGGTATATAAGTTTAATAAAACTTCAAGTTTTCATGAGTTTTTGTTTGGACAAAATTTAGCTATGGTGTTTTTTTTTTTAACAAATGCTACGGTGTTGTAGCTTGTAAAGTTGTTTTCCAATAATATTTAATAATTGACTCAAGTGTTTTAAAAACCGGACCGGACATCAAATCGGTGAGGATATTGAGTCACTGATTTATTGGTCGAACCATTGGGTCACTGGTCGAACCGCATGACTAAACCAGATTAAACCGGATAACTCGGTTCAATAGACCGTCGTTATAACAAAATTATATAGGTATAAAACATGTCAAACCGGATGATTTAATCTCTATAAAATATAACTAGCACTTAAATTTTTTGAAAATATCATATCATAAATAAATTTACAAGTTCATAATTTAAATTCAAATTTTAAACATAGATATCACACATGATAAAATAGTACAAAATTATAAAGTAGAACTGCAAACAAACTTTAATCGCAACATAATCTACTTAAATAATATTAAATAATTTATAACCAAATAATTTCATTATCTACTAAATTTAATTTAACCAAATAATCAAAATAGTGTAAATTTAATTTTTAACCAAATAATTTATAACCAAATAATTTCATTGTCTACTAAATATAATTTATAACCAAATTATTTAACCAAATTATTTAACCAAATAATTTCATTTAATTTATAACCAAATAATTTCATTGACTTTGTCGCATATAATTTCATTTTGATATTTAAGTTCTTTTATTTTTATTTCTTTTATTTTTTATTTTTCATTAAAATAATCAAAATAGCGTCATTTTAATTTTTTAAATAATTTTTTTGTTAAAATGCAATTAAACCACCGGTTCATGAAAACGGCTGGTTTTTCCGGTTTTAACGGTTTTGACCGGTTCACACCGGTTCAATGACATATCCGATCTAGCAATTGAACCAGACCGGTTACCTGACCGGTTCCCGATTTGACCGGACCGACCGATCAATTCGGTCCGGTTTTAAAACACTGATTGACCCAATGTTATTCACACTCGCGTGCATCCTCTAATTTTCAATTTTCTCTAACTTTCTCTTAATTTATTTTTTTCCACATCTTTTTTCCTCTAAAATCTATATAAAAATCTTTTTTACTTCATTTATATTTTATCTAAAGTTACTCTAACTTTTCCTCCGAAAAATTAAAGAATCTTTTTTCATTCATAGTCACATGTTATATTTTAGAACTTTTTACCCTAATCAACTTCTCCAACTTTAATAGGATACCCAACCAACATTTTCAATTTTAATTTTAATACCATAATACTCAACTTTCACCCTTAAAAAAAAATTAAAATTGTACAAAACACTTAAATCCAATTAGCGCACACTCTAAATACATAGGACACTTAAAGTCAATTAACTTCAAAATGTATCATATTAACCTCAAGATTCAAGATTCATATTGGTCCTTTAACTTTTTAAAATGTATCATGTTAGTCTCTTTTGTCTAATTAGCTACATAAAAATTTAGAAATTGATCGCTAAATTTGTCTCTAATTAGACAAAAGGACTAACATAATATGTTTTGAAGAGTTAAGAGACTAATATTGATCTTTTTTAACTTAAGGATCAAAATGAACTCATGGTAAACATACGAGACATAAAAGAGTATTAAACCTATTTTAGATTATACTTAAATAGAACACGCCAATTGAATAAAAATGTACTTTCAACGAAATTTTGTATAGATAGAGGTGTGATATGAATCATTTTCTCTTACCTCTTCTAAATTTTTATAATTTTTTGTTCATTTGGCGTAACTGAAATTCCAAGCAACCTAACACTAACTTGAACCTTTGGTTATCCAGATAGATTAAAGATGGTGAAATAGTTAGAAGAATACATCTTGTTTCGTACATATATATATATATATATATATATATATATATATATATATATATATATATATATATATATATATATATATATATATATATATTACGGATTACATTGATGAAATCCAGCGTCGTTGATTGTCGGTTAAGGATGACAATCATGATAAGGATATGATTTCTGAAACAAATGATATTGTTTTGATTGTTGCATACTCTTAGATATTTTGTAGTGTTAAGTGTTTTTATTTGTTGTTTGTGTTATAATTTTAGACCATAATTCCATCACAACCACAATGATTGCATACAACAAAAACAACAACAATAATAATTATAACAACGACGATAATAACAACGACAAAAAACAACAGCAACAACTACTACTACAAATACATCAACAACAACATGCAGAGAGTTTTACATGTCGGAAACTTGATGAGAGAGTTGAAGAAAAGTGTTGGTTTGAGGTTCGAGCTTCGTTCCTCCTTGGAGAAGATGAAGTTTTAGTTCGTTAGGGGGAGAGAATGGTGTTTCAGTGGAAGAAATGTGCTAGGGTGTAAAAAGTGAATGAAACTTAACATTCTGATGAGTGAGTTTTCAGAAAAACCTAGAGAACATAACCGAGGTAAAAACTACGTTCAATTTATTTAAATAAAATATTAAAAAACTTTTAATGTCGGTTTTTTAAAAAACCGAGGTATAAGATAATTTATAAAATAAAGGAAAATTTTGGTTTTAAATAAAGCATACATTTGTAAGAGCTAGAAATTGAATCTCAAATAATAAGTTACATAACCTGTCGGTTTTCTATAAAACCGAGGGATAAAATTAAACTTAAAAAATGACATGTTTGAGGTCATTTGACCTCTAATTTTCATTGACTGAGGTGAAAGCTCTATTATGAAATATATTATTTAAATAATATGCCTGATACTGTGGGCGTCGTCTTCCAAGGTCTGGTTATGACGAGGTAATTCATCCATGGCGGCACGCATCTCCGTCAAGGCGGCAACATCATTGATACTGCTGGTACCTTCCGATGTAGGGGATGAAGCTCTCTTATTAACCATAGTTGAAGGTGGATAAGTATAAGAGTAAAGGATAACAACAAGGGTGATGGTGATAAAGAGGGTGTGGCATGGGTTAGTTTTATTGGGATCCCACAGTGGGTGCCACTATACTGGTTAAAAGTATAAGTGTGTGTGTGTGTGTGTGTGTGTGTGTGTGTGTGTGTGTGTATTCCTCTTGCAAAGGCAGGAAGACTTAAAGGCCATAATGGGTTTATAACACGAACGATATGGTGGTTGTGGTTTGCTCACGACGATGAGAAACCCTGTATGGTGGTGTTTTTAGGTAGTTTAGGAGTCATGCTCATGTGAGGTGAGAGGCTCTAGAGATGACCAGTGATGCTATAGAGCAAGCGTATAGTTACGCTCTATCCTGTGTTGTGACCTTAATAAGTGTTATGCTCTTTTGAGTTGTAAAGAATAATATCTTCTCTCCCCTAGGGAGAAGAGTAATTATAGTGGCCCTTTGAGCCTAGGTTTTGAGTCCCCTTGGTGGCGTCAACCGTTCCCTTCTTATCAAGGGAAGTTACTGATCACCTAACTGTCAAGAGTTAGTGGAGACTTTATCTTTCTTGACTTGCACGTTAAGGATACCTTTGGGCGGGTCTCCGTGTTATCACCTAGGCAACAATATTCCTATGCGAGGGCGCCGTGGTTTAGAACTTCCACAAATATAACACAATAATAATAAACCCTAAGTTATACAATTATTTAAGGACATTAAAACTACCATATAGTGATCACCTATGATGTCCAAGGAAGAAATCATTTAAAAGAGTCACATTTCCTTTCAAAATAAACACTTCAAACAAAGAAATCAAGTTTGTATTTAAAGAATGCAAAATAAACTCACTAGAAGAAAAATGTTACCACGAGCAACAAAGAAAGGAGTGAATATGGAGGGATTAAGAAGAAATCTTAGCGAGAAATGTTTTTCAAATAATCAAAGAAAAAACAAGAAGGAAAAAATATGGAAGAAGTAAATGCATCAATATATATATATATATATATATATATATATATATATATATATATATATATATATATATATATATATATATATATATATATGGAGAGAGAGATTTCAAAGACTAACGAAGAGTTGCATAATGGACACATGTCCCAAGAAATAATGAGTGGTCGCCTTTACCCATGATAAAATGATTAATTCTAGTACATAGGGGAAAAGGCGTTTTATACATACATTAAATATGGAAGTGATTAAGGTACGTCCCAATAAACGACAAAAGAAGATAAATGATCTGGTCCAAGAAGAACACAATCAAAATCCAAAGGATAACACAAAAATCATTGCTGATAAGCAAAAATAAGAGTACAACACAAGTAAAAAAAGATCGACCCTCATCACACTTTGGGACGAGATAGGGAAATCACAAATCAATAGAAACTAAGAACCCCAAACTCTAAAGGTGGATGAAATTCTGATTACAGCAGACTCATATGTCATATATGGATGTCTTGACATCTGATCTGACATTATAAAAACAGACAAGGTAGGAATACAAATAACAATGCATGAAAGCAATAAAAACACAACAGAATTGTTTATCCAGTTTGGTGAACAACAATACCTATTCTGGGGGCTATCAAGCCAGGAATGAGATTCATTATCAATAGTCTTAATTTGAAGTTGAACTTCTCCATTCACAACTTCTCACTTAAACCCGACCCAATGCAATCTCTACCTAAGTTCTTCCTAGATATGGAATATCTCCATTCCACTCCCAATCACCTCAGTGATGTTGTACAATTCTCCATTCCCAGGAGCTGAAACAATGGCCTAATCACCAACTTTCTAACCACACAAACAAGCATAACTTAGAGTTACTTACAAGCTTTCTCTAAGAACAAAATTGCACTCATTGCTTCACAGGTTCTGAGTGAGTAAAATAAACCTCTTGCCTACAGGCTTCCAGGAATAAATCAGTGACCATCCCACAATCTGGGTGGTTCACTTACATGGCTAACCCTAAAGACTACATCTTTCTAAAACCGGCTAGCTTATTAAACTAGGTTACAAAGCTTCCTATTTATAACCTATTCCCAACTAGACTTGGGCCTTCAATCACAGTCTTATTTGCTGTTACAAATCAGCAGAAAACTTCTGCTAAAAGTTAGATCTTCAATCATAAGTTTCCTAAATTATCTCCATAATTAGAAACTGCATAATCTTCAATATTCTGACTTGATTCTCTTGACCTTTAACCCTGCGCCACATAGGATTGCATAATATTCCATAGAATATTCTGCATCTGTTGAGTACATATTGAATCTTCATATTCCAGCTCAGCAGGCGCGATGTCATGAGTTTCTGCATATGACATTTCATAAGACATGTTGTCATAGAACATGTCTCAACATTCCATAGGTCATCTTCTTGATGTACCTTGTTTTGTACAAATCGCAGCAAACAATATTCTTCACTTCAATTCTCTGTTTCTGAAAGTAGGACTAACAGTCTTCTGTTATGCAGATCTTGGGCCTCGGGCCTAAAGAACATAAAATAGGGTTAACCAAGTTAACCTAATTTTCACAAATCAGGGTGCTAAAAATCAGGCCATGGCTTGGTCTCTTATTGATATACAGTAATCACATAATAGTTAGTTTCATAAAATATAGCCTTGGATAAAGTAGGAAACATAACAGAAACATAGCAGCCCATGCTGTCAGATACTGATTTCACAACATTCAGCTTGACATCCAATAAAATTTGAATTAGCTAACCATACATATCCTGCAGTACACTATAAATGCATGTCATGACATCAGTCAAGACATCTAAGCTCAGAATTATGTTTTACCATAAAATGCAGCCAATCAAAAACATCTACAAATTCCCCCTTTGACAAATTTTTGGCTAAAACAACTTGTCACCATATCAGAGATCACATGCAGCAGAAAAGTACACGTCATACACCCAATCATGCAGAATAGCTAATACACTACCAATTGAGATATACCACCATATCAGAATCAGCTACCCTACAATCACATATAGCTATACTACCATCACACACGTAGCTACACTACCACACCAGAAGGACTTCAAAATCAGCTTCATCAAAACATGAATAGTTGTTCACACATACATCTGTTTTGGGTGACATACTTCTCCCCCTTTTTGGCCATAAAAGATGCCAAAGTAACTATGATATTCAGATTAAGTACAGACCATAAGCTAGACAAAAATAGAAATCCATCATCACTATCATTGTCTTCATCAGAGCCATCTTCAGGACTGGCATTTGTTTCTTCTTCTGATTCAACTTCCTTTTCATCTCATTCTTCTGACACAACATCCTGTTCATCACCTTCCTCAGGGCTATCATCCTTTTCATTTACATTAGTGACAGCAAACTCAGCACCTTCATTTAACATGTCCATGCAGAGACATGTTTTGTATAATGTCCTGACATTCAGTCAAATATTGTCTGCTGACTTTTCTTAACTTTTCAGCATAAAACAATTTTCACTTCCAAGTGTTCAACACTTCTTTTCAGACTATACTTCAGATGTGATATAATATTTAAAATCACATTCACACAGATTCCATCTGCCTTGGCTCTAATATTACAATAGTGCTGCTCCTTTAAAGTTTTTGTCTCCAGGACATTCAAGACTATAGCAGTAGATTCTCCTTCACATCAGCTAAAGAACAACTTCTCCCCCTTAATAGCAGCTTGGCATGGAAACATATTAGGATTAATGATCAACACATATAGCAGCTGCTCCTCATATATACAGTTGCCGGAGGAACAACCGAGCCTGATTTATATGTCTTAACATCTTGTTCGACATTTTTCAAAACAGTAACAGAACTCTCCTTAAAACTAATTTACATATCACATGTGTACCAATCTCCCCCTTAAAACTTGCTATAGAGAATTATAAGCTTCTCCCTCACAATAGGAAATTAGTGCCACTTCAGCATAAAACAAAATCCACATGTATCTTCTCACATGCTTACAATGAAGGACCACTACTAGTGAATACACTCATATCCTTGTGAAAACAATCCTGAACCAGAATCTCTTACTTATTGATTGGTTCATACCGGCTATCTGGCCTAACCAATCCACACAACTTCAAGATACTCTTACAGTAGGACTTAGGGTATTTGACTAACTCATCATATGTGCAATATTTCCAAAGTATCACATGTTATATTTCCAGATACTATAAATTCACATGACTCTTGCAAGACCAGCACCTCCTCTTGGAGTAAAAATATTACAAAATAGCTACTCAAGGCTAAAAACAAACAAATTACATCTTGTAGTACCATGTCCAGACATGTTATCTGATATCCTCATAAGAGGAAAACAAAACTCCATACGCTTACTCATTCCATAAGCCCAAAAATACATTTATTAATCCACCTATCCATTGACTCCAAATTTACTCCACTTACACAACACATATGTGACTATCCGATGCAGATGTGACAAGTCTTTTAACACCTGCTGATACAAAACAATCTCTTCCAAACATATCCATTAATTACCCGAGAGATGTGGACTCCATCTTCACATGGATAGATCCAACCATCCCTAGTTAGGATTTCCAACTAATTTTAATGTCACAACATGTTATATGACATCAAATCATCACAAGGTTATGCAATCTTCACATGTTTCACATTAACTGCTCCAAACAGAATGCAGGTATCCTTCAGCTAATAGCATCAGTTCTAATTACTGATAAATACATCTTCCCTTTAATGTCACTGTTCTGATGGCTCAGACACAAGAGATAGACTCAGACTAAATGTACACGATGCTAGAACATCTCTGTCCAAGAAAGCACTCCCGTAGAGACTCATCTTAAATCAAGAGGCAACTCCCCCTATCCAAGATAACCTGTGCTTCTTCAAGGAAAACTTGCGTTGATGAATGGAAAACATAAGACACATCTTCATGTTTTCAAGAGCCCACTCTCTGTTCAACTAACCTGCTAAACACACTCATTTTAGCACCATTGCTCCTTCACACCAATTACTCATCATGGTCAGATAAGATTACCTTCTCATACAAGGTAGGACATTTTGTCAGACATTCTTCTTCTGCATATATGTGGCACTTAGCAGATCCCTCTTTATTCATCCACACCACTTATTACTTCAAGTTAGGTAAGTGGCATGACCGTATAATCCGCTTTCGACCAAAAAACAGTGCATTGAGAAGGAACCCAAAATAGCTAAAAAGTCCAAAAGGTAAAAACATTTGTGATAAAAATGACGTTAGAGAGACGATGTTAAGAGGAAAACTATCTATTTCAACATTTGATACTAAGTAGAAGGTTCTAAAACTTGAGGAACATACATAAACATGCCCTAAAAAGTATCTGATTTAGGCAAGAAACCAAAGTGGGGCATTCAGATGACAGAACAAATTATATTCTTTCACCTGCCAGTTTGGACGATTCTAATTGAATTTGTGGGTGGCGGGCCTACAAAACCCTAATAAGATCCCTATAAAAAAGACAATAGATGTGAAATAAAGGTGCACAAAAATTCCTTGAAAATTTATATCTCTCTATCCGACAACCATTAACTTGAACGTTAGAGTGTGTGTATGTACCACCTCCACCAAATCAACCGAGCAGCTAGGCAGGGACCGACCTTCAGATCGGTGACGACTAAAACTTGACCCTTTCGAAAAGAAGCTTTCTTGTTGGGAGGAATAAAGGGATTTAAGTTTCTCACACATGTCCATGTCAAAGAATATGCAAAAGTTCACAATCTAATTTGGGACAAAAAAGTTCCCATAAAAGTCCCCATTTGTGCTTGACGTTTGCTAAAAAATAGACTACCGACCAAAGACAATATTATGAGGAGTTGAATCTTTATCAATCATTCTTAGTTATGTGACCTAATATAGAAATAATGAAACATTGCAACATTAATTTTTTATTGTATTTTCTCTAAGAGTGTTTCGAGTGTGATTTTTGTATGGTTAGACATTTTTCGTGCCTTAACAAATGATCTTAGCAAATATACTATTCAATTATATGATTTATTTTTGAAAAATGCTAACAAGTGTCTTCAGGACAATGATTAAGACTTTAAAAATAATAAATTTATCTCGGTAATCTGCGTATTTAATGTCTTAAAAATTGAAATATTATATTTTCTATAAAATATTTTCTTTTATTGGAATGTTTAACCATTGTCCTGAGGGCATTGATTAACAAGACCCTTTATTTTATAAGAAAGAGGTTTTAAAAGAAAACTTGGAATGATGTAGTTGATGTGCATCTTCCTGATTTGACATGAGAGGAATTTGAGACATTTTGAGCAAAAATAATCTTTTGTATTACAAATAGTTGATGAGGTGAAAGCTCACTCACTCTTAATGGTAGTTAAAATGCAAAAACTTTCGTTTTGATTACCTTCTTCACTAAAGCTGGTTTTATTTGTAAACTTACGGATGATTTTTTATGCGGAAAATGTTTAGACAACCAATTATGATGTGTCTCTTTTCCTTGTTTCGTTGCACTCTTTTTGCCTTGATATTTTCTTTAATATATTTTAGTTTATTAAAAAAACCAATAAAGTCTCTTTCGCCTTGGTATTTTCTTTAATCTATTTTAGTTCATTAAAACAAAAAACACGAAAGTCTCTTTTTTAGTAAGATAAAGAAATAACGAAACAAAACCAAAAAATAAAAGTACTAACCAATAAAGTAATTTTGGCTTACTTTAATAAATTTCATAACTTGTCTTTATCACAGACTTTGAGTTGAAGGGTACTTTAGAGAAAGCACATCACAACACGAGCAACGAATCTTCAAAGACTCACAAGAAACCAGTAAAGTCCGAAGAAAGAACATCCAGTCAGTACAAACTATCTCCTCCCACCCACCAGATCTCTCTTCTTCACTAGATCTTCTTCTTCTTCCCTTAACTCACCCAAACCAAACACAATAATCACTTTTTTTTTAATCACTTATATTTTAATGAGAAATAATGCTAGCTTCTGTTCTACCTGAACCTGAACCTGAACCTGAACCAGAACATCTTCAATGGCAATTTCTAACAACCTCATCTTCCTTCTCATTTCCTTCCTCTCATTTTCCTTCCTTTCATTTTCCATCTCAGGTAACTAACTCTTAATTCACACATTTCAGCTTTTTCCATAATCCACCAAAATAATCGATTATTTTCTCTTGCAGGTGAAGATGAACAAAAAGGACCATTCGTCGGTGTTAACATTGGAACCGACGTGGAAAACATGCCATCAACTTCCGACATAGTTTCATTCCTCCAATTACAAAAAATAACACACGTTCGTCTCTACGATGCAAATCCCGACATTCTTAAATCCTTGTCCGGAACCAAAATTCGCGTTACCATCAGTGTCCCCAACAACCAGCTTCTCGCTATTGGTTCTTCCAACACCACTGCAGCTTCATGGATCCAACGAAACGTCGTCGCTTACTATCCTCAAACACTAATCACCGGAATCTCCGTCGGTGACGAGGTTCTTACCACTGTTTCTTCTTCCGCTCCTCTTCTTCTTCCTGCTATGGAGTCTCTTTACAATGCTCTTGTTTCTTCGAACCTTCATCAGTTAATCAAAGTTTCAACTCCGCATGCTGCTTCCATTATTCTTGACCCTTTTCCGCCTTCTCAGGCTTTTTTCAACCAAACCCTTGTTGATGTTCTTCTACCGATTCTTCAGTTTCTTGAGAAGACGGAATCTCCGTTGATGATGAATCTTTATCCTTATTATGTTTTCATGCAGAATAAAGGTGTTGTTCCTTTGGATAACGCGCTTTTTAAACCGGTTACTCCGAATAAGGAAATGGTGGATCCTAATACTTTGCTGCATTATACTAATGTGCTTGATGCGATGATTGATTCGGCTTATTTTTCGATGAAGAATCTTAATGTGACTGATGTTGTTGTTCTTGTTACTGAAACGGGTTGGCCTAGTAAGGGTGATTCTAAGGAGCCGTATGCGACGAAAGATAATGCGGATACTTATAATTCGAATTTGATTAAGCATGTTTTTGATCGTAGTGGGACTCCTTTGCATCCTGAAGCTACTTCTAGTGTTTTTATTTATGAGCTTTTTAATGAGGATTTGAGGTCTCCGCCAGTTTCGGAGGCGAATTGGGGTCTTTTTTATGGGAACATGTCTGCGGTTTATTTGCTTCATGTGTCTGGAATTGGGACTTTTTTGGCGAATGATACGACGAATCAGACGTACTGCATTGCGATGGATGGTTTTGATTCGAAGACGTTGCAGGCTGCGTTGGATTGGGCGTGTGGACCGGGAAGGGCTAATTGTTCGGAGATTCAGCCCGGAGAGAGTTGCTATAAACCTAACAATGTTAAGAATCACGCTTCTTATGCTTTCGATAGCTATTACCAGAAAGAAGGGAAGTCTCCTGGGAGCTGCGATTTCAAAGGAGTTGCTATGATCACTACCACAGATCCTAGTAAGTGCTTTCTAATTCAATGTAGCATCAAATTTGTCTTGATTCTTGAAAGGGATGAGCAACATTCTTGCTTTTTGTGCTTCAAATCCTTGTTGTTTTTCCTAATTAGCATACTTTAATGTCATAAAGTATAATAAACTCTTTTAAGATTAGTAATAAAAAAATTGGGATTCCTGTAACAAACTTTAGTGATGATTTGAAAAGGGAAATAATTTAAAAGTAGAGAAGTATGGCAAAGTAATGTTATGTAATGATTCATGAAATGCATTTGTTTGTGTGTGGCACCCACTCAATACAAAGGAGCTTTTGGTTTGGCTCTACTCTTGTTTTATGTGAAATTTGAAATGAAAAAAAGGAGGCTAGGTATTGTAGCACTGGCACCCACTCTCCATGAGTTGGATGTTTGTTTGTCATAGAGCACCTGTTTGTTTCTCCTGACATTTGCAAAGATTCTGGACCATGTTTCTAGATTACCTTAACATAAGGCAATAATCTTTGGATCTACGTCGTGTGCAGTCACATGTGCCCGCGACTATATGCAGTCAGCCACATTTTTAGACGGTCCTAATTCCAAATTCGGTAAAAATTAAAATGTGTAATGAAATCTTGACCGACTGATTATGATCGAACTGTTTAGATGTGCCGACTGCACACAATCCAAATCCTGAAAACCTTAATGTTCTTGCCTTACGACTTATTTTGTTTAGTACATTGTCTTGTAAGCATACTGACCCCAAATACCTCTGCAGGTCACGGGAGCTGTGAATTTCCTGGAAGGTAAGAAACATTGATCTTCCTAGCGACCCTCTTGTTTTATTTATGCTTAAAATGCAAATACTTGGGTTTTATCTAAGTGCGAGTCTTAATTTGATGTGATATTGCAGCAAGAACATAAGCAACAAGACAAAGGAAGTGGTGAACGCTACTCAATCAAGCAGCGCAGGAGAGAATTTAAGGTTCAAAACCTTAAACAGCATCGAAATAAACACAGTTAACAACGTTTTGCACATTTTCTTGACATGTCTCCCTGCTTTGTTGTTAGTTCTTTTATGAGGTCAGATAATTCATTTTTTTTTTTTTCCATTATGGAGTTTTGTGTTAGTTAAGGATAACTAAGATTATAAGAGAAAAAGGAGTGATGATCTTTAGGTCTAATCTTAGACTTAGTGCATATGATAGATGCTTCCCTTTTTAATAATGATGTGGTGTGAATAAATTTTCACAGAGATCTTGTAATTAAGGTATGTATTTGTTGAAATTACATTTGTTAATTAATTTTGTTCAGTGTAATGTAATTTGTTTAGTGACCATCATCATAATGTAATGTATCACACAGCTCTGGGAAGTGTGAAGCAATATTGTTGACAACAACATCTTCTAGTATTTGTGAATTTCAAGAATCTTTGTTAGAACTCTTTAATTCATTCATTCACAGTTGGTGTATTGAAGCTGCGAGAATGCAGCATTAAGAGCCTCATTTGTGAAGAAAATCCGGCAACATCCAAGGAGTAGGTAAAAGAAGGACCAATAATATAAATAATACTTCGCACTTCCTTCTTCCATTATTATGCATTATTGCTTGCTTTAAAACAAAAATGCCTAGAAACTTTTTCAATGTCTATGATATGATAGTTCAATGGTTAAATGATGGACTTGTGACCTTGAAGAACTAAGTTTTATATCATCTCGAGAACGATGGTAAAAAAATAACTAATAGAATAATTGTCTCTCTTTTTTCATATCATAAAATATAGGGTTAAATAAGTTTTTAGTCCCTGTAAATATGGCACTTTTCAGTTTTAGTCCCTACAAAATTTTTCTTCGAACTTTGGTCCCTGTAAGTTTTTCCGTCCCCATTATGAGTCCCTCCCGTTAGATTCCACTAACGGAGGGTGACGTGTCATGCAAACGTGGATTTGATTTCTTTCTTATTCGCCAGCGTGGAAATGATAAGGGTAAACTCACTTAAACAAAAACTCACCCACAGATTAACCATTTCGTTTTCACTCAAGCTCTCCACTTTTCAACTGCAAACCCTAGATAAATTATCATCCTCCAACATCGTGGTCCCAACATCCCAGACAAGAAGCATATTCGTGGTCCTAAAACGAAGCACCTTGTGGTCCCAAAACGAAGCCTAGTGGAGCTCCATCGTTCGTTCGAGGTTGCGTGGACCAGGTATGTGAATGGTTCATCTTTCTTCGACTTCTTGCTATTTTCTAATGATAGTGATTGTTAAACAAACATTAACTACTATAGGACAAAGATTTTGATGATTATGTCGTATCTGTTGAGTACAGCATATGTACTTTTGTTGTCGTTTTTTGTTGCCCTAATTAGAAATTGAATTAAGTATTGTTTTGCCCTAACAGGAAATGTCTAAGTTTAAAGTTATTTTCTACACAAGGGGCAAGTTTGTAAAAGACCCTGAACTGAAATATGATGGTGGGGAAATGTATGCTTTTAGTGGTCAAGATGTTGACTATTGGTCTTTCTTTGAGGCCTGTGATTTAGTGAAGAGTATTGACCCTGAGTTTGATTTTAAGATGGTTAAGATGTGGTGGAAACATGAAGAAGGATCGTTTAAAGCTGATTTAAAACCATTCAGAGATGATGGTGATTCTGCTGAGTTGGCTGCTTATGCTATTGGTCATGGAACTGAAGTTGAGATATACTGTGAGCCAAAACCAGATGAAGGAGAGCTGACTTTTATGGACTCTGTTAGGCAAAAAGGGAAGGGTAAGTCTTGTGCATCAGAGAAGGAACCATTAGCTGATTGCAGTGGAGATTCAAGTGATGAGAGTATCAAGGATGTACACTTTGATGACAGTGAGGAAGAAAGGATGAATGGGTTTGAAGATGGCTTTGAGGAAGTAGTTGGTGTAGGTAAAACTAGTGAAATTAGGAGTCCACCTGTTACAAACAATGCTGTCCCTAATGAAACAGATGGTAACATATTTATTACAGATGAGATGGGCAAGGCACATGTAATTGAGGAGGAATACATGACAGATGAATTGGACAGTGGAGCTGATGATGAAAGTGGTGATGATAGACCATGTGTTATAAGGTTCAATGCAGAAGAATCTTTCACTCAAGATTTTGTTTTTAAAGTTGGAATGGAGTTTCGTTCACTTAGGCAGTTTAAAGATGCTATACTAGAGCACAATGTTCTTAATGGGAGGGAAGATAAGTTTGAAAAGAATGATGCCAATAGATGTAGGGTTGTATGTAAGGATAAGGAGAAGTGTGATTACACTGTGCTATGTAGTAGAGTCCTAACATCCACTACTTTTAGGATTAAAACCTTGTATTCTAAGCACAAGTGTGGAAGACAATTCTTTAATAGATGTGCTAAAGCTGATTGGGTGGCTAAGGTAATTGTGGATGGGTTGAAGAACAACACAAAGATGAAGTTGAATGATGTGGTAGCAAATGTTAGACTTAGATATGCAACAGAAATCCCAGGTTGTAGGGCATTCAAGGCAAGGCAGATTGCTGGACAGATTGTGGAAGGTGACTCTAGTAAGCAATTCAACCTCCTTTGGTCTTATGGTGCTGAGTTAAGAAGGGCATCCCCAGGGAATACATTCAAACTCAACACAACATGTTCTAGTGAAGGGTTAAATCCAAGATTTGAGAAGTGTTATATGTGTTTTGATGGGACTAAGATGGCATTAAAAAAAGCATGCAGACCTTTCATTGGATTGGATGGATGTCACTTGAAGCACAAGTATGGTGGAATTCTGCTCATTGCTGTAGGAAGAGATCCAAATGATCAGTACTTGCCAATTGCATTTGGAGTTGTAGAAAATGAATCAAAAGACACTTGGAGCTGGTTCATGAAGTTGTTGTTGGAAGATATTGGTGATGGAAGATGGTGTTTTATATCTGACCAGCAAAAGGTACACTATTTATGTTGTTTAATTGTTTTATAGTGTTTTGTTATTGTTTACTTAAAAGTATTTGTATTAGTATTAGGGTCTGACTAGTAAAAGTATTTGTATTAGGGTCTGACTAGTAAAAGTATTTGTATTTGTTTTAGGGTCTGGTCAATGTGTTTGATGAGGAGTATCCTTCCTTTGAGCATAGATTCTGTTTAAGGCATCTTTATGCTAACTTCAAAAAGAAGTTTGGTGGAGGGACATTGTTTAGGGATCTTATGATGGTTGCTGCTAAGGCAACTTATTATGAGGCACATGAGGCAAAGATGCTCATGATTAAGGAAGCAAGTGTGGATGCTTATGAGTGGCTGCAGGCAATCCCCAAACACAAGTGGTGTAAGCATGCATTTCCTTTCTACTCAAAATGTGATGTTTTAATGAATAATCTTAGTGAATCATTTAATGCTACCATACTTTTGCAAAGAGACAAACCCATTATAACAATGTTTGAGTGGATCAGAAACTACTTGATGGGTAGGTTTGCAACACTTAGGGAAAAAGTGAATGCTTATAAGGGTTATGTAATGACTAAAACCATTAAGGAGACTAGATAGAGAAATAGAGAAAAGTGCTAGTTGGACAGCAACATATGCTGGTAGGTTAAATTTTCAGGTAACACATGTGCTTTTCACTAATAGCTTTGTAGTGGACCTAGAAAAACACACTTGTCCATGCAACTATTGGGAGTTGATTGGGATACCATGTAGGCATGCTGTAGCAGCCATTCATGGGAAAGTTGATGACCCACTTAAGTATGTACACAAGTGTTATCTTAGGACCACTTATGAACACTGTTATAGTGATGTCCCTGTTCAAGATGCTCCCATTCCAACTGAAAATAATGATCATGACATCAATGATTCACAGTCTTCTCTTAAAAAGTATTGTGGTATAGATGCTGAAACATTGGCTAAGCTGCTTGATGATGATGAAATTCTAGATGTTCAGCCATTGAATGTTGACACAACTCCAGTAAAAAGAATAGTCATAACTTTTGTTGGTAAAGCTCCAAAGGTGGTCAAGAAAGCTTCCAAAGCCACTGCTTCTTCTTCATCCAGGCTAACATGTTCAGAACCTGTAAGTTTTATTTTGACATTACACACTTCTTCAAATGATTGTTTCATATAGATTAATTGTGTTTGTTAATTATTCCTAGGTCAAAAAACCAAACCAGAAGCCTAAGGCCAAGAAAAGTGTTGATATGGGTGTTCAAAAACGGCATAGTGACAGACTTAGGACCATAAAAACAAAGAATATTGGTGGCCCTGGAAAGAAGCCTGATGACCCTTTGGTCATTGATGAAGAAAAAGCAACCTCGGACCAGTCCAAGGGTGGGAAGCAGTCAGAAGATTGGGAGGCCGTTTGCAAAAGGATGACTCAGTAGGATGACTTAGTGATGCTATGTTGTTTAGTTTGAATGACTCAGTGGGATGTGTTATGTTTGTAACTATTTTGTTTTGTGATGCTATGTTGTTTAGTTGAATGACTCAGTGCAATCTATTTTGTGTTTTATGAACATATGTAACAAACCTAATGGTATGTCAATGGTATTTTGTGCAAATTTTGGAGACAAATTATAAGTCATTAGTAAGTCACTTTATATGACAAGCACTGATCAAATTTTATAGTCAAATATAGGTTAGATAAATGACAAATTACATGTCACTTTCAAGATCAATTATATGTCACTTTAATGACAAAATATAGACAAATATATGTCAACTGGTGTAAACAAAAACAGATTATGGGTCAATTGAATGAGAATAACTGATTCAACATTAATACAACTGATTCAGCAGATTATGGGTGTAAACAACACTGATACAACATTAATACATATTGGCCATAAAAAAATCACAAAACAACAAAAGATATAACTGATTCAACAATTATCCAACTCATATTATACCACACTGATACAACAATTGTCAAACTCAGATTTCGTACCAACAACATTACATCCAAAATGAACATTCCAAACACTGATTCAGCAATTACATTTCCATAGAAAATACATATTGACCATTACAGACACAACAATACACCAAGTCTTCATCTTTCCATACACAACATCTGACTTTATCTTCATCTTCAATTTCTTGTTCTTCTTCTGTGAAATTTCATACAACTCTCTCATAGTTTCAAGAGAAATTGATACCTCCTTCATCTTGCTCTCATGATCTGACATTTCGTGAACACCGGTTTGTTGAGCAATATCATCATCCCATATAAATAAGTTACAAGTTTCATCACCTTGCCAAAATGGACATCTCCAAAACAGGCGCCCTTTGTTAGGTCCATTCTTACAGTAATACGAAGTCATACGAGCATCACACGCACATCTTCTACCTGGACGTGTACTCACACTTGATGAAGATGTTGGCTTCGTTCTCCTTGAGGAAGATGACATCGTGAGCTTGCGAGCGACATATTCAATTGAGCGACGAATTAAAATGAAGCAAGAGAAGGAAAGGCAAAGAAGGAGTGAGTGAAATTTGAGAGTGTGGAGATGACGAAGGAAGCTGCAGAAGAAAGGCGCAGCTTGTGAAAAGGGGCTGAGTGAAATTAGGGTTAAAATTTTTTCACGATCCCTTTTTGTCTTAACACAATTATCCTACGTGTCTCTCCAATAAACACAGCTGTAAAAACAATTCACACCTCTGGCATGACACGTCACCCTCCGTTAGTGGAATCTAACGGGAGGGACTCATAATGGGGACGGAAAATATTACAGGGACCAAAGTTCGAAGAAAATTTTTGTAGGGACTAAAATTGAAAGTTGGCATATTTATAGGGACCTCATACACATTTAACCCTAAAATATATTACAAAATACAAAGAATGTTCTATATTCTTATACATCCATGTATTGAAAGTTAATGAATTTTGAGGCTGTCTCTAAAGGCATCAAACAACTTTTTGAGAGTTAATGAATGTTGAGGCTGTCTCTAAAGGCATCAAACAACTGTATCAGAAGACCCTTTGTAAAAATGTCAGATATTTGATAATGTGAAGGAACATGAACATCACATAATATTTTTTGTTTTTACTTACATCATATAATATTTTTTTGTCATCTTTCTTAGGAATGAATTATTTATTTAGGGTGTCTAATTGTCAAACTCTTAAAGAAGTATGAGAGACCTTTGAAATCACACATAAAGGTACAAATGAAGTAAAACGATCTAAACTAAACATTCTCTCTCAAGATGGTGAGATGTTTAAAATGCAACTAGGAGAAAATATACTTGATTTGCAAGAGAGAATCACTCATTTGAAAAACCACTTAAATGTTCTTGGAAAAACTTTCACAAATGATGAATTGAATCTAAAGGTACTAAATTTTTTAACAAGAGCGACAACCAAAAGTGGCAGCAATTTTAGAAAATAAAAGTCTATCTAAGATGACATCGGCGACATTGTTCGGAAAATTGCAAGAACATGAATTGGAACTTGAACGATTGGAAAAGCATGAAGGGC
The DNA here is from genome assembly GCF_029867415.1 of Vicia villosa. Taxonomy (NCBI): domain Eukaryota; kingdom Viridiplantae; phylum Streptophyta; class Magnoliopsida; order Fabales; family Fabaceae; genus Vicia; species Vicia villosa. The sequence continues at coordinate 4,446,450 of NC_081180.1, read as the reverse complement.
ATGAACATAAAGTAAGATTTAATGCCTTAAAAACTAAAGAAAAATACTATGATGATGATCAAGAAGAAGAATCTCAATATGATAGTGACGAAGATGATGTACTAGTCAAGAAGTTCGGAAAATTCTTGAAAATAGAAAAGACAGTGAAACTCGACCAAATAAAGAAGTTTAATGTACAATCAACTTCAAGACAAAAGGCCACTTACGTTGAATGAGGAAAACAAGGACATATTAAGAGTTATTGTCCTTTTCTTAAAAAGACAATAATGTGAGTACAAATTCTAAAAATGAAGAACAAGCACATCTATCTTTCATGGTTTCACGTCATTCTGATGTTGCCGACGAGGTTAGTAATGATAAACCTTTTAATGATGAATTACATGATGATTTTAATTATTTGCATGATGAATTTCTAAAGATTACTATATTATGTGCTAAGCAAAAGAAAATGATTTCATCTCTAGAAAGTAAATCGAACTCCATGCAAGTAGAATTTGTAAAGTTAAAACAATTTCATCATGTAATAGATATATATCCTTTGAGGCAAATATTGTTGAACTAAATCAAGTAATATGCATTTATGAAAAAGGCAAAAATGAATTGGATAATATTTTAAGTAATCAAAGATATGTTAATGATAAAATTGGACTAGGATATTATAAATTTGAAAATTTTAGTCAAATAAAAAAGACAATCTTTGTCAAATTTATCTATGCTTGTAACAATGTTCAATCTAGAAAAGTAGGTAATAATGTACAACCTAGAAAGGAATATGACAAGAAATATTTCTATGATCATAAAAAGAAAATTCCTAATATGACAAGAAATATTTCTATGATCATAAAAAGAAAATTCCTGACATGACACATACTTGTTTTTATTGCAATTGTAAATGTCATATCACTAATGCATATTATGTTCGAAAATTTGGTAGGGTAGGTTTTGTTCTTGTTCATAAAATTTTCAGGGGGGAGAAAGTCTTAAATTGAAAAAGAAAGGGGAGATATACAACATTAAGGAGTTTTTAGTTACTGCACATATTGCAAGATTCAAAAATATTGAAGCAACTCGTTGATGAACAGGAAAATTTCAAAAGATGTTTGTCATAATCTAAAAGAGGGAGATTGTGAAGAAAAGTCTCTCCTTGACCATGACTAGTGTTTTGATGAATATAAATACATCAACAAAAGAAGAAAAATAGAAAGTCAACAATGATCGAGAAAGAAGAAAAAGATGAAGACAACAATCAATCATGACAAAATGGTAAAGATCAACATTGAACAAAGTTAACATTGTCTTTATCCATGTATCAACACTCATCTTACATATTACTTAAAAGTTTAGAAAATATTATTCAAACTTAAACTAAAATCTTTTCAAAGTTAGCGCATAAAAACCCATGCAAGTCTTGCCTTAAAGAGTTGTTTTTAAGTGTCAATGGATTATTTTAGTGCTGCTAGAAATGTGGTAGTCGACTACTAGAATGTGGTATTCTTCTACCAGTTTTTAAATTTTGAATAATTCGAACGTTAGAAAGTGGTAGTCAACTAACAGAATGTAGTAGTTGAATACCAATTGAACCGATGTTTCTTTTTGTCAAGCAAAATCACTTTTTTGACCAACAATGTTTCAAGAACCTTTTCTATGTGTGTATAAATGATGATTTAATGTAGACAACAAATTAATAACTTTCACATAATGATTTACGAAATTCAAAGGTCATTTTCAAGAAACATTCTTTTTCAAAATGGTTTGAAATTATAAGAACTTTCATTAATCAGAAAAAGTTTTTTAAACCAAAATAAAATCTGAGCAATTATGTGATATACATTTGAGTTGTAATATTGATAAGAATCACTAATCAAAGTTTGAATCTAGTCATTGTATAGTCACATAAGTTCTTCATTTCTCTGCAAAATCAAGTGTGACTTGTTTCACCATAGTATTTGGTGAAGATCATCATAATGTTTGGTGATTGTGAAAAATGTTCTTTAAATTGGGGTGATTTAAAGTTCACCATAGAGTTTTGGTGTTTGTGTATGTCTTAGAAAGTTCTAAAGAAGTGTTGGTGTGAAGAGTTGGACACGAATGTAAACATAGTGAAAAATCCTCTAAGGAGTAGATAGACTAAATGTGCCCGTCGTTGATAAGCGGAATTAGTATAATTATTGTGCCTCATTTATCTTTATGCCTTTAATTTTCTGCACTTTAATTTCATATTAAAGTTGCAATCAATCACTTGTTTTCGACAAAATTAAAAGTTAAGAAACATTGCATAAAATCAAGAAAAATCCAACAAACATAATTCACCCCCTCTTAGATTTCCTCTCATACTCACAAAAAGTCGAGGAAATATTTCACATAAGTAATGTCAATAGGGATACTAATGATATTCTTCAACTAACTTTAAAATTGTTGAGCAAAATGACACAGGTAAAAAAAACGTAAAGATGATTTCAAGCGGATACTATAAAGATCACATCTCAAAACAATGAGAAAACTTCTTGAACACAAGTTGTCATCAGGAAGTAATTTATTAGTATGAATTAGTCTCTAAATAGTTATAAACTTATACACTAGAATATCTTTGTGCCAAATCATTTTAGTTCAACGAAGCATTTGACAAAGAGGTCAATAATTATTTTGTAGAGCATAATAATATAAGCATAAATGTGTCATTAGTCATTAAATATGAAATCTCTCATCTTAACATCTTAACATTGAGTACTAGACTAAATTACAATCATTAAAAAAAGCACCTCGTAATTAGTTACTCCCTCCGCCTCAAAATATAATAGAAAAAATGTATTTTTTTGTCTCAAAATATAAGAGAAAAAACTATCTTTCATTTCTTTCAAGGTAAAATTAATTGTAAATTGCATTTAACTTACATTATCTCTCATCATTTCTATAACCAACAACCAATTACAATTTTTTTTACATCTTTCAAAACACTTTATTTCAAAAAAATCATAAGTCAAATGATTGTATTTTTACTTTTTTTTAATAAGTGTGATTTTATTTTTTCATCTTATAATTTGAAACGGAGTGAGTACCAAACAAAAAATTAATTCAACTTTCATCACTAATAAATTATTTGGAATTATCCATCACCTATGGCATTTTGTTTTTATTTCTTCTTCAAATAGAAGAGTGAATGTAGTATTGAATCAAACATTTTTTTTTTTAATAAATTATGATCTTAAAAATAAAGAGGTTTAAAGTAATGTATTGACAGTGTAAATTAGTTTTACATTATCATTCAATAAAGTTACAACGTTAAATCATGTCATATCAATATTTTAAAATTAATATTGTGATTTGACGAAATACAAATCTATGATTGGTTGACAGTATAAAAAAGGACTTTTTTTTTCTTTCGCACCGGTTCCAACCTACTTAGGTACAATTCTTTAGGTGTGGTTCTTACTATTTTCCAATGAAAATTTGACAAGTGTATAATTTCCTCTTACACGTATTTCTCATATTTTCACTCAATAAATGATATTTAAGTATATTTGTCAGATTTTCATTAAAAAATTGTAAGAACCACACCTAAAAAATTGTATCTAAATTTTGTCCTATAAAAACATTTTACGAATAATGCATACTCTTTTTTCTCAAAAGTAAAACTCTTATACACAAGTTAAGGGGAAAAAAGTTTCTAAAATAAGAAATATTTAAGTGTAAAAATATTTTACGGATAGTGCTACTCTTTTTTTCTCAAAAATAAAACTCTTAATAAACACAAGTTAAGGAAAAAAAAGTTTCTAAAATAAAAAATATTGAAGTGTAAAAATATTTTACGGATAATCATACTCTTTTTTTCTCAAAAATAAAAGTCTTAAACACAAGGTAGGGAAAAAAAAGTTTCTAAAATAAAAAATATTTATATAAAAAAACAAAGTTTAAATTAAAAAATTAACGTACAATTTACGAGACAAAGTTTCCACATTTAGCATTAGCCTTTTGATTACCTTATGAAGCTTATTTAAATATTGAGAAGAAAAAAAAATCATAGAAAAAGCAATTTGGATTTGTAGAAAATGTGTCGTTTTTGAATAGCGAACCGTTGAATTTCAATGAATGTTTTTTCCATAATGATTACAGTGCAAATTTCAAAATGAGAAACTCAAATGCTCGCGTTTCGTTCCTTACCCTTTCCTCTACTTCATTCTCCACTCCCAAACCCTAGAAATCAAAATTTCAAAATCTCCAACTTCCACCCCCAAATCCCATCTTCATCATCATCATCTCCAATGTCTTCTTGGTCTTGCAAAAAATGCACTTTCCTCAACCCTCCTTCTCAAATTTCCGAATGCCAAATCTGTTCATCCTCACCTCCACCTCCATCTCTTTCTCCATCCGCTTCTTCTTCGTCTTCCCCAAAATGGTCTTGCAAATCATGCACTCTCTTCAACTCTTACAAAAACTCATCTTGCCACCTCTGTGGCACTCGAAGCCACGCTCTTTCCGTTTCCACTTTTCACGATTTGACTGAAATCGAACATGATGATTCCGTTGGCTCTGTTTTCTTGCCTCTCCGAACATGCAAAAGGAAAGCCGCCGATTTTTCTGAAGATTCTGTTCAACCACCAGATTCTAAACGTTCCAGTGGCAGTAACCCCATTGATCTCACCGGTGTGAATTTATTTATTTTTATTTTTATTTTTATTTCTTTGAATTGATTTGTACTGTGTGCATTTTGTGTTAACTAGTTGAGAAATACTCTGCAGAGAAAGATGATTCTGGAAAAGAGTTTAGTTCGTTGAAGATTTTGAGTTACAATGTTTGGTTTCGTGAAGACTTGGAGTTGCACAAGAGGATGAAAGCTATTGGTGATCTTGTTCAGTTGCATTCACCTGATTTGATCTGTTTTCAGGTTTCATTTTCATTACACTTTTTTTTTTTTTTTTTTAATTTCATTTTGTAACTGTGTGACTTTGTTTGATTTTGTTGAGTTGTGTTCTAGGAAGTTACTCCCGATATATATGATATTTTCAAGCGATCCTCGTGGTGGAATGTTTATCATTGTTCAGTTTCTTCGGAGAAGGCTCATTCAAGACCTTACTTTTGTATGCTGGTAAATTTCACAACCTTTGTTTCCATTTCAACTCATGTTTCAAAACCTTTGTAATCGGCCTGATAACATGATGATCATAGTCAAGGTTTTAAAAATGGTCCGTTAACGGGAAAACTACTGCGACTAAACGGTATCGGTAGATGCCGATGCTGATACTGTCATTCAACGTTTGGTTAATTCACACTGCAAACACTGCATTTATAATATTTATGATTACTATGATAGGTTACTCTGTAGTTAGTTCGTTCTGTTTCTTTTGAAGGATCTTTTAGATAAGTGGAGAGTAAAGACATCTATTATTGTACATTTTTATCTGATAAAAAGAGAGTTATGTATGTACTGAAATATTTGTCAAATCAATTTCAGTTAAGCAAATTACCTGTGAAGTCTTTTTCCACCAAATCATTTAGCAACTCTATAATGGGAAGAGAACTTTGCATTGCTGAAGTGGAGGATGTGAGCGGCAAGTCCTTGGTTGTAGCCACCAGCCATCTAGAGAGTCCCAGTCCAGCCCCTCCGAAATGGGATCAAATGTTCACCAAGGAACGAGTGGAGCAAGCTAATGAGGCTCTGAACATTCTCAAGAGGTACCCTAATGTTGTTTTTGGGGGTGACATGAACTGGGATGAGAAAAAGGATGGTCAATATCCTTTACAAGACGGGTGGGTTGATGCCTGGTCTGAGCTAAAACCAAGTGAAGTTGGTTGGACGTATGATACCAAGTCAAACAAGATGTTGTCAGGCAATCGTACTCTCCAAAAACGATTAGATCGTTTTGTTTGTCATTTACGTGATCTTAAGATAAGTAGTATTGACATGATTGGGATGGATGAAATACCTGGTGTTTCACACATCAAAGAGAAGAAAGTAAGAAATGAGATCAAACAACTGGTACTCCCTGTTTTGCCCAGTGATCACTACGGTCTCCTTTTGACATTATCTAGCAAGTAATTGTCCCTTTTGAAAATTCTAATGGTGAACCCCTAATTCACATTGTGCTATTTTTGTATCTAAGGCATGCACTACATGCATTTTTGTACCATGACAGCATGAAATATGTAATGGGGTTATTGAAATTGACAAATTGTACATGGGGGAACAGGATGCCACTTTTGCCTAAACTTTTTTATCTACCGTATTACCTTTTTTGTCTTATGAATCCATTTTGAAAATATTGTATTAGATTTGTGTTTATTCTAATATGCTTTATGCTTTTCTCACTGGAAGACAATGCTTTCTTCACTGCAAATGTGAAGTGTGTTTACCAAGTATTACTTTGCCTGAATCTGTCCAAATGATAATGCCGTATCCAAAGTTTAGCCAAGAAGGATCTGTGGTTTGCATAGTGACTAGTTAATTTCATATTTTTCCTTAATGTTTTCCGTCCATCATTCTTTGCCTATTGAATAGCATTCTTATATGTAATCTATGATTTTTAGACTTGCTTGGGTTGGCTAGTGATGCAAACTTCAAAATATTGTAAAGGCATTTTAAAGTGAATTTCTTTTTTCAGCATTTGAACTTCTCTGAAGTTTCTAGAATTGAAAAAAATTGTCTATTGGATTTTATAATTCGGAGGTTATTGTTATCAGTCCCAGGGATTTTAAAAAAGTATTAAGGGGTGAGAAAAGATAACCACCATTTTTAAATGGTGCATTGTTGTGGAGGTTCAATTTTCGAGTGCCTTCCTAAAATGATATTTCTTCCTGGGAGTAGGTATGAGGTCCCGGGCTCAGTGTTCTAATGGTAACAATATATACTATTTTTAACAACACACTCTTCTCAACATCAAAAGTTTAATCCAAATTCTGTTATGGTAATTAATAGTTAGTTACTAACTGTCACGATACAAGTGATCTTGAGCAAAAAAATAAAAGTGTAAGAGAAAAGAAAAGAGAAGATGAGTTCAAAAGGTAATTTTCATGCACATTTTGTCAAAGTTTGGGTTAGCTGGCAAAAAATAATTTCGAAGTCTTGTTTTTAATCCATCAAAGTGCAAACTTTGATATTTTTTTACTGCTGCCACATCCAAACAACCTTGAGATATCTTGGAGTAGTATTATCTCCAAGTATTATAATGGTGGAAGCAAGATGAAGAAATCAAAGCTACTAGCTTTGAGAAGGCAGTATAAAAATTGCTCCAGACAGAAGATCAAGAAAATATGGTTGACTTTTTTCATTGAGGCGCAAGATATGACCAACTCCATGACTCAATAGACGAATAAGAAGCATGTGTTGCTAAAGCGGAAGATTTTAAGGATTCATATTCTATGTAGTTTTGATGATGGCGGAGCAGATAATTTTAAAGATTCTTATTCTATGTAGTTTTGATGATGACAGTTATAGATGAAGATCACATTTTGGTTATGTAGGACAAGTTCAATATTTGACTGTAAACGTTCCATTAGACAATCAAAATAGACTTAAATATGATTAAAAGAGATATTTGGACGAAAATAAAAAACTCCATAACTTACTATTAATATATTCAAGCCATCAAAATATCAAATTATTACATTCATCAAGTGGATATCTTAAAGTATGCAAATAACGAGTAAAGATCTTATCCATTTCTCAAAAGAAATGGAGATGTCCATTACTATAGTTTTAATGTATAAATGTTTAATTAATGTCACAACTTTTAAAAATGCGTGCAAATATATCTTTTATTCACACTAAAACTATAGTAATTGACATCTTCATTTCTTTTGAGAAATAGAGAGAATCTTTACTCGCAAATAACGTAATCTAAGAGACACTCAACAAAATCTTAAATAACTTGTCTTTATTCTTTATATTGTCCAATTTCATCTTCATCTTCTCTTTTCTCTTACACTAAAGTCTTTAATAATGTCAGGAATGTCCTTCACACGCTTTAAGCAGTTGCAAATGCAAAGTATTTTAACAGTAGATGTTGCCGTTTCTTTGAAATTCATCTAGAAATTTCTGGGTTCACGTGATATGGTACGGACATATAGAGGATGGCCATCAAATTTATCATCTCATATGGACAACTTACAACATGTCAATTCCTATAAAATTGGAGACAAAATCAACATTATCGACCAATATGAAAAATGAACATTAAAATATATAAATTAACCATAATCAAATGAAGCAAGTTGCAGGGACGGAGTCAGACTAAAATATTTGGGATGACCGCCAAAATAAATTAAAAATTATAAATAAATATATAAATTATGCGAAACATCATTAAGTCCTGGTTAGTGTATTATCAAACATAAGTCTTTTTCTATCACATTCATCAAAATGTTTTTAACAAATATTAAATATTAAGATTCTCATTCATTAGAAATAAAAATCAAACTGATACATATATAGATTCTTAACATTTCATATCCACCTTATTGTTTTTAACATTTCGTATTAAGATTCTCCCTTAATATAGTTTTTAACATTTCCAATCAAATATAATTTCCAATCAAATATAATTACATATATAGTTTTTAACATTTCCAATTAAATATAATTTCCAATCAATTTCTCTAAAAAACTGATACATATAATTTTCAATCAATTACACATAAGTCTCTTAGAATCAGCATTGTTAAGTCCTATGAAGTTGATTGGAAATTATGCTTTTATGAAATGCCAGACTTTAACAATGCTTGTAAGGTTTAGAAAATTTTACTTGATTGTTGTCTTTTTTTTATCTATTTTTTATTAATTTTTTTATCTTTTTTTTTTTTTTGAAAGGATTAATTTTTTTATCTTTACTATGAGGTTTGTAGAATAAAAGCGACTTTTTTTTACAATAAAAAATAAAAATTGAGGTCAGAACAATTATTTGGACATTGAGATGTTTGGTCTGCAAGTTGTTCATGGAATAAAGAAGGTTTATGAAAAAAATAAATAAAAACAGCATTGAAGTATAGATATATGAGTAGTGAAAATTATAGTGTGTGGGACCACGATATTGGTAATTAATTAGAATGATCTAACACACTATTAAAGAATAGCATTGCTTTAAAGATAATTTATACTATTAAATAGCTAGTAGCCTGTCGAGTCACTTATCCGGTCTATATATTTTGTATTTTTCAAAAAACAATGGGGTGGCCATGACCTTCTCTGGTCACCCCTGGCTCCGTCACTGGCAAGTTGTATTAAAATTGAACACAAATGAGTAATAAATTGTTATTTGAGGAGAGGTTAAAATTAGTATTTTACACTATCGATGCATGTTTATTACCTCAAAATATTTTAATTTTTTTTTTTTAAATTTTGTAATTTTGACTATGTTTTAGATTTTAATAATGTATATTTATGTTATACGATATCAAAATTAATTTTTAATTTTATAAAAAACTGTTTTTATAATATTTAAAAATATTTTTATAAAAAATTTAAATATAAAATAAATATCTGTTTTTTCAAAAGTTAAAATTCAATATCTTGACGCAATAACAAAAAGTAATAAAGTAGAATGAGATGTAATATTAATTTATAATACTTATATTTAGTTAATTTAAAAAATTAATAAAGTATCTCATATATATAAAAAATTTGTCAAAATTTTACTTTATGTGTAAAAAGATAAGTATAAAACAAACAGAGTATGAATACTCCAAAACATATATGTGTAAAATATGTATAATTGTATATGACATATGATCTATTTTATGTTAATGAAATAGTAAAAATTATTAGAAACTAACATACACAATTGAGTATCAGAATTGAAATATTTTGATGATGGTGTTTACTTTAATAATATCGATTAATCTCTATAAATCATTAGTTTAAATATAATTCTTTTTTAAAAATTTTATTTTTTAATTTTCAAATTATATTTTAAAGACGTGACATTCAATTTAATAAAAATTAAAGATTAATTATTATACATTGTCAATATAAATTTCTTTATGCATTAAATCATTCAAAATAAATTATTAAAATAAAAATTAAACATCAGTAAATATTTAAAGGTCACGATTAAATTTTTCATTGTTGGTGCAAAATCATTTAAATTTTAAAAATATTAATTCATAATTAAGTGAACTTTTATGTCATTAAAATTACAAAAATTAAAAATTAAAAAATAAATATTTAATTAATATATTTTAAAATAAATGATGAAAATTAAAATAAAAAATAAAAGAGTAAAAAAATCAAAATAATTAAAATTGGATCGGGTTTATCAACTGACATAAACATTGATATTTATAGGTATGACAAATAGACATGCTCGCTCTGTTTGATCTGCCACGCAAAAGTCCACAAAAATAGGGACGAGACGGAGTGAGCTTTGTTATGATGCAGACCTAAAATCTTGTCAACTTCGGAAAAAAAAATAAGTGTGGGATGGGCGGGCCCCAAATATTGTACCTTTTAAGCTAAATTTTCTTTTTTAATACCCGCATTTGCAAAAATTTATAAAAAATATAACGGATATTAAAGGGGTCGGATCCATTTTGCCATCCTTAAATATTTACTATTTATATATTAAAACTCAATTGTATAAACTCTCTAAATTGTCCTTTCACCACAAATTTTTTACACTAAAAAAAATATTTAAATAATCAAATAATATTTACTTTTTCTATTCTCATCTTCTATTACCGCATGACATGTGACATTCATTTTTTTAACATTTATCAATGAAATCACAATTAAATATTCTACACTCATTCTTCTCTTAATTAAAATTTTAAATTTTTCTCGTATTTCTTTTTCCCAACTTTTTTACTTTTAATTTTATTTTTTCTATTTATTATTGATAAAAATATTAATAATATATTCTTTTGAATTTAATTAAATTTAAAATTTATTTATCTCACGTGTCACTATTAATGCATATTTATATTATTTTAATCAATAACTTTCTTAATTTGAGAGACAAAGTCTTTACTTTTAAACATTATTTTTTTTTCTTTTTTCATCTCACGATTTATCTTTATTTTTATTTTTATTTTTTTTGAACCAAAAAATATATTAATTCAAAAAAGCTTTACAAACATGGCAATCCAAAGGATTCAGCCCAAACCTATCCTCCTATAGCATTAAATTGGCTATATGCATACCAATTTTCCTATTTTTCCAACCTCTATACACAATATTATCAATAATTCTATCTAAGGTGTTCTTGCTATAGCTATCTTTACTAAAAACAGTTGCATTTCTATACAACCATACTTCATGTACAGTCTCAGTCACCACCAATTGGAGTAGCCGAGCCCTCCAACCTTTACCCTTAGTATGAGCAAGAATCCAATGCATATCTTTACTCCAAGCAAGAACCGGATGACTAATTCCAATCCACTGCATAACACCAGCCCAAACACCAGCAGTCTTGGTACAAGAGAAGAATACATGGTCAGCATTTTCTTCCTCTTGGCCACACATATTGCATATCGAATCTCCTATAATTCCAAATCTACAAAGCCTCTCCTTTGTAGCTAAATGACCATGGCACAACAGCCATAATGTGATCCTTGCTCTTGGCCGTGCTAAATTATGAGTCATCAAACCATACCAAGGCACACTTTGATTACTATCCATTAGCATATGATAAACATTCCTCATAGAGAATTTTCCAGCAGCCAGCATAAGGTCCCATTGTTGTTGGATTCTACCCAGGTTATCTCTTTCTTTCAGAATTTTCTTCAACTTCCAGGTATAGTTCAGGCCTGCACTCATAGTCATTACATCTTTCCTTTTAACATAAACCTTATGTATCCATTGAATCCACAACCTATCACTTTGTTACAGATATCCCACAGACATTTCAAGAGAGCAGTTTGATTCCACACATTCAAATTAAGAAGACCAAGACCACCCTGTTTAATAGGACTACAAACCTTACTCCAAGCAACTGGACTCTTCTTACTTTTGTCAGTTTTCCCTGTCCACAAGAAAATTCTGCAAATAGAGTCAATACTTCTCAATACAGCTTTAGGCAGAGGAAAATTCAGCATCCAATATTGTGCTATAGAGCCAATCACACTTCTAATCAATTGCATTCTGCCTGCATAACTCAAAACCTTTTATTTTTATTTCTTTTTGTATGATGAAATGTGTCTCCGGAGCACTTATTAAGAGTTTAAAAAAAATATATTTTGTTTATTAAAAACATATATTCAATGTAATGAAAATTGAAATAATTAACTTTTTTAATAAATAAAAGGTATGTTTTCTTAAAAATTCTTGTATTTAATGCATTGCAAATTTAAATAATTGATTTATTTAAATAATATTTTTTTTATTTGAAATCTTTAACTAGTGTTTCGATGGGCAGCCGTTTTATATAATTATTATTTATTAACAATTATGTAAATTATTTTAAATTTTGCATTTATATATAAATATATTTTATATCATATCAAATAACTTTTTTATTTTATTAGACATTATCAATCAAATATCTATTTTATTTTAATCAATAATTACCTTTATTTGACTGATAATTTTATTATTTCGTTGTGAATTTAATAATTAATTGAAATACAATGATAGTGTAAAGAAATTTTACCTTGTCAGTGAATCACAACCGTTGATTTGTTAAAATTATTTGACTTTTATTTCATTTTCTATTAAAATAATCTATTTAGATGATTATGATACACTGAAAGTATAATTTTTTTTACATTGATAGTACATATCAATTAATCTCTTTGATTATTTAATACAATTAAATTTATATAATTATTATTAATTTATAATAAAATTATTCACTTAAAATTTATGTGTTTAATATTTTATATTCAAAATATTTTATACAAATATCAAAAAATTTGATAAATATCGGTTTATAACAAATAACAAATATTTATATTGGGGTTTGTTTTAAAAACAACGTCAAGAAACCCTTCTCTTCTCTCTCTATTTTCTATTCCACTATAGCTTGCAATTTTCATCTTCAACCTTCCAAACACTGTTAAATATTTTTACAAACCCTATTCATCTTCTATTTATTCATCGGCCGCCGCACAGATAGACAGACATTTTCACCGGCCGCCGCATACATACAACATGTTGGACATCAGGCTATTCAGAGAGGACAAGGAGGACATTGGCAACCCCGAACTCATCCGTGAATCCCAACGTCGTCGATTCGCCAGCGTTGAAGTTGTTGATCAAGTTATCGATCTCGACAAACAATGGCGAAAGTGTACTCATCTTTTTCTCTCTCTCTAAATCTTTAATATACAACAATTGCATCATCGACCTAATCTTGTTTTGTTGCAGGTCAATTCGAGTTAGAGAATCTCCGAAAAAAATTCAACAAGTTCAATAAGGAAATCTCCATACTCAAGCGTGTAAGCATCACTCTACATTCTATTCTTACTTATACACATGCAATTGCAAATCCTCATTCGTTGTTGTGCGTTAGGCTGGTGAAGATGCAACTAACCTCATTGCTGAATCTGAAGAGACTAAGAAATCGATAGCCGAGAAAGAGGTTGAGGTTCGCGAAACTCTAAACAGTTTGAATTCTAAATTGGAAACCATTGGTAACCTCATCCATGATACCGTTCCAATCAGCAATGATGAGGTCTGTTCTAGTTCTATTTCGGTTCATTGTTCATTGTATAACTAGTCTTAAAAATTCAAGTGCTAAATCAAATCAATGCTTTAGGCCGATAATGCCGTGATTAGAACGTGGGGAGAAAAAAGAGTAGAACCTAAACTCAAGAATCATGTGGATCTCGTTGACCTTCTCGGGATTGCAGATTTGAAGAAAGGTTGGGAGTCAATTTTTTGTATTTCTTTTTAAGTTATAATTTTTAGGTTTGTAATGTGACTGTGTCAAATGTAGCCCTGTTTCAACTGCTGTACTGAAGGCATTTGATAGGTTCTGCGTTTCTAATTGTATACCTTCTCTGAATGTATCCTAATCCTTTATACCATGTTGCTTGATGCGTAATAGGAGCTGATGTAGCTGGAGGTAGAGGTTTCTATCTCAAAGGAGATGGCGTTCGTCTTAACCAAGCTCTAATCAACTTCGGGCTTGAATTTTTGGAGAAAAGGGAATATACCTTATTGCAAACTCCTTTCTTCATGAGAAAAGATATAATGTCCAAGTGTGCTCAATTAGCCCAATTTGATGAAGAACTTTATAAGGTAAAATTCTCAAGTTTATTCAAATGTTGATTTAGGTGTTCATGTAAGTATTTGATTTTTATTAAAAACATATTAGTGATACCTTTGTACACAGTTCGTAGTCTATTGCAAGCTTATAATTTATATTTGAGATTTTGAGGCCACCGAATATGAATATTTCAATGCATACTAACAAGCCTAAGGCCATCCCCAATCTTTTCCTCTGATCTGGTTATATCTAACAAATTATTATATTAGGTAACTGGTGAAGGAGATGACAAATATCTGATTGCAACAGCAGAGCAGCCGCTTTGTGCATATCATATAGATGATTGGATCCAGCCTACCCAGCTACCCCTTAGGTAACATGGATTTAGTCACATCTTTCATATTAAACTGGAAAACTATGTTATATTTTTAACTTTGGAAACATACTTTCTGCAGGTATGCTGGATATTCATCTTGCTTTCGTAAAGAAGCTGGATCTCATGGTCGAGATACTCTAGGAATATTCCGAGTTCACCAATTTGAGAAAGTAGAGCAGTTTTGCATTACCTCCCCAGAAGGAAATAATTCATGGGACATGCACGAGGAAATGCTTAAGAACTCTGAGGAATTTTACAAGGCGGTACGACAATGTCCTTCATAATAAAGCCATTTTTTTAAATTTAGTCGCTTGTTTCAAAAAGGAGGACTAAATTGATTGCTTTCTTCGCCCTCCTTTTTTGTTTCCTTCTCTTACGTAATTATATTTTATTTATTGCAGTTGAACATTCCATATCGAATTGTTTCCATTGTATCTGGTGCTTTAAATGATGCTGCTGCGAAGAAGTATGATCTTGAAGCATGGTTTCCAGCTTCTCAAACTTACAGGGAGTTGGTATCTTGTTCAAATTGTACCGACTACCAGGCCAGAAAATTAGAAATTCGATTTGGCCAGAAAAAGGTCAGTTATGCCGAAGTTAGTCATATTGATGGCGTCATTACATCTAATTGATAGCTTTATTACATAGTATTATTCAATTACTTTAGGATGAAGAAGTTCATTTCCAGAGAGAGGAGAGATCGAGGGTTCTTTCCCCATTTATGTCAGAACCTCATAATAAGTGTAGCAGAGATGAGGATGATTAGAAATGACAATATTAGAGAGTGTTGGGGTAGCATCTATAGTAGAAAAATTGTGAAAAATTGGCTTAGGTTGTTTGACATGTAGAGAGAAGACTTGAAGATTTTGTTGTAAGGAGAGTTGATTAGACCAAGAGGAATCCAACAACTAGAGGTAGAAGAAGACCTAGAGACATTAGGGTATAATTTGATCCATGCAGAGCAGACCCCACTCAGTAGGATAAGTCTTGATTTTTTGTTGTTATACTTTCTGAAATTTCGAAGTACTTTCCTCTCTGGTGACTAGTCTTTCATTGAAATTATATTTTGCAGACAAGTAAATTTTATCTACATTAAAACATTCTGAGAATAGCTGTTAGTAATGACAATGCCTACTTCTGTGTATAGGCCTAATACATTATGTAATTAAACCCTCAATGACTGCATACATATGGTTTGCAATGGGCAATATGTTCTTTTGGCTAATTAATTTCAACGTCTACAAGACTTCTATTTCATAATTTTGACTGTTAGCCTTTGCATCTTTTTTCCTGTTACAGAGCAATGATACAAAGAAGAATTACGTTCATTTGTTGAACTCTACTCTCACTGCTACTGAGAGGACCATTTGCTGCATACTAGAGAACAACCAGAAGGAGGATGGGGTAGAGATACCAGAAGTCCTCAGGCCATTCATGGGTGGGAAAACTTTCCTGCCCTTCAAGAACAAACCGAATAACGAAGCCAAAGGGAAGAAATCGAAGGCTTAATTGCATTATTTTTAGTCTGTGATATTTTTGAAGAGCTTAGTTCAGAATTGTAGGTTATGATCACTATCATACTTTTCCTCTTAAATTTTATCCAACCACATCCCCCCTTCTCTTTGTATGCTTTGAATAGTAAATTATCTTCAGGAACATGCACAATATTGTGCTGAAAGGACCACATGTCAATTCTGTAACTCATCAATCTATAAACTCTGTTTTATTGACTCTGTAGGGTTGGTTTTAAACATTGTGAAAGGTTTAGACTCTGCATTGAACGTCCACTTTTGCATCAAAGTTTCTGCGACAAAAATGGCTCAACATGTTTATTTTTGTTGCCATATTATGAGTAATGAGATTTAAGTGTAACTTAGTACAAGGGGGAGTCCTGGTTTATGGGATTAGAGTTCTGAAGTCTGCATTGGTTTATATCTTGCAGGGGTTTGAAACATGTTCAATTTAATCGAGCCGCTCACGTACTTAATTCAATTACGAATTTCATTGGTAAGAGGAATGCAGTCTTGAAAATCGGGACTAGAATTTTCAATGTATTGTAGTAGGGAGGAATTGGGGTGATTTTATTCGGTGGCAGGTTCTTTATTGGGTAACCTTATAATTACGATTCCTAGTTTTTCAACTAGGATTTTTTTATGGATAGTTTTACTTATAACTATGATTATTGATTTTACTCAAACTTTTGCCTGTTTCTGAATCTGTGTTGTAAGAGACGGAAATTTGGATTCTAGGGATAATTCTGAGAAAATCCCATTCTGATGCTAAGAGGATTTAGAATAAAATCTGATTCTAAAAGAATATAAATGTATGCCAAGAGGATTTAGAATAAAGTCCGAAGCTAAGAGAATATAAATGTAGTGATAAGTAAAGTCTTACAGAGAAGATTGTAGTTTTAAAATTACAGATTGATTCATTTCTTAGATAATTGACCATAATATAGGAAGAAAATAAAAATCTAGGAATTGTCAATTAGCAATGGAAAAATAAAAATAGAAATTAACATATTAAAATGGAAATTATGTAGCACTCTAGTAAGTTAGGGATGGATGTTGCAAACAATAATTCAGGTTTGTCCGTTGCAAAGTTCGATTCTAAATACTAATATCCTCGACATCGCAACATTTTACAACATGTATGGTTGGTTTCAATGCTAAGATGTCCAAGCTCCAACAATGCACATGAGTCAACCTTCAATCATCGCATATATGGTCTTCTATCGCATGTATCTATGATATTTCAAACTGGCATAGAGATATTTGGAAAGGGAGAGATAGATAGAAGGCAAAGAAAATCTATTAAAATGCAGAGAATAGGAAATCTTCTAGAAAATTCTGACTAAACTTATTTACTCTCTTTTTAAATTTTTTTCTCTTATACTAACTTGAACGTTGAAGTGGTAATCTTGCAGGTTTCTCCCACTCTAACGCATCGGAATAAGATTTGAATAAATAAAAATAAGATTTTCAAAACTTAATGAGATTCCAGAAATTTGGATGGGTGGATTTTGCAAATTGATGAGTGTTGTAACCTATATTCTAAAAGTAAAATTTTAAAACAAATTGATTCAGTTTATAATATAAAATTGGTTTTTAATTGCAAATTGATTTTAAACCAATTTATATATACAAACTGGTTTATATCTGAACTAGAACTATTTTATCAGTTAACTGAATTTTTCTTAATGTGGTTATAAAAAATTAAATATGGTTCGGTTCAGTGCAGTTTACAAACCGCGAACACCCCTATTACAAACTACCGTGTGTTCTTCGTTCTAAGACTTTCTGGTTGGAAATGAATCCTTATACATATTCCTTACTTGTCAAGTTTCACATGTCATTTGGAATGTTCTCCAAGGGGAAAATCAAAAACATATTATTTTTTGACATGTAATTCAAGTCAGAAAAATAAAAGAGACTAAATCTTATGTGCCAAAGAAGACACAAATGAAATTGACTAAATCTCATGTGCTATAGAGGACAATAATTTGCAATAATAGAATTCAAATAAGGAAAACACTCATGTTGAATCTTCAAAGAAATAAACCGCTAGGTGTTATTTTTACCTTTGCGATAAATCTATCATTTTTTAGAATCAACATGTAGTAAACGTTGTGAATCTCCATGTTTTAACATTTCTCTTACAATTTTCACATACTCAAGAGGCTATGTTGAAGATCAAGAGCATATAAAATATCACCAATAAAATTTTGAGATCCATCTTTTAACCCGATAAAAATTTAGCATTTTCTCAATATTTTAATAATTGAATCATTTCCAACCTTCGCTTACCGTTTTGTTTAGAGAAGAAAATAATTATTTTTCCGACACATGTGAATGTGATTACTACACTCAGTACTCAAATATCAAATATCAAATATCCTAATATTTATTACTTGCTATACATAAATTTTGTGGTTTTTTGATGGTACAAATATCATTATATGCTAGTAAAAACTCATATGGTAGTGATACAAAACATAGATGGTTCATTTCATTCTATCTTGGTCAACCAACTCGGTGGTGCCCGTGACTGAAAGGATTTGTTCTGCCATTGCAGCAGTTAAGGACAAGGATAATTGGCAGGATTAAGAAACTCAACTTCCAAAGTCGCAAGATAGCAAGTAACCTATTACTACTACTACTAGTATTACTAACCTAGAAAAGGTTGCTAGAGTAGAATTGTTTTGTCGGTGTATTTCTTTTGTTGGTTAGCGATTGGAATTTGGAGCAAAACAAAACGTGTGGAATAATTCACAAGACAACCATTACTACCCTGTTGTCATTTTAAGGAGCACCATTTAATTGCCAGATACTAGTACACAATCTAATGGTTTTTACCGCATGTTATTGTCCTCGCCAACCGCATATACTTGTTCTTTTTTTTTTACTTGCTTTGTTTGTACTAATGATTTTCGCATTCAATCTGAGATAACAATAGCCATGCATTTATGTAGCAGTAAAACAATAATACAATAGTGATGATGTTTCGTACCATTGTAGTAGTTATTATTATAAGACAAACCAACCTGTTTTTTTCCAGCATCATCTGATATTGTTCAAACATGATAGTTACATATAGTGTCATAAAATGATGAAAAACTGAATGCGGTGAGCGTGGATCGAACACGCGACCTTCAGATCTTCAGTCTGACGCTCTCCCAACTGAGTTATCCCCGCATGTTGGAAGCTTTTCTACTTGTTTATATTTGATTTACGATACCGATTCTAATAATACATCACATTAATATAGAATGACTCCATAATTATTTGAAATATAAAATGTCAGATGCATGTGAAATTCAATATTGCAGTGAGAATCAATATTAAAAAATGAGAGACAATTTTGTTAGTGGGGACCACTCAGAAAAGCATGTGATCCATTATTGGGTATGGCTATGGCATACAACTCATTCCATCTTTCATTGCTTTCGCATCCAAACAAAATATTCACAAGTGGACACTAACCCTTTTCAGCATAAAACTGTCTCAAGTGGACTAATATTTTACTTTTGTTATTGCATGTTTAGTAGAAATCAATAAGGATTTCTACAAAAAGAGAGAGAGAGAGGGAATCTATTAGGAAATGTATTGTAAAACATTATATTTATTCTAAAAATTTAACATACAACATGTTTATATATTTCCTTCAACTAGTGTCTTTTTAAAAAGAGTTTATTTAGATACATACTACTTTCTATGGGTGTACAAAACTCAACCCTTTAAATCTTTCAGATTAATTCATGGTCATGTCTTGAGATTTAGAGGTGTACTTTTTAATTATATATACTTTTTAATTATATATTTTTAGGTTTGAATCTTGTGTTTCGCCATGCACATAAAATTTTGTTTTGACATATGAATTAGTCGGTCATTGAGCAAAATATCAAAATTTTAAAAATAAAAAACACAATTCTTTAATACATTTCAAAGTGTAAGTTTTGTGTTGTGTTTGACTCAAAGCGACTCTTTGGTGATTGTTCTGTTGTAGAATTAGAAATGGACGAGACTGTGAAAGTTACGACGGAGCGAAGTTTCGTGAGTGATTCAGTTATGCGACATCATGGATTGAAGGTTGTGATCACATTGCTTCTTGAACCCTAGACGTTGATCTTGAATTGATGTTGATCTTAAATCGACGTTGCTAATCTCCGATACGACAAATCACAGTGAGGGTACCTGCATGGTTAACACTTCAACGCTCAAGTTAATTTATGGTTCAAGATAAGCGTAGTGAGAGTGGAAATTACAGATTGTATTCTTGAAAATCCTTTGTGAAGGTATTTATACCTTGGGCTTATTGAAGCAGGCGGGATAAATAGACCTCGTGTTATTGGGCCTTTGGCCGATGCGGAGAAGTATGTCCTTGGGTCTTTGACCGGCACATAATAGTTGCCAATAAGACTCGTCAGTCACTCTGGATGTCAGGGAATTCTTTTAGTAGTTGTGGTTGGTCCTTGAGAATGGTTGTCCAAGCGTCTGCTAGCATGCACTACTTTAGTTTTGTCAAAGAGTAATGGGCAATGTGAGCATTACATGGAGTCCCATCATTGAAATGTTTTGCCGCTTTCCTCTTAATGTGTGGCATGAAAAGGTATGGAGTGGCACGACGTATCTTATTGTGCACTTGAGTTTGGTTGCGTTTCTAAGTTGAAATTCGACTCTTGATCTACATTTGCTTCTTACTTTCAATCAGATCCGCTCTATTGTCTTTGCTTATATAAGGATAAAGGGGAATATGGAGAAATTTTTTTGCAATCTTGTTGACTGAGTTTCCCTTGTTTCCTTTTAGTCTTTCCCTTTTCTCTAAGAGCATTTTAACAAGAGTAACTGTTACCACATATTCAAAGCTTCAAGCTTTGAATTTTAGCCTTCTATTTTGCTTGACTTCCTTTGACCTCGTATTTTAAGGTACTTTCTCTTCACTTCAACTTTTCATTCAAGCATTTACTGTATTTTTGTTACGATGAATGATAATCATATTATCATAGATAGTAATTCAGAGGGTAGTGATTGTACTTCTTCAAAATGGGGGAACATAGTATGAGTCAAATTCCTTTTCATATGGCCATATGGATTTCTAATCGGAGACCACTTCTCTGATTGGGGATTCAAAAATAGAAGGAGTCTAAGGGGACTTCTTTTATAGGAGCATTTTTATCGGGAGGTCCTTTAGGAGCTCTCTTGTTAGGGATAACGGTGAGGGTGATACCTCTATCGAAAAACCAATGCCTCTTCTTGTTTTGACTGATGCAGCGGTAGAAACTGCCCTTCGATGGAGGGAGCATGCGGATATTTTTATCAAAGCATATAAGGGAAAAAACAGTCATAAACCCAGCGATGATGAAATTGTGTGTCATTTGGAATGCATGGGACATTCTAACACTGTGTCTTGGATCTCCCATAGTGATCACTATTAAGCTGATGAACGGGCCCGCATCGGACTTCTGTTAGTTGAGTCAGCTAACGCCAATAGATACAATTGGGTGGCTGCTGAAATGGTCGGGACTCCTTCCATCTTGAATATTGCAGAGGCTATAGCGAACATTGACATTATGGTTGGTAAACCCTCGAATTGGTTAATTCTCCCGGTAGGCCCGAAGGAGAGGATATGCAACTTTTTTTTAGGGATCTTAAGTTCCTAATTTTGAATGTATCTTCACCGGGTTAGGGACATGTTTTCATTTTTCCGACTTTGAGGTGGTCGTCCTGATCCGTTTCAGGGTTGCCCCCTTGCAACTTTATCCCGAAGCTTGGACTTTAATGAAGGTGATCCAATTATGCGTTGAGTATAATTCTTAGGTGCCTTGGTTTAGCCCTTTCACCACTGATTGAGGTAATTTCCTTGAACACTTAATGCTCGTGAAACCTCTCACTTATGAGGCTCATTTTTTCTTTTTTCTGTTTTTTAGCCCGATGGGATATGCCAGTTCTTGCAAAAGCGGTTTTCTGAAGTACTGGTTTATAGGTCATTTCCACCGACCTCTTTCCTTTTACCATTACGGGCCAAATCCTCTATCCTCCAAGAAGGTGAATATGAAAGAGAATCTGTGTGCTTGGTATTGAGGGATCTACTATGAAAAGGGATTCGTTCCTAATGAAGTATCTTCTTCTTAGAGAAAGAAAAAAAGGGTTGACACTTATGCGATTATTAGTGCGCCCGGCCATGCCGAGAGATAAAAACTCTCGAGTAAGGATGGGGATCTGGGTTTTTTTTTATAACAAGTGTCATGTTTTTCACATAACAATGACCGGTTGCAGAAGGCTCTCGCGTTTTCCTAGAATCAGGCTCTTATGACTAACGTATCTGACCGGGTGTAGGTGACTCTTGTTTTAATTGTTAATTCCGCCCCAGAGGTCCAAGTATGAGTTACTGTTACTTCCCCGTCATTTATTACAACTACTACCCCGAGTATAACCATTGAGGTGCAAAAACTGAATACTCCAGCGGCCGACTTCTCCATCGGCGAGTCTTCACCATCTCCTTCTTATGTCAAGAGGAGTCGAGGTGATAGTCTGTGCACTCCTACTGAATGAGGTTCTCACAAAACGGGCTTGCCTATAGGAATGTGCCTAGTTAGAGGCTCTTACTCTTTTATTTCGACTTCCTTCCATCCTTCCTTCTCGGGTACCAAGCACCCCATAGAAATTTGCTGCTGTTGTGGCCAACGAGGACCTAACCTTCGTGTGAGGCTTATCTGTAGCTGATAGGCGGGGAGTTTTGCCAAATGTTTCTCGTATCTTATTTAGGACGGATCCCTGGTTTCGATGGTTGCTATCAGCCAGGACAATGTACTATGCTCTGATAACCTTTTTAGGGAGCAATGAGCTTAAGGAGAAATGTGAGGTCTTTAAGCGGGAAAATTTTATGGCTGAGTAGGAGTTATCCAAGTTATGGGCAAAGGTCGAGCTTGCTAATTCTTTGCAGGAAGAAGTAGATTGGTGGGATTCTTTATCATCTTTGGTTATTCTAATAATGAGACTGAAGGCTTCTCTTGTTGAGGGAGAGAAACGTTGGAAGAAGGCTTCTGAATATGTTGCGGAAGCATGTCCTCTATTTGAAGCAGATTTGAATCGTACTTATACACGAGGGACATGAAATTGGCTAGATGCGACCAAGCTTTTTAAACGGTGCTCTGTGTCACAGAAGATCATTCTGCGACCAAGGGTAGATGATCCTTGTTCCTCTCCGTGATGAACTATCTCGGATCGAGGTTGACGTCTCTAGGCTCAACTAGTCACTCATCTTGGATTGTCTAGATCCGAAAGGGGGTGTGCCCACTAATTCAATATTGCATTTACTTCTTTGACATGGGGTATTGGAATGCTATACTCAGACGTGCAAAGCATCTCAGATAGCACCACTAAGGAAATTGGTTGCTATAGTCGGACGTGCAAAGCATCTCCGACCGCTCATAAAGATTTTGAAGGTGCACAAGGCATTGTTGGGAATTCATTGTTGTAGTTTGACGTGCATAGCATCACTGATAGCACTATTTGACATCGAAGAGCACTCATAGTTAAATGGATTTGATTGCTTTGGTGGGACGTGCAAAGCGTCTCCGACAACACCCTTGGACTTTGAAGGTGCGCAAGTCATTGAGGGAATTTAATTGCTTTGGTCGAACATGCAAAGCGTCTACGAATGCACTCCTGAAATATGGAGGCGCGCTTGACACTAAGGGGAGTTGATTGTTTTGGTCAGACATGCAAAGTGTCTCTGATAGCAACCCTAAAATCTGGAGGTGCACTAGGTGCTGATGGAATATGATTCCTTTGGTCGGAGCTACAAAACATTTCCGATAGCACCTCTGAAATCTGAAGGCGCGTTTGACACTGAGAGGATTTTATTGCTTTTATTAGACGTAGAAAGCATTTCTAATATCACCCATGGACTTTGAGTCGCGTGTCAACTGCACTGTTTGTAACCCCAGTTCGCTGTTATGTGCATTCGTGTTTTGGTGTTTTGAAGAAGAGACATGGCAGAAAGTAGGGCAACAAATATATATGTGAGAGAGAGAGAGAGAGTAAGTATTTCATTTAACTATCATATCAATAATTTACAAATACATTAATTAAATATTACAGTCGATTGCAAGTGTATAATGATCACTCGCCTTCAGATGTGTTATTTGGGCGGCTTGACTTCTCTTTGGCCTTGAGGGCCGGGTCTTTTACTTAGTGGATTGCCGACCCTTGATCGACGTGCCTGACTCTATCTATCGGGGTTAAGATGAATTAATGCCTTTGGACTCAGAGCTTCTCCGGAACATCTTGGATGCTTGGCTGGCTTAGGAGATTGGGGATGATTTATTCCGACTTGTTCATTCCCTTCTCAAATAGAACCCGAGAGCTTCCGTCAAATATGGTTACCGACAAGTCTTTTGGCAATCGGGGCTCAGAACATATCTCACTGGGCATATTTAGTGGACCCCTACTTTGATGTCTAGTATGTGGAAGCCCTGATGCATCCTGCATAAATCCTACGAGATCCGTGGGGAGCAGCCTAGTATTTGTTCGGTGCCCAGATGTTTAGGATTAGGAAGATGAGACCGAATAAATTTTCGTAATACTATTGGAAAGTCAAGTTCATGTGACGTAACTGGAGGATCAGTTGAATTAGGAGATGATGGATCAATATCCTCTTTTACTTCCGATGAAGGGTGTGTCCGTCGCTGGTCGACACGCAATGGAGGTGTATGGGTTGTAATGGGTGTGGGGATAACATAAGGGATATCTAGAACATTTTAAGTACAATTCTCACCAGGTGACCCAGAGGCAGAGAAAATGGGGAAGTTTCAAAGAATGTGACATTAGAGGAAATAATGTATCGTTGAAGTTGGGGACAAAAACAATAACATTCTTTTTGTATACACGAGTAGCCTAGAAAAATACATTTGAGAGATTTTGTAGAAAGTTTGTCTTTACCTGGACTGAGGTCATTAACAAAGCATGTGCTACCAAAGATGCAAAGAGGAATAAGGTAGAGATCATATTGCAGGTTCAAGATAAAGTATGAAATTTGATCTTGAAGGACCGATGAAGGTATTCAGTTGATAAGGTGACAAGCCGTGAGAAGAGCATCACCTTAAAAACGAGAAGGGGCATTGTGGTAGAGTAAAAGAGTTCGTGTAGTTTCAACTAAATGACGGTTCTTCCATTCAGTGACACTGTTATGTTGTGGTGTGTGGGCTCATGATGATTGATGAATGATCCTATGTGATGTTTAAAAAGATTGAAAATGGGATGGCATATATTCACGAACATTATCAGTGCGTAAAATTTTAATGGAAGCGTCAAACTGATTTTTAATTTCATCATAAAATACTTGGAATATATGGAAAACATCTGAGCAGTTTTTCATTTAAATTAACCAATTACATCGTGAAAAATCATCGATGAAAGTTACAAAGTAATAATATCCTAAAGTTGACTTGACATGACTAATATTTGAATGAAGACAAAGAATCAGAACAAGACAATTGTGATAAAAGAGATTTATTACCATTCATATAATCAGAGGCCCGAGAGTCAACGACCCAAGGACCAAGGGAGGATGTAGAGACAAAAGCTACATGATTACCAAAATGAGCAACGACAACAGAAGACGATGGTTGATGGGCTACTTTGAATTGAAGGAACTCATTGTAATTATAACATCGTTTGAGAAAATTTTCTTAGCATTTGGTAGCACATGCTTTGTTTTCATGCCAACCAGGAAATGCAATAATGCTAACCCAAATGAATGCGAAGTTGTGTATTGTGGGCGGCAAGGTTTCTAGGGCATAAAAGAAAGGATTCAGAAACCCTTAACTTATACTATATTGAAAAACTATTTTCGGTATAATGTGTTTTTAATGAGACCACGCTAAAATATATTTATATTCATATGAGTTATATACAATAAAATAATATAATTAATACAATTATACACGTTGATTCTAATTGATACACATCGGTGATGATTGATTCTTAAGGGTCTGTTTGGTTCAACGGAGGAGAGATATTTTAATAAAGGGAGGGAAGAGAAGTATTTTAATTAAAAATATGTTTAGTTCAAAAGAGGGGGAGAGAAGGGGAGGGAGGATCTTTAATGAGAAATATGTTTGGTTCAGGAGCGAAGGGATTTTAAAACTAATTTACCTTTTAACCCTATAAATATTATAACACACATGCTAAATCAAATAAAAATAATGTGATATTCAAAAAAAAAAAGTCAATTCATAAACAACATAGATAATCTAACACGAAATATTTAATATTTCAAATATTTTAAAATATATTAAAGCGTAAATGAAATATTCATACAATAATAATATAATCTTTGATCAAATGAATCATTTATCATCTTGATGATCTATCTATCTTGATGAATCATATATATATATATATATATATATATATATATATATATATATATATATATATATATATATATATATATATATATATATATATATATATATATATATATATATATATATATATATATATATATATATATATACACTACAATCATATAATTATATGTAGATATGTAATATACCACAATATCTTATATGACAATTAAGTTTGTACAAACAAAATAATAAATAAAAATGAATAAATTAAAACACAGAAAAAAAAAGAAAGTTGAGTTAGCATATTAATAAAGAAACAATAGAGTTGTGGTAAAAAATGGAGGAATTCTAATAAAGCAGCAAAAATTATGGTATAATATATATTAAAAATAATTTAAAATTTTAAATAAAAAATGAGAATAATTTTGTCAAAATATACAAAAATAAATTTTATTATTACTCATCTCTCTCCCCTCCCCTCCAAATTCCTCCAAATTGGAGATGAAAAAAATTATTCCAAAAGAGAATCTGATTACCTCCAATCCCCTCCCTTCTCTCATGAAAAATTGAATCAGACATAATTAACTTAAAATATTCCATCCCCTTCGAAACCTTCGACCTAATGGACATGTTAGTCCATCTCAATTAAGTTAGTTAAAGTGACTACCATGCATTATGAATCTATTAAAAATGAGAGAATCTATTAGGAACTCTAATGTGAACCCAATTATAACTTCCAATCTATGTTATGTTTGACAAACTTGATATAACTCCGCATTCTCTGGCCAAAGTTCCAGCGTTCCACTAACGCAAAAAATAGGAGTAAGCATTAAAATATAAAAGAAAAGAGCATAAAAGGACGAAGGAGACACTTAGAAAAGTGAAACATTGTTTAGTTCCAACCTTGTTTCTATTGTTTTGTGTTATGTTGTGACTTGTGACTTCTCTTCACAATCCAACAACAAACCTAACAATAGATCTATCTATCCAAATCTAGTACTATAAAGTTACAAAAACTCAACACAGTTTAGTACTTTAACCAAAATGAAATCAAACAATGTTGTTTCTTCTTTTTCTTATCTCATTCTTTTTCTTGCCACATTCTTTTTCACATCTGTTAACTCTGAAGACCCTTATAAGTTCTTCACATGGAAAGTCACCTATGGTGACATTTATCCTCTTGGTGTTAAACAACAGGTAATAAATTTCAATCCTTTCATGTTTTCTTATCTATGAAAATATAGTAACTGTTATCATTGTTGATGTTGTTTCTTGTTTTGTAGGGGATCTTGATTAATGGACAGTTTCCAGGTCCTCAAATAGATACTGTTACTAATGAGAACTTGATTATCAGTGTCTATAACTATCTTTCAGAACCATTCCTCATTTCTTGGTAAGTATACTATTGGTATATTCTATAGTTTCTCATTTTATGGAACACTACATGTTTGAAGTAATGCCAGATTTAAAGTTCTTCCCTTTTTTGGTCTTAATAACCACCCAGAAAAACTGTTTTTTAATTTTTTATTATTACTTTTTGCTAGATTAGATCACATGATTTCATTCTTGCTTGAAAAGGTGTAATCTTTTTTTAGAACTCTCACATGAATTGAAATATTTAATTTAGTTTATTGGATGGTTAGTTAGTGTGGTAAGAATTAAACAAAATTTAAATACTTTTTGAGCACTTTTAGAATCTTACATTGAAAGGAAGTATGTAGAGTTGTTTTTCTATGTTGTCTTTTTGAGCCTTTTTGTCTAATTGCTTTTTACTTTAACTATAGATTATAGGTTAGACTCTTTTTTAATGGTCCATTCTCAGTCCAATACTGATTAGCACTGAGATTATGTTTCTACTAGGATGGCTTGGGCTCATAAACAATCTTCTCAACTTGTTAAATTTGTAATTCATGGCCCTTACCGAATACCGATCCATTATTATGTGGTAGTACTATATTTGAGTTGCCAGCCGTTAGGAAAGCCAGCTAACATACTGTATGTGTATTGATTGCCACTGCAATTGAATTTATTGGTGTGGTTGAGTATACTATACACTCCATAAATCCACCTGGACAGTGCTACATGAGCTGGTGAATCATTTAGAAGCCTTCTTAAAGCTCTGTAGCACCGACACCTGTGAAAAAAATGTGTGTTTGTGTCTGGGTCGGTGTCAGAAACCGATACGGACACTTGTGATTACGTTTAATTTATTCGTCGTTTCCAATTATTATCAGTGTTGGTGTTGTGTTTCCAGTGTCCGTGCTTCATAGTTCTTAAGTGAATAGGATGAGGAAATAATTTTAGTTTGTTTGAATATAATGGTTTCAAAATATTTTCTGCAGGAATGGCTTACAGCACAGGAGGAATTCATGGCAGGATGGTGTCTCTGGTACAAACTGTGCGATCCCGCCTAGGAGGAACTTCACTTACACTCTCCAGGCGAAAGACCAGATTGGTAGCTATTTCTACTTCCCATCACTTGGAATGCATAAAGCTGCTGGTGCATTTGGGGCAATCAGAATCTGGAGCCGCCCTGGCATTCCTGTCCCTTTTCCTTCTCCTTCAGGAGACATTACCATACTTGCTGGTGATTGGTTCAAGCTAGGCCACCGAGTAATTAAACCCTTTGCATTCATTTCAGTTTTTTTTCTTTCTCTTTTCAATTCATTGTCTCCTAAATCCTTTATCAATACTTATTATTTGTTCTCTGTTGTTTTAGAGATTGAGACGTGTCGCCGAGAGTGGTCACAAACTCCCCTTCCCTGACGGCCTTCTTATCAATGGTCGTGGTTGGAATGGAAACACATTCACTGTCGATCAAGGTTGGTAAAAAAATAATTTTTATTTTAAAGCCTGACTGGATTTCGGTCTAGAACTCTAGATTACCAGGGCCTCTTTCTCTTGAAAACCCGAGGGTTAAGACCAGAAAAAGATTTTCAAATGCACGCCTTTCATTACCTTTACACCATTGTTAAATTGTTGAATCTGCAGGTAGGACATATAGATTCAGGATATCAAATGTGGGGCTGGCAACATCCCTCAACTTCAGAATCCAAGGGCACAGATTGAAACTTGTGGAAGTAGAAGGATCTCATACCCTCCAAAACACTTACTCTTCACTCGACATCCATCTAGGACAGTCCTATTCTGTTCTGGTCACAGCTGATCAGCCTGTCAGGGATTACTATGTAGTTGTCTCTACGCGATTCACCAGACGAGTACTCACAACAACTTCCATTCTTCATTATAGCAACTCACGCATCGGGGTATCTGGCCCTCCTCCTCCCGGGCCTACTCTTGATATTGCCTCATCTGTCTTTCAAGCCAGAACTATCCGGTATTCTTTTTTTCACCTATATGGCCCCTTCTCTTGTTGAAGCCTAGTATTACTACCGATATTTTCATGTACATATAGTGTATTGATAATGTTGGATCAAATTTCGAACAATTCAAGAAAAATCTATTTCTCATAAATTACTTGAGTAAGAAGAAAGTAAAAAATTAATGTGTTAATGCTTCTGAAACCAGATGGAACCTGACAGCAAGCGGACCAAGACCAAACCCTCAAGGATCTTACCACTATGGATTGATCAAGCCGAGCCGAACCATCATGCTTGCAAACTCTGCTCCTTATATCAATGGCAAGCAGAGGTATGCTGTCAACAGTGTATCGTATATTGCGCCAGACACTCCATTGAAACTTGCTGACTACTTCAACATTCCCGGAGTTTTTTATGTTGGAAGTATTCCTACCTTTCCTACCGGAGGCAATAATGGCTACCTCCAAACTGCTGTTATGGGAGCTAATTTCCATGAAAATGTGGAGATTGTGTTCCAAAATTGGGAGGATTCTGTGCAGTCATGGCACATTGACGGCTATTCCTTCTTCGTTGTAGGGTAAGCTTATAATACACAGTAACGTACTGCTATTTAACCAACTGTTTAATTTCGATACACTTCCATCAGTGTAAAAGCTTTTTCACTGTCAGAAAATTTCAGCCAATTATGCGCGTGACAATTATGATTGAAGTCAAACATATTTAATGATCTAACAATTATGAATAGGTTTGGTAGCGGGCAGTGGACACCTGATAGTAGAGGACGCTACAATCTGAGAGACACTGTTGCTAGATGTACTACTCAGGTATAAATAATGCTTTAATTATTATGCTTTTAATTCATTTGTAAATGAATTTGTCCATTCTAAATTGGTATTTGATTGCATACATGCAGGTTTACCCAAGGTCATGGACAGCAGTATACATTGCACTTGACAATGTCGGAATGTGGAATATAAGGTCTGAGAATTGGGAAAGACAGTACTTAGGACAACAATTTTATCTTAGAGTATACACCCCTTCAAAATCACTGAGAGATGAATATCCAGTCCCAAAGAATGCTCTTCTATGTGGCAGAGCAAGTGGTCGTGTCACAAGGCCTGTCTAGTTTAATTAGGATAGTATAGTATCATAGTATGGTATATATATATAACATGATGTCACGAGAGGGTGGCATAATGCTTATATCTATATCTATATGATATGATGAGGACTTATTCTGAATTGGCGGGAAATTTAGTCGCAAAGCTCACCTTGAGCTTCCAATGTTAGTCTCATTTTTTCGGAAACAGATGAATGATGCAGTATGTTATCTGCACATGTTCTAAGAATGATCTATCATCAATTTTTCATGTACTAATAAGGTTAGTTTATTCTGTAATCTTTGTAACAACTTCATAAAATTGTCCCAATAGGTACTTTGCCAAGCTTTTACTTTCCAACATGCTTCTAACCATGTTTATGATGCTTATATTCTTCCTTTCTACTATACCATTGAGTTGATGTGAATATGGAGGAGTTATCTCATGAATTTTGCCACAATCTTCAAGAAAATGCTTAATTATGTTTACACATATTCCTTACTTCCATTAGTTCTCAAAACTTCAATTAGTTTTCCACTTCGTCTAATGACCATTGCCTAACTGCTTTTGAATACCTCTAGCACTTCACATTTACTCTTGATTAATTAACTCCATGTCTTTCTAGCGAAATAATCAATAAAAGACATGAAATACATGTTACACCAAGGAAATATATGACTTCAAGTTTTCATCTTGATTTATTTTTCATGTGTTGTTTGAAAGATTCTATGTGTTGTTTTGACTCAATACACTCCTAGCACATATCAGCTGGCACAGAATGTTCTGGTAGACCATGCGTTAGAACATAAAATATGGTTTTTGATACCATAATTATACTCACCTGGGTCACTCAAAAACCCACAAGTGGTGAGTATAATTATGGTATCCAAAAAGATTGTTGTTGATCAAGATCAAAGAGATTATACTTGTGTTTAGGTAAATAACCAGACATGTAAATTGGGGATACACATAGCATAATTGAGTTGTTTATTATGGTAAAAGTGATTAGGCTCTTTTTTCTTTTCTTTTTTTTTTAAATTTTTTTTTCCCTATCTTTGTGTGGTTAATCTCTTCTCGAACACTTAATGACTCGTCAGATATCACAACTATTTTAACAAAATAGTTGTGCCCAATATCTTGTTACACAATCCTCTTTGTCAAATTACAATCTTCAAATGTCTTGGACAATGTCGCAACTGACGAAGATTTGAATGACCGTTAAAAGCTCTATGTCACAACTAGGCATGGCAACGGGGAGGGTCGGGGACGGTTTTTACGTTCTCCAAACCCAAACCCAAAACCCCAATCAATCCCTGTTCCCCGCTCCAAATCCAAACGGGGATGGAGAATTAAAACCCAAACCCGTCCTAAACGAGTTCGGGTTGAGTT
This sequence comes from Vicia villosa, assembly GCF_029867415.1. Classification (NCBI taxonomy): domain Eukaryota; kingdom Viridiplantae; phylum Streptophyta; class Magnoliopsida; order Fabales; family Fabaceae; genus Vicia; species Vicia villosa. The sequence goes on along the minus strand of NC_081180.1, from coordinate 4,414,276 downwards.
TGGGTATCCCCGCCCCGCTACCATCTATTTCGTAAAATTAATTTTTTTAATAAAAATATTTACTTTTTCAAAAATCAAATTACATTATAAATAACAAAATAAAACAATTTCAAAAAATTTCATACATACATTTTAAATATTTAAAATAATAAATACAAATCAAATTATCAAAACATCAACCACATATTTATTAATATAAATTATAAAATATAAATAATAGTGTACATGATGAAATAAACGGGGCGGGTTCGGGGTGGGTATTAGTGTCCCCATTACCCGACTCGTCCCCATATTTTATAATCGGGGAAAACCCAAACCCGAACCCAAACCAGTCAAAGCGGGTTTTCCCCGTCAACTTCGGGGCGGGTTCGGGTGAGTACCTGCGGGTATGGGTTTTATTGCCATGCCTAGTCACAACTGAGTATAGCTTATTCTAGCAATATAAGCAGTCTGACGATAATATTAGATCCAATTGCATTATATACATTAAGTTTCAATGTGCGGTGGAGGTGGAGTTGTCGGGTGGGGGCGGTGCTCTGGGAGGGTCGCAAGTCTCGGACTGGGCCGATTTGTTGATGAGTCGTGTTTTGCGTCTGTTTTGGATTTATAAAATTTTGCCCGTTATAAATATGTATCTCTATCTCTTTTGTTAGTTAAGAAAAAAAATATAAAGGAAAAATGTAGTAATCCTAGTTAGAAACTCAAAAGTAGAAATTCATAGGATTGCATTCTAGAAATTTAGCAGACTTTATATCTAAGAGAAATATATAGAGGCGATGATAAAATTTCTTAGTGTTCTTAAAATTTAGGAGACTTGTTGAGGTATTCAAAGAGATTTAGAAACACTTCTAGATACCTTGAATTTGTGTAATTCATATATAGAGTTGGAGAAATTTTGAAACACTAAGGGTAAAAAATAGAGTTTGTTCTTAGGAACTTAAGAGACTATTGTAACTCATTTGTAATCAGTTGGAACAATTTTTGGAAGTATAGTGAATCAAAGAGCTTCTCTCTCCATAGAGTAGATCAGTTTAATCTAATAAGATAAACATGTTCTTTGTGTATTCATTTTTTATATTCCTCTTACTTGTTGTGGATTTACTTAGACTATTTGGAAAGTTATATTTTTTACTAGAGGTCTTTTAGTTTGGTCATTGTTATTCTCTCTCAACATTAATATTTTGTATGATTGATATATTATCAGATTTCTCAACAAGAAGATCTTGGTGTGGTTGAACGTTTCAATTTCATAACAAGTGACACTCATCGTGAAGCATACGAGTTAAGTTGAAAAGTGTACACCATGTGTTATTAATGAGATATCAATAAGATTTATGGAGAAAACAACTATGAGTTTTTGAAAGTTAAGATGCAAACAATATTAACTCAGTAGAAGTGTGTTGAAGCATTGAAGGTTGAGGTATTGATGCATGCACACCTAACATAAGCATTGAAGTCTCTGTTGAGAAGATTGTGACTTTGATGTTGGAAATGCTTAAATCAATGTATATGAATATGTATTTGTCTCATAGGTTGTGTTTGAAACAATAACTATATTCATATCAAATGGTAGAGAACAAATCTATAATGAAGCAGTTGATAAATTTTCACAAGATCATTGATGATTTAGAGAATATTGATGTGGAAAATTGATGATAAGGACATAGGTCTAATTTTGGTAAGCTCATTACTCAAATCCATTTAGTACTTCAAGAATGCTATTCTTTATGATAATGAATGTACTATTACTTTAGATGAAGTCTAAATGGATGTGAGATCCTAAAAAATTCAATGGTGAGAGATTTGAATATTGAATATGGTGATAAAGGTTCGAGTGTGTCAGGAAGAGGAAGTAATTGTATAAGGATGTCCAAATCCAAGAGGTTTTCTAAGTCAAGTTTGAAATGCTTTATTTATCAAAAAATCAATCACTTCAAAAAGGATTGTCCTAAGAAGGAGGACAATAAAGATTTTGTTTAGATTGTAATTCCCTCATATGAGGATAGTTATGACAATACTGGACCGCCCTTAACAGGTTGTGGGCGAGGGTTTTTCCTCTAACATGACAGCTACAGGCTCCCTTGTGTACCTCTGCAAGCACTAGAGTAGTTTCATGCTCACCTAGGCATCACAACATGGGCGAAGCCATTCCCATTTTGTAAATTTTCCAAAGAGTAGGGGGCACTTGGAAGCTTGTTTTTATATTCTTCTTGCTTCCTCTTCGTCCTTTGAAAATTCATCCGATTGTAGATAACATAATATATGTGACATCAAGCTAGACTCGGGAACAACTTCTATAGAGTACATCTCATTCGCTTCGATGTTAGGAGAGGCGAGATTCTCCTGGATGAAAATTCTATTAAAACCTAATGTTTTCAATGTGGCGAGTTTATACAGGTGGTTTGCTCTGAAGTTCTGCTCGTGGTGGACATGTTCTATTTCAAATGAAATAAAACGGGAATACAAACTTCGTACCTTTTGGAGATATTTAACTAGTTGCGGCTCCTTTGCCTAGTATTTCCAGAAGAATTGATGGTGACCAGTTGGGAGTCCCTTTTGGCCTTTGGTCTAAAGGCTTCCATCTCTAAGGCGAGGACATGCCGACACTAAGAGCCTCGCGCTCATACTGATAGTTGCTGGTAGTGAGCTCGAAATTTAGAGCCTGCTCGAAGGGTATGTAGTCAGGTTCTTCCAAGACTACCCTTGCACCGTTTCCTTTCACATCAGAGGCGCCATCTACAAATAGCGTCCATTCTGAGGGCGTCACCTTGTCTACAAGAAAGTTAAAGTCTTCTATAAAATCTACTAGGGCTTGCGATTTGATGTATCCCCCTGAACATATTGGATGTAGTATTTTGAGAGTTCCACTATCCAAGATACCATTCTTCCTTCTAGATCAGACTTCTTTAAGACTTAACAAATAGGATAATTAGTTTTCATCAAGATCTTGCGACCCTGAAAGTACAATATTAGTTTCCTCGCCGAAAAATGATGGCTAGCTCCAGCTTCTCAATCTTATGATAACGATCAACGACTCTGCTAAACACTTGGCTAACGAAAGACACATGTCTCTCTGTCATGTATATCTCTTGGACAAGGACTGAGGTCATCACCTGATCTATAACCGAGAGATAGAGGAGTAGCGGTGACTCCTCCCTTAGGAGAGTAAGGATAAAGGCATTGTGAGGAAGTCCTTTACCTTTGTAAAAGCCTCCGCGCACTTGGAGGTCCATTCAAATATTTCTTTCTTCTTTAAAGTGGTGAATAAGAGGAAGGTTTTATCACCTGCGCAAGAGAGGAAGCGAGATAGGGGGATAAGGCGAACTATAAGATGATATACCTCCTTTTCATTATTGGGCCTCCTCATTGTGATAACTCCTTGGAATTCATTTAGGTTGGCATTAATGCCTTTTCTTGTTAGCATAAAAACTAGGAATTTCCCATACTAAACCTTAAAAGAGAAATAAGAGAAATTAGCGAGGTTTATATGCATATCATACTTCTTAATCAACTGTAAGTCATCCTCTAAATCTTCTTCATGGTTGCTCCCTCGATAGTATTAACTATCATGTCATCGACGTAGACTTCCAGTTTTTTCCTTATCTGGTGGGCACACACAACGTTCATCAGCCGCTTGTAAGTGGTACCAACATTCTTGAGTTCAAAGGGCATGACATTGTAGTAGTAGTTGTCATGATTCGACATAAAGGTTGTTTTAGGAGCATCTAGGAGGTCCATATGAATTTGGTTATACCTTGAGTATGCATCAATGTAACTCAACGTATGGTAACCTGATGACCCATCAATCATGCGATCGATGTCTGGTAGTGGGTACCGGTCGTTAAGACAGGTGGAATTTATATCAGGGAAGGCTACATACATACACCACCTGTTTTTAGCTTTATGTACTAGAATATTGTTGGCTAGCCAAGTGGGGTACTTTGTTTTTGTAATGAAATCGACTTAATATAGTTTCCCTACCTCTTCATCAATTGCAACCCTCTTCTCCTCTCCAACTTTTTGCTTCCTCTACATCACTGGTCTGGCAGAGGACTGGATGGTGAGGTGATAACTCACCACTATGGTGTATATCCTAGGCATATAGGAGAGAGCCTATGCAAACAAATCGACGTTCTTAATGATTTCGCCGGCTAGCTCCTGTTCTTCCTCCCCAAGAAGTAAAATTCATATCTTCGTTACCTGATGGGCAAAAGGACTTATTTGGACCTCCTTCAAGTCCTCGATGGGCGTGAGCCTTTCCTCTCTTACACCTAATATACGATTCCAACACTCAAGGTCAATATTTAGAACATTAAAGGGGGGACATCAACATGAGAGAGTTCATTTTTATCTATCCCAGGCCATTTTGGTAGCACTCTTGAGCGATCTATTGGTCTCCTTAGATTGTACCGACTCGCCCTCTAGGAAGGGGATACTTTAGAACCATACACAAGGTGGAAACGAATGCCTCTAGCGTGTTGATGACGGGTCTCCTAAGAATGATCTTATACGGCGACAAGGCGTCCATAATAAGGTAGATAACACCATCCGCCTTGGTGTTTTCGCCCTCATCACATGTCGTGTCTAGGGCTATATGACTTATTACTTGTACCTTCTCACTTGATAATCCTGTTAACATACTGTTAAACACTTCAACATCGTTAGGGTCGAGCTGTAACTTTTGGAAAACTTCCTAGAATATAATGTAGCAAAGCTATCAGGGTCTATCAAGACTCGTTTGATATCCGAGTTACCATATTGCACGGTGATGACTAAGGGGTCATTATCATGAGGGTTGGTTTTGAGGGCGTCCTCCTCGGAAAAGGTGATATTGATTCCTTTTCTCCTTTGTGCGTCCATGGGGAAACCAGGAGATATCATGTTTGCTATAAGCATCTATTTTATGTATTTCCTTCGGGAGGAGCTAGAGCTTCCTCCATTAGCGAAACCTCTGACAATGGTGTTTGTGTTGTAATATGGAGTTTTGTCAGCGATCTTCTAAGGGAAGATGGAAGGAGTTAGAGTAAAGGTGCGGTCCATGTTAGTTTTACTATGGACCACTGTGAGTGCCACTGTATTAGTAAAAAAAATACATGAATGTGTGTTCCTCCTACAAGGGCATGGGAGACTCATAGACCTTAGTATTTGTATTACGCTTGGTGGTTAAAACTTTCCCACAACAATGATAAGGAATGAGCGATGGTTTAAGAGGTCAAACTCATGTGAGGTGAAAAACTCTATTTTTTATTGGTGTGCTTAGATATAATCGTAAATGGGGTGTGATTTGAATGATTTTAGATCTGTTCCATCTTCCCACGGGGGAGAAGTATTTATAGAGGCTACTTGGGCCTAGGATTTTTTTGGAAAGGGTCAATGTCCACTTAGTCAAAGGTGAACCGTTGAATCTTTATTTCCAATTGGGATGTGAGTCAGTTAATGACTCTGACTTCTCTCTACTCAAGAAATGTCTTATCCAATATTTCCTAGGACTGGACAATAGGAAAGCCATAAGGGGAGGCGATACCCTCCCTTATGCGACATGATATTGTTGCCTCTCATAGGGTGGCATACAGTCATCGCCCGAGACATGTTCTTTTACAAATATAACACTACAAAGATTATCTACCTCGTCGCTTCATTGTTTACTTGTAACAAATTCAATTCATTATTAAGAACTACAAATCCAATTCAAATTCAATTAGGAAAATACGATGTACAAATCAATGCACTACTACAACATGAACTAATTCCAACGAACAAGCATAGCAACAAAAGCTGGTAGCTAAAATTATTCAATACATCAAGATGTAAAAAGCAGGAAAATTACATAGGCTCATTTCCCATTTCGTTGCAGTCAAATGTGTTGTTTCTATTGTAAAGCAAGTAGTTAAGGTTGTCACGCCCAAAACGGATATCCCATCATATCTGATGAATGCCAATGGTCTGACCTAAACAAACGAACTTCACAGGGTAAAATATCAAACCCTAGAGTCAGAACAATTTTTAATAACAATGATGACAAAGCAAAGACAAAACAAAAAGCTTTAAAGAGAAAAACACTTGAATCGTGAATGTAAAAATATTTTCTTTAATCATTAAAGATTGTTAAACCGGAGGCAAAAATATCCAGGGAGTATTGCAGGGAATAAAAAGTAGCAAAAATAAAATAGAATATCAAGCTGTGGTATCTGAAGTTGAGGTATTGGGACCACCTCCAAGAGAATGCTTAAATGGAGCATTATTGCTGGAAATGGATAAGTGTGTACTACGGATTTGGTGATGATGGAGGAGGAGCTATGGTTATGATGGAAGTTCTAGTGCAGCAAGCTTGCCTTCTAATCTCCATTTTAATCAGGTGAGTTCCATTAGATAGAATTTGGGTAGGAATGAGGATTAATTATATGTTGAATGGGTTAGTGAGACTATGACTGAATGTGTCAGTGTTTGAATGCTTATCGTTGCATGCCTGATCAATTAGTACAAATGTGTTATTTAAATGTCCTTGCATGTGCTGGTATGTTGATACATGTTAGGGTTCGATTTGGGATGGATTGGGATGCAAAGAATGACTGTTAGAACCTAAAATCCGTGTTCTGCACTGTCAGGTTTGCTACAGCGAACTCTGTGTTCGCTGCAGCAAATGCCTGTAGACTGCATAATTGTGTTTTCACTAAAACGACCATAACTTGAGTTCTACAACTCGAAACGGAGCACCGTCAGAAGCATTGGAAAGGTCTTTCAGTGTTCTATGTGATATTGCTTAGATAACATGCTTTTGATGCAGATATACATTATGGCACATGATTAGGTGTTGCTTGGTTTTAGAATAAACACAAATTAGCCTTGAGTTTATGTCAATAAGATGTTATCCTTGTGTTGAACTTAGACCAGAATGTTACCCTAACTATTAGACTGTATTATGTCGTTCTAAACTGAGTATTGAACCCTTGGTCGTATTTTAGGAGTTTAGACGGACTATAGAAATTCTGGCTTTTTCCTTGAGTTGAGAACTTCGTTGTAGTGAACTTTGGCTCGCTGTAGCGAACTAATAGCGAATAAGTCTGGGAGTTGAGTTAATTGATTCGCTGGAGCTCGCTACTGCTCGCTGTAGCGAACTAATAGCGAATAAGTCTGGAAGTTGAGTTAATTGATTCGCTGGAGCTCGCTACTGCTCGCTGTAGCGAATCAGGGCTTCGCTGGCAGTTCGCGTAGCGAACTGCCCTGATGCAGAATTTATACTTTTCCCTATGAACGCAGTTTTGTTTCGTATCAGAATCGTAGGCCTCTTATGACGTGTATGATATGCTGGTACATATTTTAAATATATGAGACTATGATATGATCATCATCCCACTTGTATGCATGTATGTTTGAGAAATGCAATTGTGGACTTCGTTTGATGTGATCATTGTTATTCTCGTTCGTTCCGGTTGAAAGTTCGGAGACACGTTGCCTGTGTGGCCTGATTGTGTTATGGTATGCTTGAATCGGAGTGGGCCTAGGCTATTAGGGGGTAAATCGCATAAAACACTTGATACCGTTGCGATGTGCTTGTGAAGGCCGTAGGGGGCACTTCCACACTTGCAATACACATCAGCGTTCTCGGTATGTTCTACACACCTGAGCTACCATTGTGATGTGCATGTGGAGGTCTTATAGGGGGTTTCTCCACTAGCGGTTACACATCGGCGTGCTTGGTATGGTGGAGAAGTAATGCCATGTAGGCAACATTACTTTCGATTCGCCTCTAGTGATGCCACGTAGGCAAGATCACTAGGCTTTTGCCCGGTGGGCTTGTGTTGTTAAGATGGCGTTTTGTACTGAGCTGGCTAGGTCCCTCACACGTGCGTTTTGATGGTTGACGAGGCCGTGATGCCATGTAGGCAATGTTACTGCTGTAACTCGTCACGAATGGGGTGCCACTTAAGACTCATTTGTTCCATCGTGGAGTGTGCCGGTACAAGTCTCTTGATGCGATACACGGGTGTAACTCACCGAGGGTGTGGATTGCATAGCCTAATTAGCGGGCTATAACTTGCTCCTGGATTCCTCGTACATGGGTACGGGTTTGCATATTTGCTTGTTGTTGTATGGTTCCAGGCTTACATGTGTTACGTGACGAGTAAGACTTATCTGGGATGAGTAGTGCCACAAGTAAGACTTGCCTGGGGTAAGCAGCGTGGTTCGCCATAAGTCGTAAGCCGTGGAACTATACTTTTTTGTTGTTGGCTGTGTGCGTGTTTGTTGTTGTTGCCTCATTGGATAGTTATGGGACTTCCAATGGTGGTGTATCCTTGTTTGTACTTGTACCTAGCCGTGAGGAAAACCCGGATTCTCGGTGAATCCGTTTGATTGCACGCACCTTGTAGAACCGAGCGAACCTATAAGATAGGGGAACTCACTGAGATTTAGTAATCTCACCCCAATCCTCTTAATATTTTCAGGAACAGGTTAGAAGTAGACGGATTGCTTGAAGGATTGCTTTGAAGACTGTGGACAAGCAAATGGCAGGAATACCTCGTCAGACGTTATCTTTCTGTTGTGCATTGTTGAAGACAACCCGATCGTATACCTCTTAGTTAGAAACTTGAATTGTATATGATTTTAATTTCTTGTCTTTACCGCTTATGTATGTTTCTTGTACCATTTATAGCATCACTACATATTATTCTAGACATATATGTATGAGGTGTTGCATGAATAAACTGTATAATTTGAAGAAACACTCAATTGGGAAACAATTGACCCTGCTGTGGGGGAAATAACAAGACTTAATGATCTCTTTGTGTATTGCATGTGGATAAAGACTCCATCAAGAATTTACATCACGACTCTGGACATGTTCCAAATACTGAATCATGGATCCATTATTTTAGAAAAAGTAATTCAGCTTCCATAGGGTTTCAACATAACTTCTCTTTTTGATTTCCAAATTTTGATAATAATTCTGAGGTTCATGAAAAATCCGTTCCAAGAGAAATTACCGTTTATGAAATTTGTAATGTTGCAAATAAAGTGATTTTAATGGTAAGTTTCTTGTGAGACAATTTATCGTAACTTGATTATTTCAATGTAAGGAGCATTATGTTGTTTGGTTAAGTCAACTCAGTTGATAGTTGTGCAGAACATTAGATGTAGAATCAATTTGCGATATTCCATTTATTCAACGTTGAATTTAAAATTCTTCAACTTCATAATTTCTTTTTATTTGCGGTTTATAATATACTTTTATTTGTTTTTGTTCATTTTTAATTTTAATTTGTCTTTTATTTGCTTTTGTTAATTAACATTTTATTTACTTTTTTATTTTCTTTGTTAATTTTTTGTATTAATGAAATGATGCAATTCAATTTATGTGCAGGCTTGGTCAACTCTACGTTTGTATTGTGATGGATTATTGAAATATATTATTGTGAATGGAGAAATTTTGTCACCGACTGATTTAGAAGATCTTTTATCCCAGGCTTGTATAAGAAATGGCTAATTACTTCAAGATAGTGTTGATCTAGAAAGAACAACTAATTTCTTTTAACAAGTTTATTGTTCATTAAGGACATGTCAATAAATATCTTAATTCTCGCACATATTGTTAAAACATGGGTTAAGGTATTATTTGAAAACACTCACTAGTATTCAACCTATTACTGTTTAAGTTTACTTTTACTTTATATACATGAGCAGATTCAATGTGAACTTCATAAGGATGATATTGATAATGTTGATTCTCTCTCCTTAAATTGTATGTTAAAGGATATAAAATTGTTACAGAGGAACTCCTTAACAATCTTGGAATAGGTTCAACTTCTTAGTGCTTTTGCATTGAATTTTCTTACATTTTGTTTACATTAAATGTGTCTAAAGTGTTTCAATGAATATTTTTTTTCCTTCATGACTATTTAGGAAGTTATGATAGGTATAAAATTAGCTACTGATTATCCTTTAAGATATGGTAAGAAAATGCAACAAAAAAAAGTCAACTGCTTACCCTGCAACATTTATACACAACTCCTAGATGTTCAGAAACTCATACTAAAAAGGAGAAGAATACACTAAGGTTTTATAACAGAAATAATTTAAGCAATCAACTTTATATTCTGAATCTATATAGATTTTGGTTCTTCCCTCAAATACCTATCCTTTATTATTAACAAAGAATTTTACATTAGAGATGTACATGCCATTAATATAAAGTATGTTCACTCAATCAGGAGAAGATTTGTGGTGATATGACAAAGCTTACCCAAGATAATCTCATAGTTCATCAGTTCTGTCTATCATATTGTACTCATGCACTATGTACCGGAGAATGTGACCCTTTTTCAAAGATATTAAAATATATCAAGATAGCGCCAAATATGAGATTTCTCAATAATAACTTTGCTTCATTGTGAATTATTTGTTTTATTATTTATTTTAACATGGATTAAACAACTTTACATTATTGTGTGTCATTTGTTTTCTATAGTTTATTTTACTTATTGTATTGATTTATCGTTTATTCATTTTATCTCAATATTCTTGTCTATGTCAATATCAATTTATTTATGTTTTTACAATAAACAGACCGATTGCAGTGACTTCATGACATTTTATCTATTAAATAAAAGTATAATGTATATACTTCACAGGCTATCTTATTTTTTATGATTTAATGTCTGTTTTTCTTCTTGAACAATTTGTTTTTTTATTGTTTTTACATAATATTTATAATAACTTTTTCCCTCACCTCCCCTTCCCTTCTCTCCCCTCTATTAAAATCCCTCCCCTCGTTTGAATTAAACACAGCCTAAATATAAGTATGTTTGGGAGTTTGGAGGGGAAAGGAGGGGAGAGCTTTGTAAAATAAGAAGAATTGGGTGAAAAAGATAAAAAGATTTTGGGTAAGAGGATTTTGGAGGGTTTGAGTTTATTCATAACACCAAAAAACCCCATAAAATGGAGAACTTAAAAATTGTATTGAACGAGAGTTTTGGAGGGTTTTGAAGGGCTTGCATAAATTTTCCAAATATCTTTTAGGTTGTTATAGTATTTTGAAAATTAAAAATTTAGTAATGATAATGACTCTTATCATTCTAAACAAAATTATTTTTTCATAAAATGTCAAATATTTATCTATATTTTTTTAAAATTTCATTTTTGAAGCTTTTCCCTCCCCTCCCCTCCCTTTCAAACTCCCAAATATAGCCTAAAAGACATTTTTGAATTTAACAAAGAAGACTCATAAATTCATATGTGAGAAAAAGACGGACCTTTTACAATAATAACATAACTAAGGGCCAGTTTGTTTCAGCTTTAAAAAAATGGATTTTTTCTGTGTATTTTTGAAAATAGATTTTCGAAAACCGTTTTTCAAAATATTACAAGTTTTTTTATATTCGTTTTTTCTAAAATAAAACATTAATTTTGACATCTTATAACATAAACATACATAATTGAAGACCAAAACTTAGTCAAAATCATAATTTTTTCAAAAAGTTGTATTTCAAAAATGATTTTTATGAAAATCTATTTGAAATAGCTTCAAAATTAAGTGATTTTTTGAAATTTTGATATCCAAATTTTTTGACCATAAATAGATGAAATACCTAAAATCACATTTTAAGAATAACTATTCAAACAAAATTTTCATTTGAAGCTTTTATAAAAAGTTTCTTTGTAAAAAAATTTTCACAAAATTTAATAACACTATAAAAATCATTTTTATTTAAAGCTAAAACAAACGGGCCCTAAATCCACCATTTTATATATTATTATAATCTAAAAGATAAACTAAAAGGTACCTAATAAACTCTTATTTGATAAAGATTAATACTTTGAAATTTTTATACATAAATAATCGAGATGTCTTAACAGAAAGTTTATGTTTTAAAACAACATAAAGTGCTGCTGTGTAAATAAAAATGAAATTAATTTCAAAATGCAGAGGTAAATGTCAAATTGTAGAGTGTAAGAATAATAATTTTCTAAGCCTTAATAATATAACAGGCCCAACTAAATCAAAAACCCTTCTTAAACCTATCAACCAAAAAACCTCCCCTCAACCAACCACTATCTCAAACTAAACCTAAACAGATTACTCGTCGCCGCCTCCGTCGACGGTGGCCGTAATCGTAACCGTAACCATAACCATAACCGCCACTCATGGCCGACATAGTGCAATACAAGATGGAGCGCATGGTCGACGAGCTCGAAGATCTCGAGCAACGCGGCCTATTCACCCGCCAAGAAATCGCCGAGATCGTCAAACAGCGCCGAAAATTCGAGTACAGGCTAAAGCGACCTTCTCCCCTGAAGGAGGACTTCGTGGCGTACATTGAGTATGAGACGCAGCTCGATGCTCTTCGCAGCCTCCGCAAGAAATCGGTGACGCGTGAGTTGAAGAAACAGGGAAACAAGAATTTGAGAAAATCGAAGTTCGATTTGGCTGGATTGATTCGGATTATTGATATCTATGAACTTGCTTTGAAGCGTTATAAAGGGGATATTGATCTCTGGTTTCGTTATCTTGAGTTTTGTAGGGTCAGGAAAAATGGAAGAATGAAGAAGGTAACCTCATTTCTCTTACTTCATTACTTATTAGAAACCCTAGCATAGTCGAGAATTGGATTTTCAAAGAGAATTGAAATTGCGTTACTGTTTAATTTGTTGCATTGACACTGCTATTAGGATTTTTGGTTATTACATGAGTAGATTTTTTTTGACATTTTGCTTTTGAAATGTTGTAGGCACTTGCGAAACTTGTTAGGTTGCATCCAAAGGTTGCCGGAGTTTGGATATATGCTGCAGCTTGGGAGTTTGATCAAAACTCGAATGTGGTGGCTGCTCGTGCTTTAATGCAGGAAGGTCTTAGGTTTTGTCCATCATCAGAAGACCTTTGGGTGGAGTATCTTCGGATGGAACTTACGTATCTTAACAAGTTAAAGGCCAGGAAGGTAGCGTTGGGTGAGGATAAGGGAACGCTAACTCGTGATCCTAGAACTGATGAGGAAAAACAATGGAAAGATGAAAACAAAGAGTTGTTTATGACCCTTGATGAAAAAGAGGATAACGATGGAGGAAATGTTGTACCGGAGGATAACAATGGAGAAAATGTTGAACCGGATGAATCACAGACGAATCAGGAACTATTTGCTGACCATGGTATGGACATTTTTCGAACTGTCTATGCTGGAGCGATTGAAGCTGTTCCGAGTCTTAATCTTAGGAAGAGATTTTTTGAAATATTGGAGGGAACAAACTTGTCGCATCATGAAGATATGTGCAAAGAAGTACTGTATGACATGAAGAGGGATTTTTCAACTGAACCAGAATTTTGGGACTGGCTTGCGAGGCAAGAATGCAATCTTGAAACTACGCTTGAGAATGGCCAAGAAATCAAAATTCCTCAGGTGGAAAAAGCAATTGAGGTATGAATATGTAGAAATTACTGAACCCGTTGGGCTTATTATCTTATGGTATATGTTTTTATGGTGGATGGGATTCATGAATGCTTTTAATATAAAACTAGGAAAATTCATCATGTTATCTTAGTGTAGTTTGTTATGGTAATCCCATTTTTCCAATATTTAAGTATAATATTGGTTAGATCTTTTATCAAAAATGTTCATAGTTAATTATAACATATAAATATATATGTATCGGTGTTGGTGTCCTATATTTTTTAAATTTGCAATGTCGCTATGTCCATGTTCTGTTAGGTGTCTGTGTTTCATAGTTAGATCTAGGGTGCTACAAAATGTTTCAATGCTTGTTTTTTTTAGTTCTTTTGTGCTTATATTGATTAACTAAACCGTGGGTTCTGTTCTGTTGTAGGTTTATGAGGAGGCTTTGATGAGTGTGCCTTCTGGAACTATGTTTAGTTTGTATGCAAGTTTTCTAACAGATATTGTAGCTCCTAAAGATGAAGAAATCAATATAACCGGGTTATCAGGTCTTGCTGAAAACTTTTTACCACAACTCCTCTCAGTATATGAAAGGGCTGAAAGCATGAGAATCATTACTGAAGATCTTGCTTGCAAGTATGTCTCCTTACATTTGCAACTGAGAAAATTAGTTGATGCCAGGAAACTGGTAATAAAGCTTTGCAGTGGAAAACTTGCAGAATCAGTGCCGTTATGGGAATTAAGGATAGCTATAGAAATTTCATGCATCACACGAAGTTCTTTGTTGCCCAGTGATACTGATTTGTTATACCTTTTTAAACTCCTTAAAGAAATTTTGACCAAAGTCCCTGTTTCAAAATCAGAGAACTTGTGGCTAAAGGTATGATGTCAACACTTACCTTATTTTTGTTCCTTAGAGTGCGGTGCTTTGTCTTTTATAAAATGTACTCCCTGTGAAAGGAATTAAAAAAACAAATATTTTATAAAATGAACACTAGTGTCAATAATCAACCTCTTGCAAATGCGTGATTGTTTATAATAGATCTGTAATGGGTTTGATCCTCACCTGACTAAGACATGGTGGGAGCTTTAAAGCAACAGGCTGCCTCTTATTCCTTGATCGTTGGATTTTTTTAGTAATTTTATGGATAGAATTATCTGGCTTGTTTTTTTTTTCACATAGGATGCTTTCCCAGTTGGAGATTAAATGTGCATTGATTATTTTAAAATAATTATCTCTGATACTACAAATGTATTGTTTTCTATTTTTATTTTGAAGTTGGATTTGGATTTATATTTCTCTTGGAATCAAGTTTAGAGTTAAAAGTTTGAAAGTTCCTAAATTTGTTCTCATGCAGGCCTTTAAATTCTATGCAAGTAAAAGACGATACTTTGATAAACTGGTGGAGATTTCTTTTCGTCCTTTGGCCAGAGATGGTGGTAGTGAAAGCGGATTTTCCCTTTCCTCTACCATTTTAGGTTTCATACTTCAAAAAGATGGAATTCACAAGGCCAGAGATATCTATAAAAGGTATGTTCTGTGTAAGTGGAATCAGTGATGGGTGTTATTTGCCATAATATGTTGTATGGGAGTTTTTCTATCTTGTATCCATCATAACTCCTCAACTATTTCTCATTGCAGATTTCTAGCTTTACCACATCCTGGCCTTGCATTATATAGAAAATGTATTGAGCTGGAAACAGACCTTACTTCAAAAGGAGATAAAGATAGTCTTGCAAATGCCAGGAAATTATACGAATCTGCACTTGCAACTTATGATCAAAATGTTGGCTTGTGGCAAGATTACTATCGCTTGGAGACCAAGGTACCAAAATTGTCTAAATACATTTAATTGGTCTTACTATTTAGTTTTCAATTATATATTGGTGCATGATGCATCATCAAAATCATATAATTCATGTATTACCTTTAATTTATTGGGTTTTGATCATGCAGATGGGAACATCACAAAAGGCTACTGCTGTCTATTGGAGGGCAATGAAAACAATTAAAGATGCTAGTGAATTTACTGCCTCTCTAGATTTGTGATAAATCTTAAGTTAAAACCATGGCCATGGAGCACAATTTTGACCATATTATTTTTCAGAAATTTGTTCTTTTTTATTCACCAAACCTTTTATTTTAGATACTGACTTGGGGTCTATGTAATGATAAGTTTGTAAAATGTATCCTAATATATTCTTACACACTGAAGCCAGTGGATTAAGAAGAGTTTTATGAATTTGATTTTGTCATGCTGCATTTGCAGGCATCATTAGTTGCAGAAGGAAAAATGAGGGAACAAAAAAATGTTAGGGTGATGAATTTTAAAAATAAAATGAATCAGTTCATTTTGTTGCTTTCATGGACTCAAATAATTTTCTATGGAGAAAAGCTGATAATTGTTTTCCCCTTATTTTATAGTGTGTAAGTTACTAATATTAACAAATGAAAAATACATGGTTTCTTTTTATTACCGGAAGTAGAAAAAACTAGTACATGTTAATTTAGTTTTTTCTTTGCTTTATGTATAATTCCACACGAAAGTGTAGGGAAAAGTTTATCCTGGTCTCATTTGCTACACTTTTGGCCACTGCGGACTAACTACCTGCAACAAGGAATTCAAGTTTGTCATTTGCATGTTTGGTACTACAGTGACTTTGGTAGATATGCTGATAAATTTTGCAGATATTGTAAAATGCTGACCTCAAGTGTGCTAAAGACTAATTGCATTCGGCTAGCAACAACTGATGGTTTCTCAGCTTCATCCATCACAACCGTCTGTTCTAATTGAAGAGTCTTTACAGGTAGCCTTCAATAACAGGTAAAGAACAATTCACACACTAAGTTAATCAGGCTTAGCAAGTAGCATCTGTTAAGATTCGACTAGATAGATTATATTCATTTGTGCAACAATTAGGACCTAAATTCATTCTTCTTACCAAGCCATTCCCTTCATAAAATATGCATTTGCTATGAGAGCACAGAATCCTTTCCATTGAATTCTCACTTCATCTGAAACTGAAGGTGTTGATGACCATCTAACAATAGTTAGCTGGGGTGTACACAAGATTGTGATAAATATAATGCTTAACCACAGAATGCACTCATCAATCTGCATCACACAAAAACATGCCAAACAAGACAACTCAAATCTCTGCATTGCTTCATTAATAACCTATGAACCTACAGATACTGACCTCGTGGGAGATGATTTTAGATTTCAAGCTTGTGCTTCCACCATATCTCTGCATTGCTTCAATTTCAATGCCAGAGTCCTTCATGTCAGTAAGCTCTTTCCTTAATCCTTCATCAGTGCACCCAAGTTCATATGCATTCACCCCAGCAGTGATGAACTCCTGAAAATGAAAAAAAATCAAAAATTTCAATTAGACAAAGCTTGAAAAAGAAACTTCCAATTGAATGTAAACATATTCTTAATAGAAGCAGTGGAATTACTTTAAGATTGTCACCTCCCCCACGATCAGCGAAGTTCCTGTAACGCTTAAACAAGGTGATGGCTATGTTGCGCGAAGAACGGTACTCATCATCATTGGATGAAATTGAATCATGTAACCCACACTGGTGCAAATATATATGATGTCAAAAGCTTATCAATGGCCAAAGTAGATAAAGAACTGAGGTATCATAGCATGTTTTATTAATTACCAGCCACTTATGATGGAATATACTATGAACACTCTTGTGTTGCTTTTCGCATATCCAAGAGAAAGATGAACTATAAAATATGTTGCTACAATAGCTTCCATAAGGTTTAGGAAAAGCCGGATTGAAATTTACGAAATTAACATTGATTTTGTATGCTTGTTGCGTGGAAGCTGAGTGTTGTTGGTATAATAAATGAGAGTTTAGAATAGCTCTGGGAGCATAAAGTGTTAACATGGTTGAACCATGATATAATATGATACTGCTTCCTTCAAAATAATCAATAAATAACTGAAAACAAGTTAGTTAATTCAGAAAAATAAAAGCATAAGGAAGAAAGTAATAAAATAAGGGTAAGAAAGAGAGTGATCATATTCATACCTGTTTGAGGGTAAGAAGCAAAGAAATTGGAAAAAAATTGTGCAAAATGAAAAGTTGGGTGGCCAAAACAATAAAAAGAGAAGTAATAAATTTGGAGAAGAATGAGTGAAACAGAACCACTAGTTATTTATGGTCCAGAAGAAAAAACATAACCACGTATTGTATGAATGATTTTCAGCCGCCAAAGATTGTTTTCATTTCGCAATAGATATTATTATTTCTTGTTGCTTATAGATAAAAATAGTTAGGTTGATGTTGCGTGTACTGTACCTGAACAAATTATCATTTTTATCTTCTCTTCTCCCATGATTAAGACTTAAACGAACTTCACAAGCGCTATGTTAAAACTATGATAAAAAACACACACACACCAATAACTATGCCAAACTAACTCTTAGTTAATTATTTATGTAACAAGTAACTTAATTAACCACTTCTAGGCTTTAACTAAATTTTAACACTCTCTAAATTTCAAGTCTCTACATTCATTTAATTTTTAATTTTTTAGTCTTAAGTGGCTTGGTTAGAATATTTGCTAGCTAATCCAGTGTTTTAAATGTACGAGTTATTCAATGAACTTAAAAAGTAAAATTTGTTTATAAAAAAGAATGGAGTGAGTATGTTAAAGTGATGTTACATTTGCTTACTTAATCTATAAGATAATGCAATGTGATTTTAATGTGTTTGTTCATTCCGTAAGTTATGAGGTTATTTTGCAAGGTTAATTGTTGATTTATTGTCTACCACATGCACCCTTCTTGAAACACCATGAAATTAGAAAATTGAACAACTTGAACACATATCCCATAGTCTTTCTTTTTTCCACTTTGTCTATACACTAATCAGATTCACAAAAATTAGCCAACTTATCCCTCTAGTCATAAAGTTTTTAAAATAAGATGCTATAGTCTATTTTTCTCTTTTCTCTTTAAGATATCTCATGATCCTTTTGGTTGTTTGCATATGTGACCATTTAGATTCCTGCATAAATATTCTTACCGCACCTACTCTATGAAATATATTGGGCCTAGAATTGCAAGGGTGCCTCAAACATCCCATCCTTTTCTTGTTTAGAGTGCTATCAAGAAATTTTGAACTAACTCCCATGATAGTACTTGCTGAGTTGGAGTTCAAGCTCAAATCTCTTTAGGATATCACGTCCTACCTCTTGTAACTAACTAAACCCTTCAAGGTTGTAAAAATTTCAAGGCCATGGAATTAACTTAGGTATCCCAAATCAATCATACCAAATTCAACGATCATAATGGATTCGAAGTTCGAATATCATTGATTCATTGTGATTGCTTTCTATGATGAGGAGATCATCCATAAATAAATAAATTATTTTGAATAGCTAATCTTTCAAGTCTATCTTTTTTATGTGATGTGTTTGAAAAATAAAGAGCCATAAATCCTCAAATTTCCTGCTCAAATATAGAGTATGCCCTGCTCAAATTTCCTCTAGAACCATATCCAATATTTTGTTTGGACTCCTATTAATCACATAACAGGTAGGTGTGACCGATTCTCCCAAAAAAAAAAAAAAGCATGTGAAAGTTTCTTTTATTTGAACATGCATATGGTCATGTTCATGATAGTCATATTTCTCCTCTCAACAATACCATTATGTTCAGAGTTGTGTAGTATTGTTATCTCATGCTAAATTATCATTTATTTATGAAAATTTCAAATCATGAAGAGTATTCATCAACTTCATTACTATGGAGGATTTTGAGTTGTATTTTGCTTGTTTTTCTACCATCACTTTCAACTCTAGAAAACTTGGAGCACTTCATTTTTGATTTTAGTCAGGTAGATCCACATCATTCTACTAAGGTCACACATAAAGGTAACAAAGTGTTTATTTCCTCCCAATACAATGTGTTAAAAGGACTAAAACATTAGTGTGTACCACATCAAATTTACCATGAGCTCTCATTAAAATCTAAGACACAATTTTTTTTTAATGATTGCTATCAAGCAATTATTGCACACATCTATAGAAAATATGATTATGAGAAAATAATATACAATTTCCTTTGACTTTAAGATATAAAGACTCTTAAATTTAAGGTGTCTGTACCCAAATTTCCATAACTAAGAATCATCTCCAATCTCCTCGAAACCAAACAATGAGAGTCTATTGCATTTATATGGATCTAAAAAGTTCTATTTTGAGAGAAAAAGGTTCTCAAAATAATTTTTTTGATGTGCAATATCAAAGACCCCATCTAATTATTAGTAAGGTGCATGGTAAACCCCTTCTTAAGCAATTGACCCATGCTCAACGAGCTACTCATTATGCTTGAAACAGAGTCAATATTTTGATAACTTTTTTTTGCCAACCCCTTATAGTGGAATGGTTATGTTATCATCAAACTTTATATGCGTATTTCTTGGATCATCAAAATTGACTAGTCATTCTCTACGACTTGTCAAGTGATTTGAACAACTTGTGTCTAAATATCACTTATTTATGCTTCCAAATTCATCTTGTGTTGTTTCTACAAGGATAATAGGGTTTGAGTCAAAGTCACTCTCACCCTGACCTAAGCGTGCTTCATTATATGTATTGCTTTTTTATTTTTCTAGGAACACCTCTTCTTTTACACCCATCTCCAAAGTGTCCATATTGTCGGCACATACATTAATGAATGTTCTTCTTGTTTATTAGTTTCTTTCCCTTCTTATCTTGATGAGTATTATATTTTTTTTGTTGAAGAAATTTGAGATTTATCATCTTTTTCGGAGTTATCTTGTTGAGATCCCATTTTATTAAATTTTTCCTTTCAACTTAACTTTGAACCACCACCTTGTTTTGGATGTTTGAGTATGCTCAGTCACTTGTTCATTGGTTCTTTTAAGCACCCTCTGTTCATGTGCTTTCAAGAAACACTATAATTATTCAACCTTCATTACAGTCAATATCCTTTGATTCCTCAATTTACACAATAATATAATTAAATTTAGAGAAAAGAGTGCACATCACTTTATTAATAGTTTGATCAGAAACAACTTCATCACAATTCTTCATCTGATTGGTGATCGTTGTGATTGTATTGAAAAACTCGACAACCTTGCCATTGTTCCCCATTTATAACATTTTGAATTGTTTTCTCATTATATATAAATGATATTTCTTGAATTTGTAATCACCAACATGACCTTTCTTAAAAATGTTACACGTCTCATTTGATGAAGTAGCATTCTTAATTATCTCAAAATCGGTTGTATCAACTCAATTATTGAGCATGCATGTATGTCATCTTGCAAACCACTAGCCATACCGATGGACACAAAATGCAAACCAAGTGGATCTTCTGGAAATCCATATCATGATCCCATTAAGTATCATAGTCTTATTGGAGCACTTCAATATTTGAATTTTACAAGACCATATCACTTACGTCGTGCGGCAAGTGTGTTTGTTTATGCATGATCCAAAAACACAACATATCTCTGCCTTGAAGTGCATCATTCGATATATTCAGAGTACTCTTGATTTCTGTCTAACTTTATATCCTTCCTCTATTGATAAGCTCATCGCATATACTAATGCAGGTTGGGGTGAATGTTCATACACTAGAAGATCCACATCTGGATATTGTGTATGTTTTGGGGATAACCTTATCTCTTGGTCTGCCAAACAAGAACTTACATTGTCTAATTCCTACGTTGAAGTCGGATATCGTGGAGTCGTTAATGTAGTATATGAGTCATGTTGGCTTAGGAGTATTCTTTTGGAAATTAATTGCTTTATTTCGAAGGTCATGTTTGTCTATTATGATAACATAAATGTAACACATCTCTATAGTAATTCTGTTCAACATCATTGTACTAAGCACATTGAGATGGATATTCACTTTGTGCATGAGAGAGTTAATTGTGACCAAGTTCGTATGTTACATGTCCCTGCATCATACCTAATAGCTGATTTCTTCAATAAGGGTCTTCAACGAAAATTCTTTGATGATTTTTGATTTAGTTTCCACATTCGACAACCTCTAGTTTTGGCTATAAGGGTGTATTAGAATATATAAATATCTTTTATATTTAACAAATATAATAGACATCCTACAACTAGGTATTGTGTATATCTTGGAGACATTGAATTTATTTAGCAAATCAATCTCATTAATTAAGAAATTACGGTTATGATTTAGTAACATCTTAATAGTCAAAACACTTTTGTATATATACATGTTTATGCAATGAAATATGAAGGCAAATATTCTCTTAAAATTTTTTCGACTCAGAACTTTTTTCAGGAGTTGAACACCACACACAGTCTATTCAACATTTTAAGAGGTTGTCACCGAAAAATGATGTCTGTGCGAACTAACATGTACAATATCATGTTCAGAACTTTTGTCTTAGTAATAGTGCTATATCCACTAGTAAAAAAGTCCCTGAAAAATTGACTTTTCTTTTTGTCTTAGTAATAGTGCTACATCCTTTAATAACTAACATTAGAAAACACAGCAAGTTATGCTTTCTTTTTACAGTATTCTCTTTAATAAGATATATCAAGAGTTCATATGCTATGCTGTTTATCAATATTGGCTGCCTGCCTGCTGCAGTCAATTCAATGCCCTCGTTTACATTTTCAACACACAACACAAGTGCCATTGCCATGCATGCTATTTCAATTCCAATTCTATCTGTACAACCATATTTTTAATTTGACACAAAATAAATGTCTTTGCATTTGGGAACATGTTTTTTCTAAGCTGAGAAAATAATTAGTTTCTTACAACATCATCAATTCTTGTCTACTCATTTCCTTACAACCTGTTCAACATCATCAATTCTTGTCCATTCATTTCCTTACAACCTGTTCTAATTCCATGCAACATTAACTCATTCACTTCATTTTTTAATACTTAAAATATCTTATTTTATTCTTTATGTATAAAACTACATAACATTTATTATAGAAAAAGGAAACTTTGTTTAATACTCCCATAACTCTTCTACTCAAAATATAATAAAACTATAACTTTACAAGTTGCTATAAATATCCACCCTGGCACAATATTAAACCATAGAGTATATATATAAACCATTCCTCACTATTTTCTAAACACAAATCAAAACACAGCATACACGTAAAATTCTTCTTATATTTTCATGGCTTCCATGCACACCTCAACAACATTTTCTTCGAAGAGAGTAAATGTAAATGCCTCAATCCATGTGCCAAGAACCAATTCTGCTATTCCCAAGAAGAATATACTTTCTAAATCAAAGCTGATTGAAGGGCTAAGTACCTTCACAGACTCAGTTCCTTTATTATTACTTGAAAAAAATGATTTGTCCAATTCGACAATCTCTAACAACTCCACCATGCAACTCTATGCTATCTTAGAAGCTGTATCCGACAGAATCGAAATGCACAAAAACATAGGCGAACAGCGTCAGAATTGGAATGAACTACTTCTAAATAATATCAACATGATTACACTCACTGCTACAACTTTAACCGGTGTTGCAGCTGCAAGTGGTGCTGTTGGTGCACATTTTTTGGCTCTGAAACTATCATCCACTCTTCTGTTTTCTGCGGCAACTTGTATGCTTCTTGTCATGAACAAGATTCAACCTTCACAACTAGCGGAGGAACAAAGAAATGCTACGAGATTGTTTAAACAGCTTTTGACTCAAATCCAAACCAAAATCAGTCTTGGTAGTCTTATTACCGAGGAAGATGTGGAATCTTCAATGGAGAAAGTGTTGGCACTTGACAAAGCTTATCCACTTCCTTTGTTAGGAGCTATGCTTGAAAAGTTTCCTTCAAAATATGAACCTGCTGTCTGGTGGCCTGGAAAAAGAAGAGAAGGAAATTTAGCAGCAAGAAAGAGGGCGAAGAGGACTAGTAATAGTAGTAATGGATGGAGTGAAGAACTAGAAACTGAACTGAGGGAAGTTATTGAAGTTATGAAAAGAAAGGACATAGAGGATTATGAAAGACTTGGGAACATTGCATTGAAGATTAACAAGAGTTTGGCAATAGCAGGTCCATTACTCACTGGAATTGCAGCTATAGGTTCTGCATTTGTAGGAAATGATGATGGATTTTGGTCAGCCATGGTTCCTTTGATGGCAGGGTCAATGGCTTGTGCAATAAATGGTTTAGAGCATGGTGGACAAGTTGGAATGGTGTATGAAATGTACAGAAACAGTGGTGGATTCTTTAGGATGTTGGGAGAGAGTATCGAAAGCACACTTGAAGAGAATGATTTGGAAAAAAGAGAAAATGGTGAGATATTTGAAATGAAGATAGCAATGATGTTGGGAAGAAGTCTTTTGGAGCTAAGACAAGTTGCTTCAAAATCTGCTTCTTGCTGTATGGAAGGGATTGTTTTAGACGAATTTGCTAGCAAGCTTTTCTAAGATGATATACTCCCTATCTCCTAACTTATAAAATAAATCATATTTATTAAAAAGCAACATAATAATTTAGAGTATGATTTTTGTGTTCTTTTAGAATATTTTTTTTTATAGAAAGATATAAAATTAATTGTAATTGATTATTGATTACAGAAAAAATAAGCAAGAATAAATTAAATATAATTAGATTTGATCATGTTCTATTCCATAGAAACCTAAGAGAAAGAAAATAGAGGCAAGACCAATATGTTGGTGATTTTAGTATCATCAATGTATTTTGGTAGTAATGTGATTTACTATAGGCCGATGTAATTATGCGTTAAGCTTGAAACGAGTTAGGATAGTGCGGAGTAGACGCTCGTCGAGCCAAACGTGTAATTGAATACGAATAATTGAAACGGGGTTCCAAGGGGCGAAGCCCCTGGCGGGGTGCGGGGCAGCGCCCCGTCGGGGTCCAAGGGGCAGAGCTCCTGGCGGGGTGCGGGGCAGCGCCCCGTCGGGGTCCAAGGGGCAGACCTCCTGGCTGGTTTCTGTTATTGATCTCCTATATAAGGAGTCATTTGGCCTCGGTTTTGGTTACACGAAAAACCATACTTTCTCTCTACATTCCTGATCAGTTTTCTTTTGCCAGAAACAGATTGTTCTTCGAGAATTACCCCCACAAAGATTTCGTGAACCCAGACAAGAATATGGTCGAAATACTTTGTTCGGAAAGTGTACGAACACGATTCTTCGAAGTTATCCAGGATCATCATACCCAAATTTCTAACACAACAGAGGCAAATTGAGCTGGCAAATGAGCCAAATATTTAAAAGCTCTTTTAGCCTCACTAAAGCTCCGCTATATCAAAACCCCAACTAATAAGATTTTGACAATTTCCTTATAAATTTTCGAGCTTTGAACAATGATTTATAAATTTAACACCCTAATTTTTCACTTTTTACACTTTCACATCATCTTCTCCCTCTTCCACCTAATAATTCAATACTCATTCAACTTTTATTCACTACAATGATTTTTGTTTAATAAAATTCAACACCCTATCCCACCACTTTTTTTTCATATTCATATTTTCTTTTATGTTTTTGTTATTTTGATTATATATAATAACAATTATCATTTAAAATTAAATTAAAATAATTAAGAGTTAAATAATTTTTTTCTAATTTAATAATTTATTTGAATTTTATTTTTCTAATTTTATATTTTAGTAGAATTTTGGGTGTTAAAAGGTTATTATTGGAATCTATTTTACTAAAAAGATTGTTATGCTACAAACAAGATTTTACTTGAGGCTAAATAGAAAAATTAGAGAGAAAAATCTCAATTTTTTTCCGTGTTCAAATTTAATAAACCAAGTCTCTATTTATAGAGGAAAAAAATAATAAATTTTGATGAAAATAAAAATAAATAAAAAATTGACTTAAAATAAAATAATAATTTCAAATAATTAAAGTGAGATAAAAATCTAAACAATTACAACAACCAATAAGATTTTGCAAAATATTATAGTGACCCCCACTTCCTCCTCATTCAACATGTTGAATGTTTTCAACACAAATTAATCCACATCATTTTCAACACTTCATTCAACACTCTATTGCAACTATTCAACTATTGAATAATTTTTTCAACACCTCCATTCTACATAGTCTTAGCAATCCGTAGTGAAAGTTTTAAAATACTCCTATATTTCAGAAGTACATTTTCAAAGGTGTTTTTTTGGAAAAAAAAAGTTATTTAGGATGTGCATATCCGAAGACACATGTTTTTAAGAAAAAATATGACTTCGGAGATTCACTTCCGAAGACACTTTTTTTTGAGAAAGGAGTATCTTCGAAAATTATTAAAAAATTAAAATCAAGGTGAATCAATACAATTAATAGTATAATTAATTGTATTAGTTAAAATATATTATTAAATACATATTAAGATATAATAATAATATTAGCCTAGTAAATATTTTAATCAACACCTTCTTTTTATATATAAAATTAATAATAATAATAATAATAAATATGTTTATTTATTATTTATTGATTATTTTTATGATAGATAAAAAAATCATTTTATAAACTAATTTTCAAAAACAATTTTATAGTTAAAAAAAATCATTTTATAAACAAAATTTCCAAAACAATTTTAAAGTTAAAAATTATTTTATATATAAATGATTTTTTTATCATAATTAGTTATTAAAATAATTTTTATATTTGTGATTTTGATTTATTATTTTGAAAAGTTATCTAATTTGAAATTTATATTAAAATATAAATATACTAGTAAATAATTTTATTCTTATTTGATTTCTTTTATTTTAAACTTTTGTTGAATAATTATTAATGTATTTATTTTTTATATATCATAATTGTTATGTATTAGTCTCATCAAATAAAATAATCACTATGTCAATCAATACTAAACAATATATTAATTACATTGTCTTCTTTGAATATAAAGGAAAAACTAAAATATTTTTTGTTTGAAGAATAAATAAAAAATAAATTCAAAGTTAATTACTACCTCTAATTTATTTATAGAGTGAAGACCCATTTTGGTCCCTCACAAATATAACACGAGTCAAATTAGTCCCTCACAAAAAAATTGACCCAACTTAATCCCTTACGAAATTTAACCGGGTCATATTAGTCCTTCTGCTAATATTTTTCTCAAATCGGTTTTTTCCTACTTCTAAACCGGTTCTTTTCATACTTTTAAACCGTAATTGGACTGACACGTTGGATTTTTTTATTTTTTAAATACTAAATTAATTTTTGTTTTTAATTTCATTTTTAAAGAGTTATCAATGAATAATATCAAAAAAAGGCAAAATTATTTCTTATAAAGTAATTTTTAAATAAGTAATTTTCATAATTTCTACTAATGTTAACAATTTTTATCTATGAAGTCTCAAATCCAAGTCTTTCAAGTTAAATGATTTTCACTTTACAACTAGACAAATCAATTTATATCGTTAATAAAGTGACTATCATTTACAACTAGAAAAATCAATTTCTATTGTTAGTAAAGTGACTATTATTTACAACAAGACAAATCAATTTCTATTGTTAGTAAAGTGACTATCATTTACAACTAGATAAATCAATTTCTATTGTTAATAAAATGATTATCATTTACAACTAGACAAATCAATTTCTACGGTTAGTAAAATGACTATCAATAACAACTAGACAAATCAATTTCTATTGTTAGTAAAGTGACTATCATTTACAAATAGACAAATCAATTTCTATTTTATTAAATTGACTGTCATTTAATCTGAATAGACTTAGGTTCGAGACCATATTGATACAAATTTTGTATTTTTTTTTTAAATTTAGAATTGTTTAAAATTAACCACATGGGCCTTAGTTCATTGTTTAAAAATGAAATTAAACATAAAAATTTAAAAAATGAAAATAAAATAAAATCCAACGTGGCAATCCAGTCACGGTTTAAAACTATGAAAAAACCGATTTGAAAAAAATATTAGCAGAAGGACTAATATGACCCGGTTAAATTTTATAAGGGATTAAGTTGGGTCAATTTTTTTGTGAGGAACTATTTTGACTCGTGTAATATTTGTGAGGGACTAAAATGGATCTTCACTCTTATTTATATTTGTTGCTAAACATTCTAATTAGAGAAAGAGTTGATAAGTGATCATACCTCATTTTGGTATCAATATTCAACCGAAGAAACAATTAATAACAAAACTCGTTATAAACGATCGAAGTAGTCAAAAATCATTAAAAAATTTAGATAATTTCTTTACCCACCTCCTAAACTTCTTAGTCACCTCTCACGAATTTACCAAAATACCCCTTGTTTTGAAATTACATTTCCGAAAACGTACTTTTATTGAAAAAAAAAGGTGTTTTCGGAAATGCACTTCCGAAAACACGAAAAAAAGGTGTTTTCGGAGATGCATTTCCGAAAACACCCCTTTTTTGAATTTTCGGAGATGCATTTCCGAAAACATCCCTTTTTGGGAGAGGGGGTGTTTTCGGAGATGCATATCCGAAATATTCCAAGACCAAATTGGTCTTGTAATGTTTCGGATATACACTTCCGAAAGAATTCAATAATTATTAAAAAATTAAAATCAAGGTGAATCAATACAATTAATAGGTATAAAATGAAAGTGAATCAATAAAATGAAGGTGAATCAATAAAATCAAGGTGAATCAAAATTTCCTAAACAATTTTAAAGTTAAAAATTATTTTACTAACTTATATAAATAAAAAAAATCTTAATTTCATAAGTAAATTTTGAATTATATAAAATTAAATATAAAATTTATTCATTAAATAAAATTAAGACAAAATCTTTTTTTAATTTTTTTAAACTAAATAAAAAATTATAACTCATTTTTAATTATGAATCAGAATAGAAATATATAAATTTATAATCATAATTATTTATTTTGAATTATATAAAATTAAATATAAAATTTATTCTTTAAATAAAATTAAGACAAAATCTTTTTTTAATTTTTTTAAACTAAATAAAAAATTATAACTCATTTTTAATTATGAATCAGAATAGAAATATATAATCATAATTATTAATTTTGTAAGTGAAATATATAAATATATAATATATAAATATATAATAATTATTATATAAATATATAATAATTATTATAAATTAAAACACTCATTTTTTAAATTTTTATAATTATTATATAAATATATAATAATTTTTATAAATGTATAATAATTATTATAATTATTATATAAATATATAAATTAAAACACTAATTTTTTAATTTTTTTTATAAATATATAACAATTATTATAAATATATAAATAAAAAATTATAACTTATTTTGTAAGTGAAATTATTTTAATTTTTTTAATTAAAATTATTTTAAATTTTAAAATATGAATCAGGATAAAAATATATAATAACTATTATTCATAACTCATAAATTATATCAAAATATATAATTATTATTATTCATTACTCATAAATTATATCAAATTTATAATATGTGAATTAATTAATATCCTAAAATTAATTTTTGGGATTTTTTTAGATTTTTTTTTGTTGTTTCGGAGATGCATCTCCGAATTAGTCAAAATCTCAATTTTTGGAATTTTTTCGGAAATGCACATCCAAAGTCTGTAAAAATTTAGAAAAAAGCAGACTGTTTTCTTTAACAATGCAGCAAGACCAAGAGCGAAATTCCAATTATGGTTATTGTTCATGGGGGAGACTTCCTACAAAAGATAGATTGCAAAGATTTGGAATCATTACAGAATCCACTTGCGTGTTTTGCCCAGCTATGGAATCAATAGACCACCTATTCTTCCAATGCAAAGTATCGGCTGCAATTTGGCATAGGATGCTACAATGGCTCGGCTATTCACAAACGGTACAGAATTGGAATGTTGAGAGAGTTTGGTTGATCAAGGAATTGTCAAAAAAAGGATGGAGAAGATTGCTGTTGAAAATGATACTAGCAGAGACAACATATGCTATATGGAGAGCACGAAACGATATTGTGTTTAACAACACGCCAATGGATCAAGCTTCTATCCTGGACCAGATTCAGCATATTGTTTATATTCGTGGTAGAGGATATAAGAAACTCCAGGGCCATGTAGAGTCGCTGCGTAGGAATTAGGAGCTTTGATTTGATGTTTGTTGATTTGGTGTTTTGATGTTGTGTGAACTGTCTGGATCCTTTTGGATCGACTGTAATTTCTCTGTTTTTGTGGAATAAAATATCTATTCTCCAAAAAAAAAAATTTAGAAAAAAAAATATCTCGGAAATGCATTTCCGAAGCGGGGTAAAATGGGGTTTTCATTGGGGGTGACCCCATAGAGAAGTGGGTAAAGAAATTTTCAAAATTTAAGCTATAAAACTTATTTGAAGTTGAACAGATTTAACTATTCCATTTTTTGTATGATGTTACACATCAGTAGTTATAACTTATAAGCTTGAAGGTGTAAGGGTGTGTTTGGCTATAAGATGAAATTGAGAAGAGAGAAAGATGTGAGAAAGAGTGTGAGAAGAGAGAAATAAATGAGAAATAGAGTAGATTTCGATGTATTGTTTGTTATAAGAGAAGTATGAGAGAAATTGAAGAGAGAGAAGTGTTATTATTTTTAAAATGACAAAATTATCCTTACCTCTAAACTTTTATCAATACACAACTATATAAATTAATTAAATTATATTATTTAACAAATTTTTAAATATTTAAAGATTATTTTATTAAAAATAATAATAATAATTAATTATTTTTTTTGTTTATAATTAATTAATTAAATAATTAAATATTTATTTTATATTAGTTTCAGTATTTTATTTAATTTTATAAAAGAATCAATATTTGATTTCATACGCAATTTTTCATAGTTAAAATGCATTTTTTTAATCAAAATTAGTTTAAATTAATGAATATAATTTTCGTTAGTTAATTAGTTTAAACAAATAAATTAGTTTAAAGTTAATATAACTAATTTATAATAGAGTGTAAGTTGTTGTTAAAGTGAAAAAAAAAAATACCACTGATTCATTCAAGTTGGCAACATTAATTTATTATATAAGTTGAACAATGCAGAATGAAATAATCAAGGGTACATTTGGGAGAAAGACAACCATTTTCTCTCTCCTTCTTTCTTTGCTAAACAGCAGAGAAAAGAAAAGGTGGCGGACCCCACCATTTTTAATCTCTCTTTCTCATTTCAGTTGTGTTCCAAGCAGGAGAAGTATTTTATTTCTCCTTTAACTCTCTCGCCCCTATTTCTCTCTCACCCATTTCTCTTCAAACAAACACATTGTAAATGTTCACCACCTAACTAAGTTATCTTTGGAAATATTGAAAATGTCCAATTGCGATAGGTTCTGGAAAATTCCCACCGTATAGACGTGGTCATTGGCAAAATAGAGTATGCCACACACCAAGAAATGTCAGTTGCATAAGTGACATAAATACTATATACTATATCATTCATATGTTTGCGACTTAAACATTATATTATTCATAAGTATATTTTTCTTATTAGGGGCCGTTTATTTTGGCTTTTTAAAAAAATATTTTTATAGTGTTATCAAATTTTGTGAAATTTTTTTTATAAAGAAATTTTTTATAAAAGCTTCAAATGAAAATTTTGTTTGAATAGTTATTCTTAAAATGCGATTTTAGGTATTTTATTTATTTATGGAGAAAAAATTTGGATATCAAAATTTCAAAAAATCACTTAATTTTGAAGCTATTTCAAATAGATTTTCATAAAAATCATTTTTGAAATACAACTTTTAAAAAAAATTATGATTTTGACTAAGTTTTAGTCTTCAATTATGTATGCTTATGTTATAGGATGTCAAATTAAGTGTTTCATCTTAGAAAAAACGAATATAAAAAAACTTGTAATATTTTAAAAAATGGTTTTAGATAATTTATTTTCAAAAATATAAAGAAAAAATTCATTTTTTTAAAGCTGAAACAAACTAACCCTAGATCAGTAAGTCATTTTTATTGGATCAAATGAGATTTTTTTTAGGTATGATTATATATATATATATATATATATATATATATATATATATATATATATATATATATATATATATATATATATATATATATATATATATATATATATACCGCTTTATTGCTCAATCATGAATTTGAACTTCTTAAAAACTTAAATACCTCATATTTTTTATTGATTAGTAATGTCCATTGCTTTCTACTATGGTCATCAATAAATGTTACCAAGTATATATTGTCACCAAATGAATCTAGTTGCATTCGCCCATACACATAAAAATACACCATCTTAAGGTGATGTTTGGTTCTGCAACCTTCATCCTTGATGAATTTATTCTTGTGTTGCTTCACTTGCACATACTCTTCACAAATTTTAGCCGGTTTATGGATGACAACCCGGTTACCATTCCATTTTTTTCTATACATTAAGATCTCTAAAATTGAGATGCCCAAGATAGTATTGCCATATCCACTCGTCTCGACTAGCCATTGTAGCAAGATTATGCTACTTAACATTCAGCTCAGCCCTAAAAATTCTATTGACACTTGTTAGTTCCATGGTTTTGGGGTTGGCAACAATTTTGCTAAAGCCTGGTTCTTGACAAATGCTGAGCAAGATGTCGTAACATCTTGATTATACTGATACAACAGAGTTTGAGCTTACTGTAAAGAAAGATGTTCTACCGGATGTCATGACAACTTGAACCAGAACATTAGTATCGCGTGTTTTAAATCTTGACAGATTTGATTTGATTTTTTTATATCTCTTTTAGATATATCTCAATAATAATCGCAAGTCAAGAAAATTTAATCTAGAACTATAGAATCAAATCAAGACTGAATTAAATTTGCTAAAATTGGTTGATTGAACAATTTAGGAAACTTGAAGATTTGTTCCAAGATTCGAAAAGATTATTCTACAGATTTACTACAGCTCTCAATGTGTGGATCAAGTAACATTTGGAAAAAGGTTGCAAAGCCCATGGATTGCTGAAGATTATTTAACGAAAATCCTAACCTATTGTAAATGTAACTTTCACTATTGTAAATTAGGGGAAGCTTTGAGTCTTAGGTTTTGAGAGTCTCTTGCGTTTCAAGTCTCCCACATATATTTTGATATTGTGTGACATATTGTATGTTGCTTGACTGCATGTCAAGTTGTTTGTTTTCTCGCAGAAGCCTTTAGGTAATGCGTTGAGTTGTGTGTTCTAACTATTTAAGTTTTTAAGCAAAGAGTTGAGTATTGTTCTTGATTAAAGCTTTTTGCAAGATCAAGTACTGTTCTTAGTTGAAGTAGTGAAGCAAGACTAGGTATATTTGAATGGAAGTATAGTCTTCCTTTATCACTGGTTTGTGGCTTATTTATTTGAAAGCGTGATCTTTCTATTTGGGTTCCCTTGGTCACAGGGTGTGTGACTGTTTTATCACTACGATGATTGGAGGTGGGATGTCGACTTCTCAGGTCTAGATGTCGACTTCTAGGCAGAAGTAGCATTGGGTAGTGATTAGGCGATAAGTTGTAAACTAGGGTGTTCAGGCTTGGAACTAATACTGCTGATAGTCGACTTCCTTCCTGGCTTGGTAGCCCCTATATTAGGTGTTGTTGCACTTAACTCAGTTAATAATTCCTTATGCTATTTATCATTCTGCAATAGTTTTCTGCATATCCTCCAGTTTGGTAAATATGCGTTTTGTCAGCAGATGATGTTAAGACATTTGTCCTGACATTGTTGTTTAAGTTGAGATATTATTCTCAACCTGTGATTTGTGATGGCTGTCATTATATGATTTATCTGTGTTCAAAAGTATCAGGTGAATGCTATTATTCTGTATCAGGATCAAATGTTATAACATTTGTCTTGATGTTATGTTCTGATGTTGGAACATCAGTATCAACATGTACCTACCACTGTACCAGGGAAATTCCAGCACTCATATGAGCTTTAAGGATTAAAACCCTATTTAATTTGCATCAATAACGTGTATCATCTTGTTTTCCATGTTAATCTTGTATCCTTTCTCAAGCAATTGGCTAATGCTTAGAAGGTTACCTTTGATTTTAGGAATGTACAATACATATTTAATCAAGGAATGCCCATCATCCTTTTTCATGATCAAAACATCACTGGTACAATCAGCCTCTAAAGTAGTGTCATTCACGAATTTCACTTTATTCTTCACGACTTAATTAATTTTGACAAATCAATCCTTCCTCCTCGTCATATGAGTTGAAAAAACGGAGTCCAAATACCATTTCTCACTAGTTTGAACTCCCTCTTTCGCACTCATCATAATGTTTTCTAGTCTCTGCAACTGATTGTCGTCTTTACACAATCAATTACGGCATATTTTGCAGAGTTCCCGAAACTGCTGCTGCTGATGTCCTGTGTTGAAAGTATATTGGAGTACTTTTAGATTATCGTTTCCACAGGGATTATTGCGATATCACCGCCGTTCTATAGTTTATGTTGTTTTTTAGTTAAAGTTACTTTGGGTTTGGTAAAAGATCATTCACAGATTTAGTAGCAAAGAGTAAAATATTGGAAAGCTCTAAGTTTAAGAGAATGTATCAAGATTCGATTTCACCGACCTAACTTTGTATGTCAACCTATAAATATATATATATATATATATATATATATATATATGAACTTGTTAACGATCAATATAATAACGTATCGACGTCTATACCGTCCGTGTCCGCAACGATATAGCTAGATTTACCGTATTGTTTAACCGCCGATTTCTCCACCGCTTAAACAATACAAATAACGTTTTATAAACCGATACAAAGTAAATATCAAACGTTAAATCCATGTCTGCAATTTATAGTTTGATAGATGATGAAATTAGGTCAAGGTACAAACATTGATGTCTCAAACATTTATACCATAGAAAAGCTTTAATAAACAAACTAAACCATCTATATTGATCATCACTTGTTCATACATAATATTCACAAGAAAAACATACAAAAGTAAAGGAAGATTACATCTTATCTTGATACAAATGAGATTTAGCTATCCATAGACATGGTAGCTTGCTCAACAAAGAAAGGATGAAGAACAACAAGCATCAACGGTGATTAATCGACGATCAAAGCTTCGAATCTTCACTTCTCAGTTGCTACAGTAAAAAAATGGTGTATTGAGCTCCTAAAAGTTGAATCTCCCTCACAAATATCTGATTTGATCCTTATATAGCATTTCTCTTTTCTGTCCAGGGCGCTTCGCGCCCTTTAGCGCGCTTCGTGCCAAGTCACTTGCAGATTAAACCGCCCCAGCGTGCAACGCGCGCATTTCTCTGCTAGAAGCCTCAGAAATATCTAAAACAGGGCGCGGCGCGCCCTAATACCGCGCGACGCGCGTTAAGCTCTGCCAGCCAAACTTCAATCTTGGCCAAATCAAGCTCAAAGGTTCCAAAAATTGCCAAGACCTGCAAAATCATAACTAAAAAACATATTAACATGAAATAAAAACTGAATTTATAAAACTACAAATAATTATATAAAACTAAAAGGAATTATACGAATACTCGATAAAATCGGTCGAAAGGTGCCACAAACTAAACTTGATATTAACACAATTTGGCACCTAACATCCTGCATCTTGCTACTACTGCATTCACCTTTTATGATCATGACCAACAGTGTGTTATCATCATCAAAATCTTGCCTTGCAACCTTGCCTTCATCCGCTTGAGGTTCTTTCTTGTTCGCATTGCAATCTATTGCAAAATAACCGAACCTTCCTCTTGTCAAGTTTTCCCTTTTTACCTCTAAAGTTGTCTTGACCACCATTCTTGTTGCAACTGCTCTCACTCTTTTGACAAGTTGAATTCTTTAAATTTTAAGACTCTCTCGCTCTAAAATTCTGAAAAGTTCCCTTTACTCTTCATGGACCATTTTCCTTTTGACTTCTTGTTCTTCTCATTGAATGGAGCTTGCAAAGAGATCTCCATATTTTCCTTGTCGTTATTTCTGTCCTCCATCCTTTGCTCACGATCCTCAAGAGAGCTTTGAAGCTCCTCTTTGCTCAATGTCGCAAGATCCTTCTATTTCTCAATCGCCACCACAATATTGTAAAATCTTGCCGTTAAAGAATGCAAAATCTTTGACACAAAATTCCGCTAAGTAACAGTTTCTCCACAAGCCTTGATTTGGTTCACCAATTGAGTAATTCACATCATGTAATAGTTAATTGTCTCCTTTTCCTCCATTTGAATTTATTCAAGTTGACATTTGTGAGTTTGTAACCACCTTCGCATTATCAACTCCAACATATGTCTTTTCCAAAATTTTCCACGCTTGCTTTAATGATTCACAATCACCAACCTTTTTTAAGCTGTCACTATCCATACATTGATGGATCAAGAACAATGCCTTGAATTCTTTCTTCTTCTCTTCCTTATGTGTTGCTCGTTGTGCATCCGTTGCACCTTCGACAAGGGGATTCACCATGTTCTTGATCACTTTAAGAACATCTTGGTAGTCAAACAACACCTTCATTTGATTGTACCATTTATCGGAATTCTTCGCAACAAGGGTTGGTAGGTTTATATGGATTCTTTCATTGGAGAAATAATTCATGTTGCACACTAGGTGTTTGGTGGATAGAATCAGACTCTTGATGCCAAGTATTAGAACATTCAATCACAAGATTTGTAAAGAATGGAAGGCTTGAGTGTGTGAGGAAATAAAGAGGAGAGAGTTATAGAGAAAGATAATTGAGGGTGAATTTTTTGTATTTTATTCATTATTCAATACAAACATACCACTAGGGTATGTATACAAGCATTGGAATACATAAACATCAAGTCAGAAGTAAAAAAAAATTGTCAGACATGTAACTGGTTACATCAAACTTGTAACCGGTTACAACTGACAAAACTAAAACAATAATAATCATGTGTAATCGGTTACTGCGAATGCATAACCGGTTACGCCAACTCCAAAATCACTTTTCTGTAACTTATTTAATCTCTTTTTAATGTCTGTAACCGATGACACCCCGTGTTATCTGGTTAAACCAACTTGAATGATTAAAATCTCTTAACTTTTTGAGAGTTTAATTAGACTCAAAATTATAAGTTTTTTCAACTCTTATCAAATTTTTATTATTACACATTAAATTTAATAATATTAGACATTAGACATGAGCGAGGGGTGTTAAAAGGCACATGTGAAATATAGTTTGAAAAATATATTTATAAGTAGAATAATTTTCAATTTATAAATCAATTTTGTAAAGTTAAGTTTGACTCAACTAAAATTCTAAAAGATGTGTTTATAAAAACATTAAAATAAAGTTAAAATATCATTAAATTTTATGTTGGTCTTTTTAGATTATTTTATTTTCTCTTACAATTGAGAGGAAGAGGAGTAATAATACATATAAACAAATGAAAATTGTTGTGGTAGGTTGTGTATGGTGATTCTTTATATCTTTCAACAAGTTATGAAGTTGGTTTTAGTTTTACTATGTCACATTGAAACCTAAGCCAAACCTCTCTTGCAGAAAATTTTGAACATGACCAAGTCAATAAACATTGCTAAGTCTCATAGGTCTTGGTTTTGATTCTGACTTTTCCATTCTTTATAATAACATCATAATATTATATAAACACCACCACCTACACATTCTATATATCAATACCAAAACACAAATATACACATAAATAAACTATACCATTCAAATATTAATATTTTTCATTTCATGGCTTTGGCTTTGGCCTCCATACATACCTCAACATCATTCTTTTCTTCATCTTCTGTTCCTTTAAGAAGATCAGTAAATGCTTCAATTCGTGTCCCAAAAACCAATAATTTCTCAGTTCCTAAAATACCTACTAAGAACAATGTTGAAGGATTAACAATTCCATTGTTAAATGGTCAAAAAAATGTTTTGTCCAATTATGATATCACCATGCAACTCTATGCTATCTTAGATTCTGTATCCGACAGAATAGAAATGCACAACAACCTCAGCCAACAACGTCAGAATTGGAACAACCTACTTCTAAACAACATCAACATGATCACACTCACTGCTACAACGTTAACCGGTGTAGCCGCGGCAAGCGGTGCTATCGGAGCACCTCTTCTGGCTCTTAAACTATCATCCACTCTTTTGTTTTCAGCAGCAACAGGTTTGCTTCTAATCATGAACAAGATTCAGCCTTCGCAACTCGCCGAGGAACAACGAAACGCTACGAGGTTGTTTAAACAGCTTAGGGCTAAAATCGAAACCGGGATTTCTCTTGGAAATCTAACGGAACATGATGTGAGGTGTTTGGTGGAGAATGTTTTGGCTCTTGATAAAGCTTATCCTCTTCCTTTATTAGGTGTTATGCTTGAAAAGTTTCCGGAGAAATATGAACCTGCTGTTTGGTGGCCGAGAAAAAGAAAAGAAGGAAATACAGCAGAAAGAAAGATGAAGAAGAGAAATAGTAATAATAATAATAATAATGGATGGAGTGAAGAACTTGAAATGGAATTGAAAGAAGTTATTGAAGTTGTGAAGAGGAAAGACATTGAAGATTATGAGAGACTTGGAAATATGATATTGAAGGTTAACAAGAGTTTAGGAATAGCAGGTCCATTACTCACTGGAATTGCAGCTATAGGTTCTGCATGTGTAGGAAACAGTTCAATTGCAGCTATAGTTGCTGTCATGGCTGGTTCATTAGGTGCTGTAGTGAATGCTATTGAACATGGTGGACAAATAGGTATGGTGTTTGAAATGTATAGAAACTGTGGTGGATTCTTCAAGCTGTTGGAAGAAAGTGTTGATGATACGTTGGAAGAGAAAGATTATGAGATGAGAGAAAATGGAGAGTTGTTTGAAATGAAAATGGCTTTGATGTTGGGAAGAAGTGTTTGTGAGATGAGACAACTTGCTTTGAAATCTGTTGCTTGTAGAATGGAAGGAATTGAGGTTGATGAATTTGCTAGCAAGTTGTTTTGATTGCGTGTGATACAAGGAAACAGATGAAGCTGGATTAGATCTAGTGTTGATTCATTAACTTTATTTTTTAATTGTAAAGTAAAAACATGTTATTTTATTCTTTATGTACAAATATTTATTTGATATATATTCACCTCTATATATATATATATATATATATATATATATATATATATATATATATATATATATATATATATATATATATATATATATATATATATATATATATATATATATATATATATATATATATATATATATATAGGGGACGACTCAAGTGAGAACACTTGGTTATTATGAGAAATGAGAACAATGAATCACGACCATTAGATTTGATTTTAATGGACTGGATTGGTTTCTCTTTCCATGATCCTTAATATTTATTTTAAATCAACACCGAAAGAGAAACTAATCCAGTCCATTAAAATCAAATCTAATGGTCGTGATTCATTGTTCTCATTTCTCATAATAACCAAGTGTTCTCACTTGAGTCGTCCCCATATATATATATATATATATATATATATATATATATATATATATATATATATATATATATATATATATATATATATATATATATATATATATATATATATATATATATATATATATATATATATATATATATATATATATATATATGGAAAGGAAAGTTTAGTTTTAGATTGATAAATGTATATTTCCTTTATGTTTAAAGGAATGTTCAAAAGTTGGACTATTATGAAATATTAGAATTTATTTCTTTGGTATTCTTGAAAAATTTGATTGAAATTCATATATTTGACTTCTCAAGCTACAATATAAGATGGTGGAATTAGGTAGCTGCGACATAAAAGAGAAGCTATTTTTTTAACCAAAAAGTAATTGAATGAGTTTCTAACACAAATATGTCACTTATTATAATATTATTTTTGTTAAAACATGTTTAACTCTATAGAGTTAGATGGATTAGTTATGGTATTATGGTAGTTAAATAATGTTTGTTTGATGACTTTATTTAATGGTCTAATAAGAGTGCTAACCCATAATTGAGAAGATGATGAAGAGATTGAATCACTGGAGCACAAAACTTTTATCTTATGCAGGAAGACAACAATTGTTGAAAAGTGTCATCTTTTCTATTGCAAACTATTGGATGCAAATCTTTCCGTTATCAAAAAAGGTGATCACACATATTGAAGGCTTATGCAAAAACTTTCTTTGGACTGGAAAGGATAGTTACAACAGGAAGGCTCCAATTGCATGGGATCATGTCTGTGGTCCAATTGCTGCAGGAGGGTTGAATATCATATCCCTTAACACTTGGAACAAAGCCTCCATAGGGAAGATGTTGTGGAATTTAACAAACAAAAAAGATAGACTGTGGATACATTGGATACACGCATACTAACTGAAAAATGAAGACAGTAGAAATTATCAACCATCTTAGAACTGCTCTTGGATCATTAAGGCAATCTTCAAAAACAAAGACAACCTAATGGCTTCTGGTGTGTGGAATTCGTTTATACAAACAGGTACCTATTTCACTAAACTCATGTATGATATGCTTCGAGGCCCCAAGCTGAAGGTTTCATGGAGAAAACTGATGATAGACAATCTTGCTCGCCCACGAGCAATATTCTTGTTATGGCTCACTTGCCATGGGCGTATTCCAACTAAAGATAGACTGGCCAGGTTTGGAACTGTTAGTGATGGGCTATGTGTTTTCTGTGGCTTAATTGAAAGTATTGTAACCACCTGTTCTTTGGATGTGACAAAACCAAGCAGATTTGGATCCAAATCTTAGCTTGGATGGGCATTCACCATTGACTTGAAGAATGGCCTGCAGAATTGGCATGGATCAGCAACATGGTTAAAGGAAAAGGTAGCAAGAGAAAGCTGGTGAAGATGACATTGGCAGAGACAATCTACATGATATGGAGCCTTCGCAATAAGATTATATTTTAGAATGGCACACAAAAGTTACTACACAGTCAAGAAATTATAGATATTATATTATGGCGTGTGGATAATAATAAGAAATTGGCTAGATTTTGTAACAGAAACTAATTCACTAGTTTGGTTTGTAATGGTCATATAGTCCTTTAGTGGCCTGGATCTACGGATCAGCTTGTACCGCACTTGTTTTTTGGGAATAAAATTTCTATTTTTCTAAAAAAAAAGAAGATAAAAAACCGTTGAATTAAGACAAGATATCATCGAATATTACCATCCAAAGGTAGGTGTCTTAAAATAGAAAATTATAAAGGAATTTAAAACTTTAGAATCGAACTATAAAATCTATCGCATGCCTTAAAATTTAGGTACACATTTTCTAATTCAAAAATACCTATCACTTTCAATAATTGTTGACTTAGGTGTTGCAACATTTACATATACACCCTCCCCCAACATTGAACTAGGACTTCAGCGTTGCAACCATAACTCATAGTACACCATCAAATGTTAATCCATCGCTTCAATAGTGACCATCTTGAGTTCACACAAGATCATCGACATTGTTTACGGGAAACATTTTAACGACATTTTTCTTCTCTTTTATCTTATCTCAAACTAGTTGGTGAATTCAGGTGGAAGAAACCTTCAACATAGCCTCTTAGATATAGCGAGAATACAATGTAAACACAACCAAAGGAACTACCTCAGGCTGATAGAGGTGGATGGAGGAAAGCAGATTTGTCCTTTTTTCCCCCAAAAACACTCTAGGGGAATTTTCAACCAGTGGGGTGACATATGCATCGTAGCTTGCATCGATGGGAAACTGTGTACCATTTGGAAAGATTTACCCATTAAGTGTCCACTAAAATACAAGGCAAGAACTCAAATCCAATCCTTTATCATAAATGGAGACCATCCTCACTCAGAATGAAAACTCTTGCGAAGGGTGCCTTTTGAAGGATCATTGGCAAGAAAAGACCATAATTGCCATAATATGGTAATCCACTAGTTAGCTGCTCTAAAACCATCAAATACTCATCCATATAAGAGCATCAATGGAAGGGCACAAAGTTCAATGTGTTTTGATGTACCAAGGGAGCTCTCACGACATTAAGTAAGTGAAAATGTACATTAATTTGGGCCTGGAATCGATACTGCAACCCTATCACGAAGGAAGCCTCTAAAGTTTCCACGGTACTGACACAAAAACCCGAGGATATATTGAGATTCCGATGGCATTTGGGATCAAAAAGGAGAAAAGAATTGTTAAGGTAAAGTTATTTGTGATTAGGAGTGAGTTAACAAAATTCTAGAAAGGCTTACATTGGCCATCCTTAGTGTTATATACCATTGCGGACCATATCGTGGTGCTCGATTCAGACTTGTGTTAAGTATGCTTGGATCTCAATCCCAAAAGCTTTCTTAATAGGTGAGGTTTCTCTCACATATTTATACACCCAACAGTCCGGGAACCTAAATAATGTGGGACTTCAAACAAACTCTAACAAACACAAATACCAACTTCAACAACTTGGTCTCATCAAATTCATAGCTTTTGGCCCTTCTAACAAATTAACACTTGCTTGAGGAGGTTGCAGCCTCGGGTGTAAACCCCACATAACTGGTAGATCTAGACCCCTGCGAGGAAGAGAAACCTTCAAAGGGAATGGAGGGGATACAAACATCATAACTATGGAAAGAGATAAAAGAAGGAGAGGCCGAAATTCCTGGATGATTTTATTGAATGTTTCGTCAAAGAGGATCCATCGAAAGTC
Source organism: Vicia villosa (assembly GCF_029867415.1). Lineage (NCBI taxonomy): Eukaryota > Viridiplantae > Streptophyta > Magnoliopsida > Fabales > Fabaceae > Vicia > Vicia villosa. Next base: position 4,372,265 of record NC_081180.1, on the reverse strand, counting down.
ATCTGAATTAAGGCAGGGCTGCCCAAATACCACTACTACAAAACACGTAAACAACAATGCCATGGTCACCACGGTTTTTCACTACACCGTGGTGACATCTCTAAAATAAGGCGCTATCATATTATTTTTGTTTTTTGATTAAAAATTAATTGTATATAACAACTGTTGAGCAGTCAACCGTGGTAAAACCATCAAGCTTTCATGGGTTCGAACCCCAACGCCATCATATATATATTATTCCCTTAATGTTAAGGCGTGTCTTTTCTCTTTTATTTATTTTTATATAATAACTTAAAGGAATATGAATACGGTTGGTATGTTCCACCGTTGTGATATATTGATAATAAATAAACACTTATTAATACGGTTGGTAGATAACCATTGTGAAATAATTTTCCCATATAAGTGAATTTTCTCTCCCTTATTGACAGTAGCGTCGTTTCCTTCAAAGTGAAACCCTAGCACCCATTTTTCTCTTCTTCACCATTAGCCGTGAATCTTGTGCTTCATATGTTAAGGTATTATTCTTCTTACATCTTATTGTTAGATAGTTCCCCATTATCTCGTTTGTTGCATGTTATTTTTGTTGATTAATTGTTCTCATTTTTTCAGATTCGTCTTCACTACCTTAACAAAGACCATACTTTGACTATGGTACATATTGTTTGTGTAACTATGGGAAAAAGTACAAGAAGCATGAAGCTATGATGGAAACTTCATCCATCTTGTACTTCTTCTTCATAGCTTCACAAACAAGATGTTTTTCATACTCTGTTGACAAATAAGTTTGTGTTTTCACATGTGAATAACTTTCATGATTATTGTAGGACTCAACAAGAATAACACATTTTAGTTAATGAAGAAACAACAGCGATAACAAACTTCATCTAGTTTGAGATAGAATGAGAAGAAATATAAGTATGAAGTTGTTGTGTAAGCTTCTTCCTCCTTATATTTCTTCTTCATTGCTTCACAAACTAGATGAACTTTAGAATTGATTCCCGTTCAACGATTAGTTTCAATAAAAGGTGTGTCCTAGAAATTTATAATATATCTTTTTCATTTCTCACAAATTTATACTATCTTGTTTTGTAGTATGATGTTGTTTGAGTTTATTATATAATATGTAGATTGCTTGTTTTCCATACACCTGACTTAAAATACATTCATTTAAATTGACATAGATATTATAATCTGAAAATTAAATTGTATTTGAAAACCAACTTAAACAAACCATTGTTTTCGGACAGCATGCGTCTCATCGTTCATTTGATGTTCTTTTACATATAAATTATGGTATAATGACATGGCTCCTTAGATGCATTGTTGTCTTCGATTATAGTTAAGTTTCATTAACTACAAGAAATTTAACTATTATCGAATACAACGATGTATCTAAGGAGTTAGACCAATAGACCATAATATATATGTAAAAGAGTATGAAATGCACGATGAGACACATGCAATCAGAAAACAATGGTTTGTTTAAGTTGGTTTTCAAGAATAGCTTAACTTTCAGATTATAAACTTCTTCATCAATTTGAAAGCATGTATTTCTTTAATGAAGTGTATGAAAAACAATCAATTTACATATTATATAATAAATTCTAGACACTTCTCACAACAATTATATATTTTAGAAGATAAATAAACATTTTAAAAAGTATTATTTTTTTAGAGAGAAGATAAATAAACAGTAAATTAGAGCACACAGTGATGGGAGGATATTGGATATTTAATCTAATTTAACAAACAAAAGTTAACGTAACCATACTTGTAAGGGTGGGAATAGACCAGGCCGACTAACAGGGGCCTACGGCTCAGCCTACATAGGCCTAGGTCAGACCAGGCTTTTTAGATAAATAGAAAAGGTCTAGGCTTTTTTATAAGCCTATTTAGCTAAAAAGGCTAGGCCACAGGCCACATAAAAAGCCTTTTAAGCTTAAGAGGCCGGCCTATTTAAATACATATGAATAATTTTATTATTATTATATTATATTTTTTACTTTGAATTAAAAATATAAAAATAAATTTTAGTTATCTTGAAGAAATTATGAAAATAAGATGAAAAGAATCTTATGAACAATGTCATAAGTTGTTTCGATAAGTTCTCTCAAACAAATAATATCACAAAATTGATGCTACTAGGTAAACTCAAATAAATTAATGCAAACAAACCTTTAATCTCATTGATCTTTTAATTTGTTAGTCTATATAAAGACGAGTTGAATGACTTATTTACAAATGTTCAAATGAAATAGGCTTTTAAGTAGGCTAATAGGCCAATCAGGCCTTCAAAAAGGCCAGACCCAGGCCAAAAAAATAAGCCTATGATAGACTACAGGCCATACTTAGGCTTTGAATATTATAGCAGACCAGGTTCAGGCTTGACAAAGCCTATCTCGGCCCAGCCTATTCCCACCCCTACATACTTGTAGTGCAGTCAAACCTAAAGGGAATTAGAAGAGAGAAGAGGTACAAAAGAATATGATATACACTTTTCGTTGTTTTACAAGATATACGAAATATTTTCATATTATACCTTAACTATTATTAATATCTTTTCCTAATACTTGGAATAATAATAAGAGAGTAATGGATAACTTGTTGAATGTGAATTGAGCGATTATTAAGTCTATGTCAAAACAAATAAAATATTCAATGTACATGGATTCAAGAAAATGGTTGTAGAGTGAAAAAATGTTTCAAATATTAATTTTTGATATTTTTGTGCGCTAAGGAGAACAAGATGATAGCGACAAGGCTGATTAATATGAGGCAGTGCTGAATATGAATAGAATAATAATCCTGGTCTTCTTTGAGAAATGACTTTTTTAGTGTGAGATTAGTATGCAACTATTAATTCAACACCGCGTTTTTCACTCTATATTATAGAATTAAATATTGAGTCGATCATTGTCGAATCAGTTATTAAATCATATCGTACATAAACTAGAATTGACCAGGTGTATTAGCTCAAAAATTAGTAATTTTTCAATTTACTTTTGCATAAATTTAATTTTATAAAATCAATCTTTTTAAAATTAATTTTGATCCAAACACGTAGTCCTGGGTTTTAGACTGTTTGAAATAATAAATGTATAGGAAAGATAATACTAATGTGGGTTCTGTTTCTTTTTAATGCAAAAAGAATTGATTTCTGTTCTTTGACTTAAAATAAGAAACTACGAAACTATTAATTAAGATTTAAGATTATATGACCAATTTTTTCAAAGATGGACTTGTGGAGATATAACTTAACCTATAAGAATGAAATTTGATTTATGTTGGATCATCACGGGGAACTTACATATCGTCTTAAGAGCAATACACAAGTGAAAGAGACGCCAAATATTTATCCAAAATCTTAAAATGATTGGTGTTTGGATTCTTTCACTAATTATAAAGTGTTCAACCTCCACTTTTCTAAGCAATATGAGACTAACAACTCACACTTGTACACAACAATCTCCCCCTCGAGTGTGAGTTCATCCACTATGTTCCGCCTCAAGCGGAAGCTCTTTCATCCACATACACTTGTACCGTCGTTGCAGGCACATAAGCGGGACATGCCGCCTGACCACCACATTGTCAGGAAAACTTTCGATACAAGGAGTTGGTCCTTTCATTGAACCATTGGCTCTGATACCACTCTGATAGAAAACTAAGACACAATAATAAACCAATACGCAGTAGATATAGAATTCTCCACACTTGTAGGAACCTCGAGGATCAATAACAAATATAAAATGACAGGTCAAACAAATAAACGCACTAAAAAATACCGATATTTTTAACGTATGGAAAATCACTCAATATGAGAGTAAAAATCACGTGTCGTCCTGACCAAAGAAATAGCTTCACTATAATCAATTAAGCGTACAAGAGAGTCTTAATGTGATTCACAAACAATAGCTAACAGTGACAAATCACAAAGCAAAACTAACTTACAAGTAAGAATAAAAAAGTTGAAAAATAACCCAAATCTGCAGCTCTAATGCGAGACACATATCTCTCAATTCAGACCTTGTTTTCAAATTTTGAACGGTCTAAAGTTAGATACATGAGTTGTGAACATGCCCATAAATTTTCAGCTCGATCTGACGGTGAACGAATCGGGGATCTTCAATTTAGTGAGACTGGTGTAGAAAAAACAGGAATGAGTTTCTCTCCTCTTTTCTCTCTTTTAAATCCTTATTTTTTCTCTATTTCTCTTCACCCTAAATTGACACTCTCCACTTAAATAAGTGAGACAAATGGGTTATTTATATTTGACTTTTCTCCACATAGGAAGGGAACCCAAGCCCAACAAATCTCTTACTCACAACTATGTGGAGGAAATCGCCAAACCGGTGATATCACAACAAGCTTCAAACTTCCCTCTTGGTAATGTTTTAGTCATCATATCAGAACCATTATCATCTGTATGAACTTTAGCTAACTCGAACAACTGAGCATCCAAAACATCACCTATCCAATGATATCTCACATCAATGTGTTTGGACCTATTATGAAAAGTTGGATTCTTACCAAGAAGAATGGCGCTTTGACTATCAACAAATAACACATATTTGTCTTGAACAAAACCAAGCTCTTGCAAAAAATTCTTCAACCACAATAACTTTTTGCATGCTTCGATAATGACAATGAACTCAGCCTCTATAGTAGGACAATGCTACACACTTTTGCAATCTGGATTGCCAAGCCACAACTCCCACTGAAAATTTAATCATGTAGCCCGAAGTGGACTTTGTGGAATCAACGTCTCCAGCCATATCAGAGTCAGAGTACCCCACTAGAGTAGGCTTATCTCCTTCAAAACAAAGTCTCGTATAAGTAGTACCGTGAAGGTATCTTAAAATCTATTTTACAGCATTCTAATGCTCTCTACCTAGATTTGACAAAAATCTACTAACTGTACCAACATCATGTGCTATATCTGATTTTGTACACACCATTGCATACATCAAACTACCCACAGCAGACGCATAAGGAACATGTTTCATATCAAACACTTCATGGACTTTGATTAGAACTCAACTTAAAATGAGTAACAAGAGGAGTGCTTACTGCCTTAGAGTTTTCCATTTTGAATCGTTGCAACACTCTTTCGATATAATGTTCTTGTGACATCCAAAATTTCTTCACTTTTCAGTCACACATGAACCTAATGCCAGAGATTTGTTTAGCTGCTCCCATGTCTTTCATGAAAAATGACTCGACGAGGTGCTTCTTTAACCTGTCAATGTTAGAAATATCTTTCCCTATAATAAACATATCATCAACCTATAACAACAGGATAATGAAGTCATCGTAAGAAAATTTTCTAACAAAGACACAATGATCTGAAGTAGTCTTATGATATCTTTGATCAAACATAACAGACTCAAACTTCTTGTACCATTGCCTTGAACATCCATTTGCTCAAACTCTAAATCAAGAGTAGCAGCCAAATTCAACACGGTTCTAATTGATGACATCTTTACAACAGGTGAGAAAATATCATTAAAGTCAACACCATTTCTTTGAAGGAAACCTTTCACCACTAATCTATCTTTATACCTTGGATACTTAGAGTTGCTTTCCTGTTTAATTCTATAAATCCACCTTTTTTCCAAAGCTCTTTTTCCTTTAAGAAACTTCACTGAATCATAAGTGTGATTATCATGCAATGATTTCATCTCATAATGCATTGCATCCAACCAGATTTTATTTTCATCACTTTTCATGGCTTCTTGAAAACACTCGGGTTTACCCTCATCAGTCAAGGTCACATGCTCATCAGAATTATACCTTGTAGAAGTTTGTCTCTGTCTGTTAGACCTCCTTAGTTGAACTTGAGATGACTCTAGAGCTTCACCAAGATTCTCATCCTGTGACATATCTCTCCCCTTCATCATCATTAGTTGGAATATTTTCCTCATCTCTAACTTGTTGATCATCAACATAATCATATGGTTCATTATGCATACACCTCACTCCCTAAATTAGTGTTCGATTCATATCCTCTCTGCTAAACTATTCAATTGAGGAGTTTTAGGAGGAGTCTTTTCATTCGCAATATCATACTGCTTGCAATAAGAATCAAATGGTCCACAATAATCACCACCATTATTAGAACGAACACGTTTCAGCTTCTCGCAGGTCTGTCTCTCTACTAAAGCATGGAATTCTTTGAACTTCTCCAATACTTGGTCTTTTGTCACACATGCAATGAGAACACTTATCCAAATATGCATTCTTTAATCCAGGAAGAACATCTTTTTTGTCCAAAACATTCATCCGTCTTCACTAATATGACTAAGTCTTCGGTGCCACAAAGATGCTTCCATGTTGATAGCATTCAGAGTGTCCCTAGCAACCAAAGCTTTTGTCCTATACAATTTAGAAAGCTTCTCCCCTCTAGCCACAACGAAGTTATCTTTGTTGAGTTTCCACTTTCTAGAACCAAAGTGATTGTCATAACCACAATCATCAAACATATGCACAGAGATCAAATTAAAGTGGACATTTGGAGTATGTTTGACACCTTTAAGCAATAATTGCATTCTCATGTTGGTTTGTAAGCAAACATCACCAACACCAATTACTTTAGATGCACCATCATTACCCATCTTCAACACTCCAAAATCACCAGAAGTGTAAGATGTGAAGAAATTCTTCCTTGGTGTAACATGCAATGTAGCACCACTGTCAACTATCCACATGCTCTCGTCTGATACAAGCTTAACAGACTCATGATCACGAAGAATAATAAGATCATCACTAGTAGCAGTAGTAACACGATCATCATCATGATCTCTTTGTTTAGACTTACCTTTCTTGCCTTTGTTATCCCTTTACCATTGATAACAATATTTTTGTACGTGTCCTATTTTGTGACAATATTGACACTTTATATTCTTGTATCGTGGCTTGGACTTGCTTCTGCTATTCTCTCTACCACCCTTCGATTACTTTTTCCGACTTCTCCTCTATTTTCAATGGCAAGTACCTCTGATTGAGATGAAGAACCACGTACCTTCATTCTCATCTCCTCATTAAGAATATCATCCTTAGTCATGTTTAAAGAAACAACACCTCTACGAGCAGAATTTGTAATATAAATCCAAAACGTCTCCCAAGACTAATAAATATAGCAATAGAAATAGTCTCAAAAGTTCATCATCAAATTTAATACTCATTCCTGATATCTGATCAAAGAGCCCTTGAAATTCACTCAAGTGATCCGAAATAGAAGTCTCCTTCTTATACTTCAAACTTATGAAGCTATTCAACAAGAGCAACTTATTATTCCCTGATTTAAAGGCATACAATGACTCGATCTTCTCACCTATAATGTTTTTTCAACCTTATTATATTATTCAGATTTAGTCTTATATCATTAGCTACTATTTAATGAATGAAAAACAGGCCTCAAAATAGTCTTGCCTGTCTATAATATATTGTTCTACTTACTTTAGCACAGAACACACAGGAAAATATTGAAAAAATTCATGATAACATCAAGTTCAAGCAATACATGTTTGAAATGAAATTGAGTTATTAATCAAGATGAAGCCTTGTACTTGACATGAGAAACATAATAATGACATTAACATTTATGTAACACTCAGTTTATAGGAAAATTAGTCAAGAAAGGAGAAATGCTGCAGCAAACTACGAAGGCTTGTAGTATTTTGTGGGTACAAACGGCATTTTCGTGACAACTCCTTCATTCTGCTTACCTCGAATAACGATCTTTACTTTGGTACCTGCTTTGTGCAATCCAGATTTGACATATCCAATAGCTATGTTCTTCTTGAGACAAGGACTGAATCCACCACTGGTCACTTCACCAATGTTGTTGCCTCCTTCATCTTGAATCTCGCTGTGGCTTCTTGGAGGTGGACCGGAAGAAATGAAACCGACACGCCTAATGGAAGGACCATCTGCGAGCTGTTTCAGGATAACATCGGCGCCTAGGAAACCACCTTCTGCTCTCCTTCTCTTACCTATGGCCCATGTCAGTCCGGCTTCAATAGGTGTAATGTGCTGTTCCAAGTCATTTCCGTATAAGCACAATCCAGCTTCGAGACGTAGACTGTCTCTAGCACCGAGTCCTGTCAATCTTATTTTCCCTTCGGATTTTTCTAGCAGTGCCTTGGCAAGTTCAAGTCCGTGCTCTGATGGAACTGAGATCTCAAATCCATCTTCACCAGTGTACCTGATAGTCTCATTAAAGAATGAGTTATTATGTATGCATTGAACAGCCAATTGGATAAAACCACACATTTGAAAATGAAGCATACCCTGTCCGAGTGAGAAAGCACTGCGAGCCATTGATCTCCAACACACGGAACTCCCCAAAGTATAGCTTGCTCAAATCCTCTTTAGTCAGATGTTGAAGAACAGGAGCAGCAAGAGGGCCCTGCTTCCAGAGAAAAGAAGAAAACTTCATTAGTGTTAATTACGATTAGGTGCAAATCATTAATTTAAAACCCCATCAATTATTTGTCAACTTTAACATGGATACAAACCAGGGCGTCTTTGAGGGCGTGCAAGGCAGGCTACTGAATAAGACGCAATATTAGACATAGTTAAATCGTGGCTAAATAGGGCCTTATAAAATATTAGTCACGGTTAAACCATGGCAAAATAGGGCTCCTTTTGTTTTGCCACAGCTAAATTGTGGCTAACCTACATAGAGCCTTCGAAAACTTAAGAACCCTCGTACAAACCACCTGAAGAAGTGAATTAGAATCATTTTATGACCACAATAGACAATGTGCCACAACTATACTTCATGCTGTCAATCGCGGAATTACAAAAGTATATTAAAACTCCACTACGCAACATTGATATAGCATCATATTTGGTAACACTTCGTACCAAATAGCGTATTGCACAACAGTAGCATTTTGTTCAAATTTCACTATGTTCTATCCACTACTTGACAACACTAACTACACCAAAAGATACACATGGTAGTGTGCAGTGCAGGCCACATTACAGTGTATAGGAATAATTTCTAATGATCATTGTTTTAGTGTCTAGATTCTGGAACAAATACAGCCATTCCGAGTGACACGGGGAAGAACCAAAACATACAATGCTATAGATCTTAACAATTAAAATGCAGAAGCAAGAGATCGGTATTATATATCAAACAAACAAAACGAGTTAAAAGTGTGTGATAAATGACCTGCAGAGCAAGTAGAGATCTGTCATCGTGAATATGCCACGAGACATCACCACCTTTGGCCTTGAATGCCTTCATATGCTCCTCAATATGAGCCAAATCTTTATCTCTACACCCAGCATTGACAACCAAGTAAAGATGATCATCCGTCACCTTAGTAATCACGGAATCATCGATAGCCCCTCCCTTTTCATTAGTGAAAACAGTCAATGTCCCAGTTCCGTTAGCAAGAGAAGCAACATCAGCAATCACTAACTTCTCAAGGAATGAAATAACATCCTTTCCCTTGAGACTAAGACCACACATATGAGAAACATCGAAAAGACTCCCGTTCTGTCTACAGTTTAACGTCGAATCAATGATTGAGTCTTTGTATTGAATAGGCATACTCCAACCAGCAAATGGAACCATCTTTCCACCATGAGCAACATGGAAGTCATACAGAACTGTCTTCTTCAACTCAGATTCTGTGGCGAAACACCGTCGTACAACCTCTTTCTTATCTCCTCCATTGGCCAGACGGCGAGTGATCGATTGGCCAAGTTGCCACAAGCCCCCTCTCATTTTCTAAGCAAATACACAATAGACCAAGATTGAATCAAGATTGTTGTTCATCACATCACAACCAGAAACAAGACGTGATGCAGTGAGAATGTGAAAAAGAAAACTATAGCATTTGCGTAGATCTAAATTATTATATTGAAATTTATCGATGATGATGATGATGAAGAAGTTAATAGTAACAAGATATACAAATATAGATCAAGAAAATGTTATAGAAAAGTGGAATAAAATGAGAGTAATGTTATATAGAGCACTTACAGAGATTGGTTTGATGATTGAGTTGGGAGTGCAGAAACAAAACAATGTAAACTTGTTTGTGTTTGTGTGAAACACAGACAAGTGACGAGAAGAGAGAACCTCGTTTATCAAATGAATATGGACATAGATGAATAAATAAAATAAAATAATATATTTTTATATATTTATTTAATTTAAATAAAATAGAAAAAGAGGGAGTTGGTGGATGTGAGATTGAGAACAACTTAACCTCATCTTGATATTGAGTGAGTGCCCCCAAATCAAGAGAGCCTATGATACCCCATCCTTAGTGAGTGGTAGCAACATTACCATTACCTCTTTCCCATTCTTTTTCTTTTTCTTTTTGTCCACCAACCAAGTTTATATAATAAATTTATAAAAAAAAATCATTTTTTATAACATAGATATGAAGTATTATGTATTGCATTTGTTACACATCATTATATAGTTTTAATTAATTGATACTTGTGTATCTTTAGGGTTTGGTTTGTTATAACAAATCCATTCATATATTGTGGGCTTTCTGTTAAAGAACATGGATATATAATATAAGTAAGTCCACTAAGTTGTAATTGATAAGAAAATAATATAATTTTTTATTTCAGTTTTAATTATTTTTTTGTATTTTTTTCTATATATAAGTTATGACTTGGTTAAGGTGTTCAATCAGCTAGACTTAACATGGTATTAGAAGAATTAAACTCAGATTTTATAACTCTTCTTCACATTACTTTTCCTTTATTCTTGATCAAATCGAGATTTTTCACTACATGGGCTTTCCTCCACCATCACAATCTTCAATTTTCCTCTTTCAACCTCGATGTTTATACATCATTCCCCCACCACCACAACATTCATATTTGTTCTCTCATCTGAAACTTCAAACCCTAATCCACTAACAACAAAACCTTCATATTTTCCCTATCTTCTTCAACCTCAAGCTTTCCTTCTACGATAAAAATGACTTCTCTTGAACCCATCAACGAACCCAAACCACAAACCTCTTCCTCACCACATGTTTTCATTATCACCATTACACCTTATACAACCCCTCATAATCCAAAATAACATGCTACTTCATGCACCCCACCAATGACTAGGGTCTATATATTATTTCTCCTCTTCTTAACATTTTCAATTATCACTCATTGTTTGGAGCTATTCTCGTTGCCATGTGTTTCTAAAATAAGATATATTTTCTTGACGGAACCTTAGTGTGTCCTATTGAAGCTGATATACTTTTTCTTGCAAAGGATAAAATGTAGTATCATGGTTATGACGTGGATGACAAAATCCATTAACGACGATATAGCTCAAAGTGTCCTCTGAATGTACATTACACACGACATTGGGTGGAGCTTTGTGATCACTGTCATACCACAAATTTGTCCTACCCTTATACTTCTAACTGGCTTAGACTTTTGCATTTCATTTGCATACCTCCATTAGGTCATCTAACACATAATGCATCATTAAATCAATAAATGTAGCATCGGGATCAAGGGTGTTGAAGAGCTAGGATTTCACTGTAACTCTGAGATTCTCGGCTTCATTCAAGGCGTTCCTGTCATGTGTTCACCAAGGCAAGATATTTTTTAGGATTGAAGGGAAGTTAATATGGATTGAATTTAATGATTGAAGTGAAGAGTTTTAGCGCAAGATTGATTTAGTCTGATCACATGGATCCTTTGTTTGGAATTATCTAAGGAAAACTATCTAATGTCATGAACGCAAAGGGGTTCAAGCGTTCGAAGTTGGTTCATTCGGTTCTTGCAATTTGAAGTAACTAAGCATACAAGTCAAGGCTATTCAATACATACCAACCTCATGCTATCATTCTCAATATTCATTCAATCATGATCCATTCAAAATTCTAACATAAATCTAGAGTTTCTATTCAACTAAAACTCAAGAGACACAAAAAGATATACATCCATCACATTCCATCAAAATCCACTTCTTATTACAAAATCCAAATACAGTTACATCCTTATGCCATTCGAAGTCCATACAACATAAATCCAAGCTATCCATTACAAAAAAATCTACATCACTTACAAATTCAAACCCAAAGATTACATTCAATATTACAAAAAAGGGGGATCTATTCATGTTTCAATCTTCGGGCCTCTTGCGTCTTCAGGTAGAACCATCACCAAGCAGCAAGCTGAAGCAAATTCCTACGCACACAAACCATGAAAAATCTTGTTGCCTAATACACTTCAAGTCACCCAGAACCTTGAAAACTTGACCCTACAGCAACACCTGTATAAGACAAAGCAAACATCACCATACAGTCATAAACTAGCCCTGTATAAACAAGAAAAAAACTTATACATACACTTTACCATTCTTGCTAACATTAATTAACAGGTTCAGTCCTAAAACTAACAGAATTTCAGTCCTTTGTTCAAACTGACCAAAATAAGCAAACCTGATCCACACTCGAAACCATACACTAAGTAAAGACAGCCCTGCATACATTCTGTTTCAGCAATTCAGGCAGTTTACAAATCATTCAGAATTCCATGCGAGAGAAACAAACGAATTTATATCATGCTTTCACCAGTCCAGCATTACTTGGTTTATCATGATTGAGCAAAGAAAAATTCAGAATATATACACTCCAACAAGCACATCTTTCATCCAATTCCTTGCATCTGATACAACACATTACATACAGTCTTCCCAAACCAAAAGCCAACCATTGAAAAATTCAAAGCAAAAATATAGACAACATCACATATTCAAGCATCCATCGTACATTCCCATCGTGTAAACACCTTACCAGATATTGATTCATGAAACCACAAGCATTTCCATTCCATACATACTCTACATAAGCCATACCAGTGCAAGCTATCATAGCAAATTCACATTGAGATATGTTCACATTCTGTACAGACAGGCATAACTGAAAACAAAGAAAAAACCACATTCAGATTCAAGCTTTTTCAGTTCAGCCCCATTTCTAACTGAATTTTAAACCTGTCCTATAACTAACTCTTCCTCTTCTCAAGTAACTGCAAAACTCAGTTTCAAACAAATCATAACTAACTCTCCATCCCCTTTAACTAATCCCTAACAGAAAAACAGAATCAATAACTAACATTCCTAACAGTTTTAACCAGCCTAACAGAATCACTAACCCAGTTCCAACTCAGTCTAACTAACTGAGTCAACAGTCATAACTAACTGAGTCAGTTCTAACCAATTCTAACCTCTAACTAACTTTCATAACTACCAGCAACTAGTTCATAACAGAAAGAGGAGAAGAATTGGATTATCAGAAAAAGAGAAAATCAGAGTGGAACTAACCTTTCATCACAACTGACTCAACACCTACTTCAAATCTCTATATAACAGTTCATCACCACCACATCACTCCTTCCTTCTTCCACGATTCTTCACACTCTCTTCATCTCCACCATTTTCTCTCCTCTGAATTCAGGACCTTCATCTCTCCTTCACCCTCTCATAATCCACCTTCACCGCCTTCTTCACATTCAATCTTCATCACCATCTTTCATCTTCAACAACCATGACATCACCATGGTGATTCAACCATACACCTGCACACGGAAAACGTATCAGAAAATCACTATCACAAAGAGATCACTTCTCTCAACGGTTCTTTAATTGCGGAAGAATTTGCGCGTTCTTCATCGTCAACCACCGCTCCACAACCTTGAAGCTTCACCAAAGAGCATCTCCATCGATCTCCATCAACACATCAAGTATCCGCAATTCTGAGACGACATCTCCATCATCAATCATGTCATTGAATCACCTTCGCAATTCTTCAAGCAACATCATCATCTCCACACTCATCAACTACGACACAAACGCGGAATCAAAATTGCAGCAAGAAGAAGAGTAGAAAGTGAACGAAAGAAGAGAAGAACAGAGTCCTTACCTGGATTTCGCGGTGGTCGGGAATCTCCGCCACCGCACCGGAAGCTCAAGCCACCTTAAACAGGTTCTTTATGTGTTTTATATCTCTTAAGCTTCGCATTTTCATCAGTTCATAGATAACGTTACTTCAATTTTTCGAATCCGTGCCTGAATCTTCCAATTTAGTTTTTAGGGTTCCCAACTTGAACTCCTCGATCCCGCTTCCTGAGTAAGAATCTTTGAAATCTAGGTTCACATTAGTGTTTAGGATTAGATTTGAAGTAGCGTTGGTATGTAAATTTCATTGATCAGAGGTTAGGGATGGTGGTTCGTGGTGGCGCTTCGTCGCCGGAAATCGCACGCGAGAGAGATGAAGGAGGTCTGAGTTTGGATAATGGAGTCGAACGGTCACTTTTTTTAACCCAACATGAAACGCACCGTTTTCATTCATTTTAATTTTGTTTTTTTTTATTTTTATTTTTTATTTTCTTTTTGTATTATGGATGAATAAATGTTGGCAATAATAATAATGATGGTAATAATAAAAATGGACTTAGAATCTGATGAAGCTTGGGCCGTTTTTGTTCTTCACACCCCTCATAGGAGCCTAGGTATTTTTGGCATGCTGTGAAATTTGCAACAAAATAAATCTGTTTGGGCCATGCTTGGGCCCTGCGGCTAGAACTACTTCTTACACCATCATTTTCAGTTTCTCACCTCCCTGACTTACACCATTTCATATTAGAATTTAGGTTTTTAACATGGTTTTCTCTTATTATTTTTCTTGATAATAAAAACACAATAAAAATTGTTAATCTTCTTTTAGGCTTTAATACTCATTTTGACATAGAAAGGTACACTTTAAAAAAAAAAATATATTAGTTTTAGGCTAATTGTTTTAGTCTTTTTACTCGATTTGTAATCCAATTCATCTCATAAAAATCAATATAAAAATAGTAGTATTTTTTAGGTTAATTTTTGCACTAATGTTTGAATTGCTTTTGTATCATTCCCATGTTATTTTCGTATAATTGTTGTGTGATCATTGTTGCTCGCTTTTGGCCATATTTTTGGCCTACCTTGTTAATACCATTAGTTTGTTAACATTAGACTTAGATTATAATGACAACTAGGCTTAGAAATTAGGCTAGTCTCCCACTTTCTCATTCTTTTTCTTTTTCAACATAAAACATCTAATAAATGCTTGAATAAAATCCCCATAAAAAATACCAAGAAAACTCATAAAAAATGACTAATAAATACTTTGACTAATAAAAAGGGAATGGAAGCTTGTAACTTCTCTTGCTTAAGGGATGTTCGAGTGCTTGTGGCTCCCTTGCTTAAGGGTTCCATTCAGGCGTAAGTTCCCAACCTCTAAAAAACAAAAACCAAAGAGTAACTCGAGTTTCCCTTGCTTAAGGGATTTCCTCGAAACACTCAAACTCTCTCTCTTCTCTCGCTTTCTTAAGGGCACCGTTATTTCCGCTCCATTGCATCCTAGGCTGTCCCCTTGTGCAAGAGCGCGAACGTTAACGCCGCCCAACTAAAAAACACAAAAACAAACGGAAAATCGTTAGCCGAGCTACGGTAACTCTGATTCCTGAAAAGGATACGTAGGCAGCGGGGTAGGGCCCGTGCGAGTACAATTCTTTCTTTTCCCTACATTTTGCATTCATTCGCATTTAGACATAGACATAGTACACACCCTTTAGATAGAAACAAACATAGGTGGATACCATCGAGTACGATGGGCGCGAGGGGTGCTAATACCTTCCCCTTGCGTAACCGACTCTCGTACCTTGATTCTCTGGTCGCAAGACCCTGTTCCTTCCTTTGTTAGGTTTTCTGATATTCCTTTCCCTTATGGGATAAATATATTGGTGGCGACTCTGTTCATTTTTCGCGAGCGTGCGACAGCTGGCGACTCTGCTGGGGACTACCTAAGCAAGTCGATCCTAGCCTTTGTTTGTTTTATTTTATTGGGTGTTTATTTGTTTTATGTCTATATCTTGTATATATGTTTGCATGTTTATTTTCTGCTTGCATATCATGTTTATTTCTGCTTGCACATCATGCATATGGATTATATTTTGTGTTCCTTGGGGTCTTCTGTTCTGTTTTGCAGGTGGGGGGTTTGTATGAGGTAAAAGGCCCACTACCCAGGCCAAGTGACACATAGGATTAGCGTGGATGCTCATGTTGACTCCCGTAGCGCTTGCTATGGCTGAGATTGACATGGGGTACCACAACTGGGCGAGGTTCTTTCATGGAACACTGTGTCTGGCACGCTTGCTGCCTCAAACACTTTGTACCCCATGGGAACTGTAGACCCTAGTGACCATTAGGAACCACTTGTTCGTGTCTAGAATTCATACCCGTGAGATTGGGGTGGGACAGGAAACCTTGACTCCTACATACCTTTGGCTCTTCATATTTGAGGTCGGACCTTTATTTGGTCCGTTCTCATGGTGCTTGATATTCTGGTATTCAAAAAGGCGTCGAACCTTTGATCCCGTGATACTTGGCTTGTACAGAAGCTTCACATCAGTAATTCAGAGGATTGTGTGGTGGTTACTCAGATCATGTGGACCTTGATCCCATGCTTGCATTGCATAACATCATTGTTTTATCCACTTCATTTGCGAGGAATTCTAAAGTCTATTTCCAAAAAAAAAGAAATGAAAAGAAAAAGGAAATAGAAAAGAAGGAAAAAAGAAAACAAAAGATATGCTATAAAAAATAAAGCTTTGATTTCCAAAAAAAAAGAAAGAATGTGTGAAAAGACTTTAGGATTCCTCGGAAATGAAACATTGCATTCATATCATCATGCATTTCATGGTTCCGTATCAGAAGCTAATTGGGGTCCCTTCAACAGATTTCTGCTTCTTCAACAAATTTGACTTCCCTACATCTGTAGCATACGAGGATTTATCAGAAGAGAATCATGGACCGTCTTGAACAAAGCCAGGCTGCCCTCCGTAGGGACATGGATGTTATGGGAGAAAGGATGACCCAACTCTTTGAGACCCTCCAGGTTGTTCTTCAAGGACAAGAAGAGCTAAGACAAAGTGTTGCTAAGTTGGCTAATGGTACTCCGACTACTGTTACTAATGGAGGATCAAAACCTGTGCCTGTGGAAGTTCCTAACAAGGAGGATTTACACCATGAGAGCGATTCTGAACTCGAAGCTTTCAAGTTCCCAATTGAGGAAAATGAGAGGAAATTTCATCTCTTGGAAGAAAGATTGAAGGCTTTAGAAGGTCGAAGCTCCTCAGGATTAAATGCTATTGATTTGTGCCTAGTGCCTGATATCAGAATTCCTGCTAAGTTCAAAGTCCCCAGTTTTGAGAAATACAAGGGTACCACTTGTCCAATGAGTCACATCAAGGCATTTTGCAACAAGATGGCACCGTATGCAGAAAATGATAAGCTTCTCATGCACTTCTTCCAAGATAGCCTAAGTGGGGCATCCCTTGAATGGTATACAAGACTTGAACGAATACATATCCGCACATGGGATGAATTAGCAGAGGCTTTTCTCAAGCATTACAAGTACAACAGTGACATGACTCCTACTAGACTACAACTTCAAAGTTTAACTCAGAAGGTGGATGAGTCTTTTAAGGAGTATGCACAAAGATGGAGAGAATTAGCTTCCAGAGTCCAACCTCCTCTTTTGGAACGAGAGCTTGTAGACATGTTCATGAATACTCTGAAAGATCCATATCTGAATATGATGGTGGGATGTGCTTCCTCCGAATTCTCAAGTTTGGTTGTCGTAGGGGAACGAATTGAAAACGCCTTAAAGATGGGTAAAATCCAGGATATTGCTAATGTTTCCGAATTCACAGAAGAAGAGAAAAGCGAAGCATGTGCAGTTTCAGAGATTGAAGAAGAGGAAGTCCCTACTTATCCTCAAGTTCAGGTTCCTAACTATCAGATGGTATTAGTTTCTCCTGGCCAATATATTCCACAAGCCTTTGCCACCACTATCAATCGACAACCTCAGATGGTTCAACAACAACCAATTCAGTATTTGCCACAAGAGCAATGTGTTCCACATCAACAAGGTCATCCGAATCAACGCCAACCGAGAAGTAATTTGGAACGAAGAAATGCTCCTTTGGACCAGATTCCTATGACATACACCAAACTTCTTCCATATCTAGTTCAAAGCTCATTGGTGGTTCCCAAATCTCTAAAGCCTCCACCACAACCGTTTCCACCTGGGTATGACCCTAATGTGCAATGTGGATATCATGCTGGATCAATGGGGCACTCAACTGAGGACTGCAATGCTTTCAAAGCCAAAGTACAACAGTTGATTGATGGGAGGCATATAACCCTCCAAGAAGGAAACATATGGGTGAATGGAATTCCTTTGCTCGAATAAATGCCTAGACTTCAGAAAGTCTCCAGAATCAACAAATTCTTTCCTCACAACATATAGCTTTTCTAAGTTTGACGGCCATGCAAAGTTCCTCCATGTTTGACGGTGATTACCACTCTAGCAACTATGCTTGGGGCTCCCGCACGAGGGATAAGCAAGACGTACTCTTATCTTGAGCATTGCATCACTCGCATTGCTCGAATCCCTAAAGTAAGGCAAAAAAAAAATTACATCTCTTGGGTGACTATGTTGGAGTTTTCTTTTGAAGTAACCTGAAGTGTTTGGAAGGAATTTCAAAAAGTATTCAAGATCAACAAGTCCAGACGGAGTCAAGCCTCCTCAATTATGGCAATCATCAATTCATTTTTGCATTTTCATTTGTAATTTTCCTTGTTTTGTTAGATGTTTCTTCCATGTAAAACTTGTTTGTTTTTTATAAAAATAAAAATACATTGCATATGCTAGTTTCGAGTCAATCCATTCGTGTTCACTCATATCTTTCTGTCTATCGATATCAAACTCTGGTTTAAGCAAAAAAAAAAACATCAAAAGGAGAATGATGAAAAATAATAAAAATGCAACATCGTTAATTGTGTGCTTTTGAATAGAACCCTGCTGAGGATGTACAGGCATTGTTTCAAATCCCCAAACACTGGAGATATAAGGGAGATAGACCTTCGTTAACCCCTTTGAGCCTTGGAGTAGGAGTTCCTTTTCTATACAAAAAAAAACCCTCACATTTAACCCAGGGGCAGGGTAGCGTTCAACTAACCTGATCGAGCAATCAAATTCATCAGGAGTGTGTATCCAAGGATACAACAATGGTTATCCTTCAAAAGGTTGAGAAAAACCAATATCACAATGGTAACCCCTCATCAACCAAAGAATGAGGAAGTCACAATCACCTCCCACAAATCAAAGATTCAGGATCACACGACCTGTTCAAAAAAAAAAAAAAAAAAGGTGAATCAAAAAATAAAGTAAAAGAAAAAGAAAAGAAGAAGAGCCCGCTAAGTCAATAACTTGAAAACAAGTGACTTAGGCAAAAATTAGGACATCCCGCTGGACTCCAAAATAAAGTTCAAAAGAATTTGTCCAGGCAAAAGTTAGGGAAACAAAAAAAGGGAAATGCAAAAGCAGAAGCGAAAAACGAGGAACAAAGTTGTGTGATCAGACACCAAAAAACGAAAGGTAAAGTGACTGCCATGTCTGAATACTTCATTGATTCTTCAATCATGTCAAACTCCTCTTGAAGGATGAACGCTCATATCAGGTTAAGTTGAACTTAGGACTGGAGAACATCACGAAGAATGGGTGGGTTAGGTTAGACTTTGAGCCTTAAATCCTTTCTTTCCAAAAACCGTGAACCAGGCCACGTTACAACCCTTAAAAGACCTAATTGAAGCAGGGTTCATTTCAAAAGCAAGTTGTGTAAAACTGACTCCTAGATGTTTGCTTACCATTTATGTTGATATCGATATGACAAATAATTCAAACACTGAATGTCGCAACTTTGTTTTAATAACTTTGATTTCGAAGCTAACATAAGCATTGCATTAATATTAGCATCTTCAAAACAAATATCTTTTACTTGTGAATAAACACTTGACATCAAGGAAGATCAAACAATGAACAACTGCAGGAAGAGTTGATCGATTCTATGAGCCATTCACTTCAAAGGCTGACTACTCCAAGGGGCAAGTTGTGTGAAGACTCTGTCAACTGAGGCATCCATTCAAGGTTCCATCAATCTGGGGCAATCAAGTCGAGGAATCTCTCTTGAGTTCGACCAATCTGGGGCAGTTACGTCGAGATTCGACAAATCTCTCCAAGGATCATTTGGGGCAAATTCCCTCGTAGTTCATGAAGCTTGAGGCACAATCTTCTGAGTTGTATTGCTCTCCCCGATCATAGGAGTTTATTTCTCCTGGAACTTTGGCCTCTCCACATGAGTTTATTTCTCATGGGAGTTGTTCCGCTCCCCTAACCTGGTCTCCTTGTTAAAATCTCTCATCCTCAACATGGTGAATCGAGGGAATCTCCTCGAACTCACCATCCCCAAGCAGTTCAAGGTGTAGGGAAAGTCAAATGAAGTCACTTCCTCCCCAACAAAGCTACATTTCAACCCTCAGTGCAGTTGCTAAAGATCTTTGGTATTGCATGGTTTCCAACACCGATTCATATTGATAGCTCAAGACAACAAGCAATGGACTCCAATGATCATGCTTCTCCATCACTCAAACGCTTTATTTGGCACTTTGCATATAGTTTTCATTGCATATAACATTGCATCCTCAAAAGCGTAGCATATCCATCAAGACGGAGCATTACGCCATAGAAAAATTCAAACATGCATACAAAGCATAAGCCAGATAATACAAATCATCACTCAATCAAGACAATGATACTTCCCCACAGAAAAAATGTCCTTACAAACTCTGATTGATATCTGCTACTGCATTACAAAACTCTCCAAATCCAGTTCCCGTCCTGGTAATCACTTCAAAGCCCAATTCCCGCCTTGGCAAACTTTTTCAAGGACCAGTTCTCGCCCTGGCAAACCTTTCTTCAAAGTCCAGTTCTCGCCCTGGCAAACTTTTTCAAAGTCCAGTTCTCGCCCTGGCGAACTCTTTCAAAGTCCAGTTCTCGCCCTGGCAAACTTTTTCAAAGTCCAGTTCTCGCCCTGGCAAACCTTTCTTCAAAGTCCGGTTCTCGCCCTGGCAAACTTTTTTTCAAAGCTCGCATTGGCAAACTTTTTTCAAAGTCCAATTCTCGCATTGGCAAACTTTTTCAAAGTCCAGTTCTCGCCCTGGCAAACTTTTTCAAAGTCCAATTCTCGCCTTGGCAAACCCTTTTTCAAAGTCCAGTCCTCGCCCTGGCAAATCATTTCTTTCATTTTCAGTCCTCGTCTGATATCTTATGGTGAAGTCAGTTCTCGCCTGACAATCACCATTCATCCATAATTTCTTACTATAAAACCAATTCCCAATCCCCAGCAAGTCATTATTCTCTTTCCCCACTCAACCAAAGCATCCATAAATCATTCCACCAGAAAAAACAAAAATTCTCTCTCCCCAGCAGATATCAAAACAAAACAAAACAAAAATAAGAATAACACTTACACCATCTCCTCTTAGGACAAATTTCTGGTCTTGGTATTTAATCTTCTTCTACCTCGAATGTTTGAAAGGCTAACGCCAATCTCACATTCAGGTATGAGACGATTAAATAGGGGCAGCTGTCATACCCCAAATTTGTCCTACCCTTATACTTCTAACTGGCTTAGACTTTTGCATTTCATTTGCATACCTCCATTAGGTCATCTAACACATAATGCATCATTAAATCAATAAATGTAGCATCGGGATCAAGGGTGTTGAAGAGCTAGGATTTCACTGTAACTCTGAGATTCTCGGCTTCATTCAAGGCGTTCCTGTCATGTGTTCACCAAGGCAAGATATTTTTTAGGATTGAAGGGAAGTTAATATGGATTGAATTTAATGATTGAAGTGAAGAGTTTTAGCGCAAGATTGATTTAGTCTGATCACATGGATCCTTTGTTTGGAATTATCTAAGGAAAACTATCTAATGTCATGAACGCAAAGGGGTTCAAGCGTTCGAAGTTGGTTCATTCGGTTCTTGCAATTTGAAGTAACTAAGCATACAAGTCAAGGCTATTCAATACATACCAACCTCATGCTATCATTCTCAATATTCATTCAATCATGATCCATTCAAAATTCTAACATAAATCTAGAGTTTCTATTCAACTAAAACTCAAGAGACACAAAAAGATATACATCCATCACATTCCATCAAAATCCACTTCTTATTACAAAATCCAAATACAGTTACATCCTTATGCCATTCGAAGTCCATACAACATAAATCCAAGCTATCCATTACAAAAAATCTACATCACTTACAAATTCAAACCCAAAGATTACATTCAATATTACAAAAAAGGGGGATCTATTCATGTTTCAATCTTCGGGCCTCTTGCGTCTTCAGGTAGAACCATCACCAAGCAGCAAGCTGAACCAAATTCCTACGCACACAAACCATGAAAAATCTTGTTGCCTAATACACTTCAAGTCACCCAGAACCTTGAAAACTTGACCCTACAGCAACACCTGTATAAGACAAAGCAAACATCACCATACAGTCATAAACTAGCCCTGTATAAACAAGAAAAAAACTCATACATACACTTTACCATTCTTGCTAACATTAATTAACAGGTTCAGTCCTAAAACTAACAGAATTTCAGTCCTTTGTTCAAACTGACCAAAATAAGCAAACCTGATCCACACTCGAAACCATACACTAAGTAAAGACAGCCCTGCATACATTCTGTTTCAGCAATTCAGGCAGTTTACAAATCATTCAGAATTCCATGCGAGAGAAACAAACGAATTTATATCATGCTTTCACCAGTTCAGCATTACTTGGTTTATCATGATTGAGCAAAGAAAAATTCAGAATATATACACTCCAACAAGCACATCTTTCATCCAATTCCTTGCATCTGATACAACACATTACATACAGTCTTCCCAAACCAAAAGCCAACCATTGAAAAATTCAAAGCAAAAATATAGACAACATCACATATTCAAGCATCCATCGTACATTCCCATCGTGTAAACACCTTACCAGATATTGATTCATGAAACCACAAGCATTTCCATTCCATACATACTCTACATAAGCCATACCAGTGCAAGCTATCATAGCAAATTCACATTGAGATATGTTCACATTCTGTACAGACAGGCATAACTGAAAACAAAGAAAAAACCACATTCAGATTCAAGCTTTTTCAGTTCAGCCCCATTTCTAACTGAATTTTAAACCTGTCCTATAACTAACTCTCCCTCTTCTCAAGTAACTGCAAAACTCAGTTTCAAACAAATCATAACTAACTCTCCATCCCCTTTAACTAATCCCTAACAGAAAAACAGAATCAATAACTAACATTCCTAACAGTTTTAACCAGCCTAACAGAATCAATAACCCAGTTCCAACTCAGTCTAACTAACTGAGTCAACAGTCATAACTAACTGAGTCAGTTCTAACCAATTCTAACCTCTAACTAACTTTCATAACTACCAGCAACTAGTTCATAACAGAAAGAGGAGAAGAATTGGATTATCAGAAAAAGAGAAAATCAGAGTGGAACTAACCTTTCATCACAACTGACTCAACACCTACTTCAAATCTCTATATAACAGTTCATCACCACCACATCACTCCTTCCTTCTTCCACGATTCTTCACACTCTCTTCATCTCCACCATTTTCTCTCCTCTGAATTCAGGACCTTCATCTCTCCTTCACCCTCTCATAATCCACCTTCACCGCCTTCTTCACATTCAATCTTCATCACCATCTTTCATCTTCAACAACCATGACATCACCATGGTGATTCAACCATACACCTGCACACGGAAAACGTATCAGAAAATCACTATCACAAAGAGATCACTTCTCTCAACGGTTCTTTAATTGCGAAAGAATTTGCGCGTTCTTCATCGTCAACCACCGCTCCACAACCTTGAAGCTTCACCAAAGAGCATCTCCATCGATCTCCATCAACACATCAAGTATCCGCAATTCTGAGACGACATCTCCATCATCAATCATGTCATTGAATCACCTTCGCAATTCTTCAAGCAACATCATCATCTCCACACTCATCAACTACGACACAAACGCGGAATCAAAATTGCAGCAAGAAGAAGAAGAGTAGAAAGTGAACGAAAGAAGAGAAGAACAGAGTCCTTACCTGGATTTCGCGGTGGTCGTGAATCTCCGCCACCGCACCGGAAGCTCAAGCCACCTTAAACAGGTTCTTTATGCGTTTTATATCTCTTAAGCTTCGCATTTTCATCAGTTCATAGATAACGTTACTTCAATTTTTCGAATCCGTGCCTGAATCTTCCAATTTAGTTTTTAGGGTTCCCAACTTGAACTCCTCGATCCCGCTTCCTGAGTAAGAATCTTTGAAATCTAGGTTCACATTAGTGTTTAGGATTAGATTTGAAGTAGCGTTGGTATGTAAATTTCATTGATCAGAGGTTAGGGATGGTGGTTCGTGGTGGCGCTTCGTCGCCGGAAATCGCACGCGAGAGAGATGAAGGAGGTCTGAGTTTGGATAATGGAGTCGAACGGTCACTTTTTTTAACCCAACATGAAACGCACCGTTTTCATTCATTTTAATTTTGTTTTTTTTATTTTTATTTTTTATTTTCTTTTTGTATTATGGATGAATAAATGTTGGCAATAATAATAATGATGGTAATAATAAAAATGGACTTAGAATCTGATGAAGCTTGGGCCGTTTTTGTTCTTCACACCCCTCATAGGAGCCCAGGTATTTTTGGCATGCTGTGAAATTTGCAACAAAATAAATCTGTTTGGGCCATGCTTGGGCCCTGCGGCTAGAACTACTTCTTACACCATCATTTTCAGTTTCTCACCTCCCTGACTTACACCATTTCATATTAGAATTTAGGTTTTTAACATGGTTTTCTCTTATTATTTTTCTTGATAATAAAAACACAATAAAAATTGTTAATCTTCTTTTAGGCTTTAATACTCATTTTGACATAGAAAGGTACACTTTAAAAAAAAAATATATTAGTTTTAGGCTAATTGTTTTAGTCTTTTTACTCGATTTGTAATCCAATTCATCTCATAAAAATCAATATAAAAATAGTAGTATTTTTTAGGTTAATTTTTGCACTAATGTTTGAATTGCTTTTGTATCATTCCCATGTTATTTTCGTATAATTGTTGTGTGATCATTGTTGCTCGCTTTTGGCCATATTTTTGGCCTACCTTGTTAATACCATTAGTTTGTTAACATTAGACTTAGATTATAATGACAACTAGGCTTAGAAATTAGGCTAGTCTCCCACTTTCTCATTCTTTTTCTTTTTCAACATAAAACATCTAATAAATGCTTGAATAAAATCCCCATAAAAAATACCAAGAAAACTCATAAAAAATGACTAATAAATACTTTGACTAATAAAAAGGGAATGGAAGCTTGTAACTTCTCTTGCTTAAGGGATGTTCGAGTGCTTGTGGCTCCCTTGCTTAAGGGTTCCATTCAGGCGTAAGTTCCCAACCTCTAAAAAACACAAACCAAAGAGTAACTCGAGTTTCCCTTGCTTAAGGGATTTCCTCGAAACACTCAAACTCTCTCTCTTCTCTCGCTTTCTTAAGGGCACCGTTATTTCCGCTCCATTGCATCCTAGGCTGTCCCCTTGTGCAAGAGCGCGAACGTTAACGCCACCCAACTAAAAAACACAAAAACAAACGGAAAATCGTTAGCCGAGCTACGGTAACTCTGATTCCTGAAAAGGATACGTAGGCAGCGGGGTAGGGCCCGTGCGAGTACAATTCTTTCTTTTCCCTACATTTTGCATTCATTCGCATTTAGACATAGACATAGTACACACCCTTTAGATAGAAACAAACATAGGTGGATACCATCGAGTACGATGGGCGCGAGGGGTGCTAATACCTTCCCCTTGCGTAACCGACTCTCGTACCTTGATTCTCTGGTCGCAAGACCCTGTTCCTTCCTTTGTTAGGTTTTCTGATATTCCTTTCCCTTATGGGATAAATATATTGGTGGCGACTCTGTTCATTTTTCGCGAGCGTGCGACAATCACTACCATCAAGGGGTTGTGTTTCAAATTTCTGACCTTTAAGAAAAGATCTTCGGCCTCAAATAGGGCGATCAATCCATAACCCAATACTATAGGATGCTCAAGAAACTTTGACAAGAATTCGAGAACTTCAGGCACATCCTAACATGTTCTTGCACAACAAAATGCACTTGCAACGTTATCCCCTCCATTAAAAAACTATAAAGAAACTAACTATGTCACACAGTGTCTTAAAGGCCTCAATGATCAGTACGCATCAATTTAGTCTCCAGTTATGCGCGTGATCCCTTTTCCCCAAATTAACAAAGTCTTCTCCTTGCTCATTCAACAATAGTAGCAATTCACTTCCCCTATTTGTGACGAAGATAAAATTCACGCAAATTTTTACAAATTAAACAATCGTTTCCCCACCCAAGGGTCTACCACCAAAGATGTTTATTATGGTTGTGGCAAAGGTACAAAGATGTGTAGTTACCGCAACAAACTGAGGCATACCATTGAAGTTTATTTCAAAAGCATGGGTTACCTCTCTATCTCAATAAAAACAACATCAATCAAACATTCGCTCTCCCTGACAACCTAGATGAATTTTAATAAGAAGACGTAGAAGCTCCTTAACAAGTCACAACTATTTTCTTTTTCACTATTGAACAACACAAAACACTTCGGGCTCTCCTTCAACAATATTCGCCATCAAGTTCGACCAATATTCAAAATTTTCGGACCTCGATAAAAAATTATTCATGTATTCCTAATTCTCATCTCTTTTTAGAAAACAAAAACACTTAGATATTAGACGACATTGGGTCACATCTCATGTTTTCCATTATCAATCCTTCTTTGAAAATCTCTTTAGCACTTTCTCCATCTCATTTTTATAAAGAGCGCCAAGATCGAAAAATGAAAAACATGTCTACTTCTTATCATTAGGATTATCACAAATTTAATCGTAAGAAAGATAATCTAGATGACTTAATTAATACCGAACCTAAACTTATACAACAAATCACTATGTACAAATTAAGCCTAACAACATGTGATTTCTAAGAAAGCACTAAAAACCTAAACTTGTGACCTATGTAGAAAATTAAAAGGAGATGGGTAAAGTGAAGATTGCACCAAGATTTATACTAGTTCAACACATTCATCCTTGCTTTTGACCTAATACAGTCTTCAATGGCAAGCCATTGAAATTCCATAGTCTTCCACTATTTTGACAATTTTTACAATATGTGTTTTATACAATCAAGGAACCGCATGTTGAAATTAAAAAAACAAAATTAACAACTACAATTTGAATCTTTCATTGTTTTGTTGTACATAACCTACGTAGCTGAAATCCCAAGACCTTCACTCAGTCGTAATTATCCTCTTGCTCGTATCCATGATCCGCTCCAAGTATTCGTTCCCCATACATCTTTACTCAATCTTAAAGATCCCTTTTCCGAGCTCTTATCCTATCTGAAGGAATATTAACTCCCAACTTAATTTCGCATTAACCTTTACTCATTTATACCAAAGTTTTCAATGGAGAAGAAATTATTTCATTTTCCTTTTGCTGGATTGTCAATCCCAGCAACAACACACAATAGGAATCTTGATTTGCAACTAAAAAAATCACAAATATTAATGACAAATGAACCTCCTCTACATCGAACTCCCTAACAATTAAGAAGCAACCACATCATGGTAATCTTGATAGAGTTTAAAGATGAATTCAAATGCAATAGAAAATTGTGAAAAGGTGTACTTTGAAAGCTAAAACTTTGTTTTAAAAGAGTTTCAAACTTTGATATATATATATATATATGTATATATATGTATATATATGTATATATATATATATATGTATATATATATATATATATATACATATATATATATATATATATATATATATATATATATATGTATATATATATATATATATATATATATATATATATATATATATATATATATATGTTCTTGATATTGAACACTAAAAATGAGTAAAAACACCCTTTGATTGAGTCAAGAGAAAAGGGTATGATTTGAGTGAAATTAGAAAATGATTTGAATCAAGAACCTAAAACCAAGAAGTTTACCATTTGATTCAAATTAGTGATTCAAGCCAGTCATTCGATTCAAGGAATCATGTAATTTGAATCCTGCTGACATAATTGAAATCCAGGATTTGAAATGAATTTTTTATTCGAATCAACCTTTAGCTTGACTCAAATCAAGCTTGCTCCTGATTTGAATCAGAGAAGCTTGTGATTCGAATCACACTGGTAGTTGAAAACCTAATTTTCACATTCATTTATTGAATCAAATCATGCATAACCTTGTTACAAATCACACTTCACAAATTTTGTATTTTTAGAAAAATGAAGTGCTTGATTGAATATAAAGCTAGTATGATAGGAATCATTCATTCATGTGTTTCTTAACCCAAACATTAGACTAATTTTGGAAGCACTTTGCAACAAATTTTATCTCAGAGTTTAATTTATGCACGTAAAACTTGATTTTATTCATTACGCTCAATTCTATGATATGCGCAAAATCTAAACTAGAGGAGATTCAATAACAAAAAAAAAAAGATAAGCTATTAAATGAGACAAGCAACAAAATTAAAACCCTAGAGGGGCAGAGCAACTTCAATAAAGTATCATCTAAATTTTCTATATGTGGGGTCTTTAAAAATTTCGAAATGCTTCTTTTCTCCATTAAAACTTTTTTACAAAGACCACGACTATAGAAGAATTCATACATGTTACTCTTAATGATCTAACCCCTTTTATGGTAATGGTAGAATTATTTGTTTGTGCAAGTATTTTGAAAGAATATTCTTTTAGAAGATAAAGATCAAGACAAAGACCAAGATAAAGATTGAGATCAAGATAAAGGTTATCCCGAGCATTTATCCAAATGTTTTTTTATCGATAAGGGGAAATATTTAATTTTTGAAGAATTCTTTGGAGAGAATCTCAATAAGGAAGAAAGTAATTCCATAATTGCCTCTCGCGTCAAACAATTTAGAAAGCTTCAAAAGGAAAAAAATAAAATAAAATTTATTTACGGTCGGTAAAAACCTAAATTAATTTTTATAAAATAAACTCGAAAAACTTTGATTATTTCTCTAACATGTGCTAAATTATCGCATTTCTTTTTATTTTCACTAGTTGTGTGCTCAAGATGAGTTTTGTGAGAAAAGAGGGGCCAACAATCAAAAGGGGGGGAACTTCGGTACTTTCTTAGGTTAAAAATCAAAGGGAGGCTTTATAAATTAGATCCACTTAATGTATCTGAAATACTAAAATATATATAAAAATCTACATAAACAAATATGAAAAAGGTGAGCAAAGACTCCCGCTTAATAAACTGGTCTCAAAGCTGGATGATGCCATGTATGGAAGAAGTATGGTGTTATGTCCTGCCTAAATATGTCTCCATGTGATTATGTATCCACCTTTATAAGGTGACTAATTACCTTTATATGAGCTATTACATTGTGGTATATGTGTTGTTTCTTTATCCACCTTTTTGATAATTCCAAATAGAGAGAAGTATACTTTTAGAGAGAGTAGAGTATACTCTCTTTAATTGTAAAGGAGAGTTTTACCACTCCAATCTTTCAATCTATATTTTTTTTGTTTTGCCACCTCTTGAGAATCATGTTATCATCATTAAAAACAATGAGAATATGGCTCTATGTGTTGTACAAGTATAATCGTCAGTTGGCTTTAATGATGACAAATGATGAAAACTCTCTAGTAGATTAAAGAAAATAGCTCCATAAGTCAATCTGCTTTTGGTATCGACAACCCTTTCAAGAGTTCTTTGTGACGATTTCTATAAGTTCTTGATGATGGCGTCTAATTAAGAAGAAAATATCTCAAGCCTCATCAGTCAAATGATTCAGGTTCCAATTGAAGTGCTAGACAATGTTGAATCAAGCAGTGGATTTGAAGTCTTAATAGTTTGAAAGTGTAAACGCTTGTATGGTCATGTTCTTAACGCTTTAGATTGATCAATTTATAATAAAAGGGACAAGAGTATGTATTAAGGTAATAAGACAATGCACACGCACACACACACACATAATGTTTTTCAAACATCTTCTAATTTTATTAATGTTTTAAAAATCAATCTAGGAATCAATTAAAACGTGTTTCAAATCAATTGGAAAAGCTAACTCACTGCCTAATCAATTAAGGCTTTAGTCAAATAGTATAAAGAAAGTATAAACACCTTATAATCAATTAAAGTATATAGATGTTTTATGTTTTCCTTTTTTGGATTAGGGTTTCTATTTTTAAAGTAGTTTTAATTGATTAAAAGCTATTTTAATTGACTACTTCTTTAATTTTGTCCATGAACTGTTTCCTTTTTGAGCTATATCATTTACTATATAAAGAAGGCTTCTCCTCATTTCATTTTACACCATATTTAAAATAATAAACCTCTTTAATATTTTCTAGCCTCTGCCTTTCTAATATTCTTTTTTCCACTAGAGTTGCCTTAGTGCCAAGAGAGTGAAAAATACTTTTGAGAGTTGTGTTGTACACGTGCTATACTTAATTTTTTTAATTCAAGATTATGATTCTCTTGTGTAATATCTTTGTAAAGGATTGAAGGTTGCAAGCTTAACCTAGAAAAAAACTTAGGTGAAGGTTCATGAGTTAAGCCCATAAAAAAGCCTAGTTAGCTGGTTCTTAAGCTAAGTTTGTGTAAAAGCTCTGTTTGTTGTTAGAAGGTTTGTGGGATTATCATGTGTAAAATATCAAAGTGTTTTTAAATTTTGTTTGGGATGATCCTATAAAAGTTCAAGGTTGATTTTATTGAAACTCTCCAAAGGAAACTCTTGAGGACGGGAGTAAGTTGGGTGGTTAAGTTGAACTTGAATGAATCGTTACCAAGTCTCTCATAATCTTCTATTTCTTTTCTCTTCACAACTTCAATAACTTCCCTCAGTTTAGTTTCCAGTTTTTCACTCCATCCAAGTGCTGAAGGTTTCGATAGATCACAATGTTGCTGATATGATCATCAAGTCATTACCGAGTTGCAAGTTTTTCCACTGTATGCAGTTGATAAAGCTGCATGAAGAAAGCTAGTTTGTTCCCTTGATGTTGTAGAGTTAGATCCAAGGTGGAGATTTGTGAGATATTGGATCGAACTCTAGTATGGTCGAAGGGTAGTGTTGCACCCCAATTTTTGACCTCTGAGATCCCATCATTTTTCTAAGTATCATGATCATTATCATTATCATTTATCATCATGCATATTTTTATTTACTAACAAAAAATAAAAAGAAAAAAAAGTTTGTTGCTTGTGTGTTAAAAAGACAGGAGAATGATCAAGAGAAAGCTGAAGAATTCAGGGTTTTGAGGCCCACAAGAGGTTCAAAATTCTCTCAAGATTCAAAGGTTCCTTCAATCAATATTCAAGTCCAAGGATGGCTCAGTTTAAGGCAGACAACTCTCAAGATCGCCAGAAGCGCCAAATTAGGGTTTTTGTTTTTTTTCCAGGAGAACGAGTTTTTGAGACCTCAAATGGATTTCATGGATCTTCATATGTCTCAAAGTACCACCAGACAAATTTTCAAACTTCAATTCGCTGGGACGCACAGTCAACAGCTCAAACAGTCAACAGACGACCAGTTTGACCAAAAAGTCAACAGACAGTCAAAAATGCAATTTTTTGTCAACATCCATATTTTGTCAAAAGATTCATCATGTGATCAATGGTTGATCATAATTCATCAAGAAAAGTTCAGAAATCGACAAAACTCAAAATTGCAAAATTAGAGTTTTTTACCTAAAAGTCAACTGAACTTTGACCGACCATAACTCTCTCATAATTTATCAGAAAAATTCCAACCAAAGCTCATTCTCAAGGAAATTCAATTCTCTACAACTTTGATGTTGGGACCAAGGTCAAGAAATGCTTCCGCCTAGGAGATATAAGCCAAAACATTACAGGTCATTTTCAAAGTCAACAAAAAGCAGTTTTTTGTCAAAGCCCATATCATCAAGATAACTTCTCCAAATGCAAAAACGCTTCCAAAGTGGCTTGTAGAGGACATCTTGGGCTTTCCAAAAAGTACAAGAACACTTTCATAGGATCAAAATTGAGGGATATATGCCTTGATGAAGTTGACCTTTTTTGGAAGAATGCATGAAACAAGTAATGACCAAAATTTGATTTTTTTTCAAAAAGGCCAATTCTTTTGTGATTCAATCTTGATTCTCATATGTTTAAAGGGCATCCACGACCCATCCATGATTCATGACATTTTTATTTCATTTTAATTAAATTAAAGTGAGATAATTCAAAGATATTATCAAAGATGCTTATGGTTGCCAATCAAGACCAATTCAAGATGCTTAAATATATTATTGCAAGGTTGAAGAGAATAATACTTGAGTGTTTTAACCATGGTTAAGAAATACACTCATTGAAAATATTCCATTATCATATTTTTTCCACAAAATCAATCATGACAATTTCCACTTGCAAGGCTTCCAAGATCAAACTCTTTGCCTATAAATAGAACTTCATTTTCTTCATTCAAGGAGAGGAAAAAAAAGGGAGGAACAAGAGGAGAGCACAACAACAAACACCAAAGCCATAGCATAAGTTTTATATTTTCCAAAAGTTTCAATAAACTTGTAAAAATCAAGGCTCATTCAAATAGCCACTTTCAATCAATTTCAATCACTCTATTCCACTCTTGGGACATCATAGAGTAAGTACAATGTAATTTTTAATATGTAGTAGTGTTAGGAGTTCATGAATTAAAAACTCCATATTTATGCATATTTTCAATTTCTCAAAAAAAAATGTTTTAATTTTAGTTTTAAGTTGATAAAATGTTTATTTAATTTTCAACATAAAAATATTTTATTTCTTTCCATAATTAATTTATCTTGCTTAATTAATTAGTAATTATGTAAATATTGCTTTTTAATTATTTTTAACCAATCAAAAAACTCCAAAAATATTTTCCTTTTAGATTTAGGTTTATATTTTTTATAATCTAATTTTTGACATATAAAATAATATTTTTCTTGTTAAGTTTAATTATTTGTATAATTATTTGTTTAATTAGCTTGTTAATTAACTTAAAATCAAATTCCAAAAAAATCACAAAAAGAATGAATTAAGTTTAATTTGTTTTATATTTATTTTTGTATATTATTTGATATTATTTCTTATCTTTTTCTTTGTCCCGAATTGGAATAAAAGATCAAATATGGCAGAGATTGTATGCAGTTGATTTAAGACTTTTAGAAATTTATCGTGTAGTCGCTATGATTCTATCAAGCTTCTGATAAATTTCAATTAACTTTAAATCCGAGATCATCATTCACTCACCATCGATCTTCACTAACATCGTGGATATACTTGACTAGCTTCAAGATGATTCGCGTGCTAACATACTAACAATTGACTTTAATTTCCGCATTTTATTATATTGTTCTTTATATTTCTTGCTTTATGCTTTATTTTATTATTTATTATTTATGTTTCTGTTATTTTTTCTTTGTCCATTTGGACATATTATTTATATTTCTGCTATTTTTTCTTTGTCCATTTGGACATATTATTTATATTTCTGCTATTTTTTCTTTGTCCATTTGGACGTATTATTTATATTTCTGCTATTTTTCTTTGTCCATTTGGACATATTATTTATGTTTCCGCTATTTTTCTTTGTCCACTTGGACATATTATTTATGTTTCCGCTATTTTTCTTTGTCCACTTGGACATATTATTTATGTTTCCGCTATTTTCTCTTTGTCCATTTGGACGTTTATATTCCGCTATTTTCTCTTTGTCCATTTGGACGCTATGTTTATGTTTCCGCTATTTTCTTTTTGTCCACTTGGACCATACTTTACTTTTATGCTAAAACACTAATAAACAACAAAAAACTAAAAAAACGCTTAAGGTTCTCTCTTGGACTACTGGTTACTATCCCTAGCATTTTGGAGATTCGGACTTATGGACTTAGTGCCTCTGGACCCTTATTCTGTTATTACTCTGTGGTTGTTCTGTCTGGCATTGGATTGTTGTCTGTTTGCGTATACAGGTATTTCCTTGAAAGTCCTTGATGGTTAATTCCAAGGCATTGAGATAAGGATTTTACCCAAAAACAGCCGTTACTCTGCCCGATTTTCATCAAAATTTTAATGTGCTTAATGCAAAGTGGTGCTAAAGATAATAAGTTCATCTGGATCCCCAAGTGGTAATGCGTCGGTCAACTGTTGGTTTCTTATTTTGGTCAGATCATTCTCTCCTTAAACTTTTATTTTATGCACTAGGTTAGCCTCTTCATCTCCTCCACTTCTTATATTTTCAAAATCTTCTTCCTTTTTTTTTCCAAAATCTTCTTATGTTTGTAAAACCTTTTTTTAAAACCTTTCTTAAAAATTTATTTTGCCCTTAGTGGCTTTTCTGCAAAAGTTTAGACACGATTAATTATTGTAGTGAGTTGCGATACCCCACGATTTTGAAATTGATTGATATAATGAGATCTTTTCTGCGTGAGAGAGCTAGTGGCATACTCGTTGATTTTATCCGAGTTGGAGCCCTTCTTTCATTAGCGATGCAAAGAACTCATTTGTTCTCATGCTCAAGATCAATGGCCGAGTATTTCTCTCCGACGATGATAAAGTGTTTATTCGTTTTTTTTAAACCGTTTTTCCTTTTAAGCGGAACTAAATTAGCTCTGACTTCTCCATTGCACCAAGGAGGTATGTAGGCACAAGGCTTAATGTCTTGCCGAGCTTATTTTAAAAATCAAACAAGAGCAAAAGTGATCTAAGCAAAACTAAGAGCCCATGGATAACCATGGATACAAAGGGTGCTTAAAACCTTCCCTTTGTATAACCAACCCCCCGAACCCAAAATCTGTCAAAAGGTCTTTCCTGTTCTTTTATGCCTTTCCTAAATGTTGGATAAAATAAAAGTCGGTGGCGACTCATGCAAAAAATAAAAAAAAATAATCAAAAAAAAAAGAGCAAGGAGTCAGTTCGCCTAAAAAAAACCGAGTTTACAGAACTGGCGACTCTGCTGGGGATTTGAAAAATCTTTTTTAAGAGGGGTTACCTTAGAGTTTTTGATCACTTTAATATCTGCTTATACTTGGTTATTTTGTACATACTTGTTATTTCATGCTATTCTTGATATATGTGTGGTTCTGTTACAAGTGATACATTATGGACAAATCCTAACCCGGATTAAGTACACATAAGAATTAGGTGGAGGGTATAGTCATGTATGGCATACAAGGAGTTCAGTCCTTAAAAAGCTGGCATGAGAATCCTTCCGCTCAGTGGAGGTTCCTGGTTGGTAGTATATGTTTAGCAAGTTCAGTTGCGAAGACATTATTGCTTTCATTGAACTGTAGAAGCTGAGTTGGCCGTAGAACCCCAACCCATCCTGGCCTTATTAGGTTGTGGCGCAGAAACTATTCAGGTGAAGACTTGGATTAGTTGTCATGCGGAGAGCCACACTCAGACGAGTTTTTCTTGAGAATATTGCTAGCTCACAAGTTCAGTTGTGCAAGCCGGTAATATCCGAAAGAAGAATGTGGACTCTGACGTATCAGTAGAACATGTTGTGCAGGTGATTAACCCTTAGTACTATCCCATGTTTGGTTCTTTAACCTCATGCTCGTGACGTTGAACTTTGGAACCTACCTTATGTGCACCATGTTTGTGTTACAATTTCTGTATATGTGGCATTCATGCATTCATACATTCATAAAAATCTTTTCCTTTGATTTCCAATGAACTTAGAGGTCTTTCTTTGTAAACATCGTAAGTTTCATCAAACTCAATGGATCTTGGGTGTTGATGGGGTGAAAACTCTAATCCACCAAAATGGATGATTGATTTTGATGATAACTTGATCAATGTTTTAATCCAATGCTTGAATGTTTTCAAATTAATATCTTAAGTTCTTTGAAACTAAATAAAAAATAAAAACAACAATTGCATCATTTGCATACATACATCCAGGTTATCCATGAAACTTATCATTGTCTGTCTCCATCCTCAAAGTTGTCTGTCTACCATCGAGCTGATTCTTCCTCCTCGGAATCCTCTTCCAAAAGGTTTTAGGTCTGATCTTCATAGTCCTTTCCATCAAGGGGCAGCGGGCCATGATTTAGAAAGATGTTTCCCTACTGTTTGCATTTCCTCAGTCGTATTGTTTGCTTTTAAACTTTGTTTATTCCTGAATGTTAGTTTTAATGAAATGAGCATCGTATGTTTGAATTCATTTTCATCTACTATGTCTATGTTTATGCTTCTTTTACAAAAAAAAAATAAAAATTCTATTTTGCTTTCTCTATCAAACTTGTGTTTTATGCAAAGATTGGAGGGAGGATGATGACAACGAAATACCCAGGTTGTTGAACTGTATGCTTTCAAATAAAACTTTGCTGACGATGTACAGGCATTGTTTCAATTCCCAAACACTGGAGAAATAAGGATGATAATCCCTCGTTCACCCCTTTGAGCCTAGAAGTTGGTGTTTCTTTCTGTACGAAATAACCCATATTTTAACCCGGGGCAGGGTAGTTCCCAGTTAATTTGTTTGTGCATTCTATTTTAAGAGAATCATTCAATGCACCTTTTAACAAGTGTTTTAATCACAAGCTTTCCCCCGCTTACATCAAAGAAGTACTGGAGATGCCAATCAAAAGCTGATAATGGTTCATTATAATCATTAAGCAAAGTAGTCGCTATCTTTCAGGAAAAAGTATCGAAAAATAAAATCGACGAAAAGCCTGCTAAGTCAAAATCAAAAAATGACTTAGGCAAAAATTAAGGCATCCCGCTGACTGTAAGTTCAAAATAAACAGTTCAGGCAAAAGTTAGGGATATCAAAAGAAGGAAAATAGAGAAAAGTCAATAAATTCTTGAACCACAAAATGTTGTGACTATCAAAAGGAAGAAGTGACTGCCATCACTAAGTTTGCTTGGCTTGTGAACTATCATCATCACAACAGATAAAATTGCAGAAGTCTCTTAGAACCTGAATGCATATTTTGAATTAACTGGGTTTAGGAATGAAGATCATCACGAAGATGGGGTGGGTTACAAAAAATTTTGAGCCTTATACCTTTTATTTTTTAAACCGTGAACCTGACCACGTTACAACCTTCAAAAGCCCTAATTGAAGCAAGGTTTATTTTGAAAGCATACTACAACAAGGTTGCGTAAGCTGACTCCCAAGAGATTTACCAATCATTTATGTTGATACCATATCTTTGCTTTATCTTTCACGTTGATTGTTTTAACCTTTATGTTTTGAACAGTGATTCCATTTTCTTTACAAAGTGACTTTGATTTCAAAAATATATTTTGAGCATTGCATTAAAATTACCATTCTTGAATGAACATTTTATTTGCAAGTAAGCACTCATCTTCTAGGAAGTTCAAACAGTCGAGAAACTTGGTCAGTGATCCTATCAGGGGCACGTTACTTCAAGATCCTGTTGTTCATATGTTTAATCAAGATTTGTTGATCAGAATATCCTCTGCAAGATGTATACTATGGCAAGTCTTCCCAACACTCATTTCAAGAGTTGAATCCGTGATCAGTTTATCCCCAACATAGTTCAAATGAAGCCATGATCAGTTAACTTGCAACAATTATTCAATCAGGGGCAATCTTCTTCAGCAATACTCAAGCCTAGTTTATCAGTTATTCTCAAAGGATCATTTGCTTGATACAGTTATCAATGTGACAAGAAGTTTGTTCAAGCATCTTCTTTCCAAGCAGAGTTTTCAGAGTTCCCGTGTTAAGGAATCAAAGCTCCAATCTTGCCTCACAAAAGAGTCAATCCCAGTTGTCATAAATAACTACATTGCATTGAGCATTCATCATGCATAGAAAACTTTAACATCATGCATAGAAACAAAATCATGCTCATTAACATTCTTCCAAGGTCCTGTTGTTGTCAACATCTTACCTTGAGATCAAAGTCCAACTTATTGGCAACTACCAAAACAAATTTATCCTTTTGATTCGTTTTGTCTGTATCTATCTGATATTCTTCATGATATGTCTTGTTTGTTCTGACAATTTTTCAGAACTTTGTCACCTTTTATTCAAAGCTTCTATGGATGTCCCAATTCCCAATAAAGTGTTATTACCTCATTCTAAGTCACTCTTGAATATCTCTGAGTTCAATCATGTTTTATCTTGATTGTCGTTTGATGCTGCTTCATTCATGGTTTATCTTAAAACGCTTTTGATATTTTCTTCTTAAAGTTCAAATCATGTTTTACCTTGATTGACCTTGGTGTTCTCTAATCATGTTTTACCTTGATTGTCACTTGGTATTCTCTAATTATGTTTTACCTTGATTGTCATTTGGTATTTTTCAATCATGTTTTACCTTGATTGTCATTTGATGTTATCCAATCATGTTTTACCTTGATTATCCCTTAATGACATCCAATCATGTTTTACCTTGATGGATCTGTGACGATTATCTAATCATGTTTTACCTTGATTGTCCGTTAATGATTATCCAATCATGTTTTACCTTGATTATCCTTAATGACATCCAATCATGTTTTACCTTGATGGACCTGTGATCATGTTTTACCTTGATTGTCATTCGATGTTGCCCAATCATGTTTTACCTTGATTGTCATTTGATGTTGTCCAATCATGTTTTACCTTGATATTCATTTTATGTAGCCACATTCATGTATGCCTCAGATATTCTCTTCTCAAAGTTCAATCATGTTTTATCTTGAAAGCTTTTGTCAACTGTTTCTTTCTTGTGTGAAGTCTGATTCTATTCCTAGATGACGTATACCTTTTCCCTAGCGGAGTCTGTTTACTTCTCCCCATTTGTGTCCTGTTTCCATCTCGTGGAAATCATATGCATTCATAATCATAAGCATTACATTGCATCTCAGGTTCAAAAATTGTGTTTATATATATATTTAAGTCTCTTCAATCACGTCGAAACGAAGATTTACAATCTTCACATCTCCGGATAGAAGAAACTTAAATAGGGGCATCTGTTGCACCCCAATTTTTGACCTCTGAGATCCCATCATTTTTCTAAGTATCATGATCATTATCATTATCATTTATCATCATGCATATTTTTATTTACTAACAAAAAATAAAAAGAAAAAAAAGTTTGTTGCTTGTGTGTTAAAAAGACAGGAGAATGATCAAGAGAAAGCTGAAGAATTCAGGGTTTTGAGGCCCACAAGAGGTTCAAAATTCTCTCAAGATTCAAAGGTTCCTTCAATCAATATTCAAGTCCAAGGATGGCTCAGTTTAAGGCAGACAACTCTCAAGATCGCCAGAAGCGCCAAATTAGGGTTTTTGTTTTTTTTCCAGGAGAACGAGTTTTTGAGACCTCAAATGGATTTCATGGATCTTCATATGTCTCAAAGTACCACCAGACAAATTTTCAAACTTCAATTCGCTGGGACGCACAGTCAACAGCTCAAACAGTCAACAGACGACCAGTTTGACCAAAAAGTCAACAGACAGTCAAAAATGCAATTTTTTGTCAACATCCATATTTTGTCAAAAGATTCATCATGTGATCAATGGTTGATCATAATTCATCAAGAAAAGTTCAGAAATCGACAAAACTCAAAATTGCAAAATTAGAGTTTTTTACCTAAAAGTCAACTGAACTTTGACCGACCATAACTCTCTCATAATTTATCAGAAAAATTCCAACCAAAGCTCATTCTCAAGGAAATTCAATTCTCTACAACTTTGATGTTGGGACCAAGGTCAAGAAATGCTTCCGCCTAGGAGATATAAGCCAAAACATTACAGGTCATTTTCAAAGTCAACAAAAAGCAGTTTTTTGTCAAAGCCCATATCATCAAGATAACTTCTCCAAATGCAAAAACGCTTCCAAAGTGGCTTGTAGAGGACATCTTGGGCTTTCCAAAAAGTACAAGAACACTTTCATAGGATCAAAATTGAGGGATATATGCCTTGATGAAGTTGACCTTTTTTGGAAGAATGCATGAAACAAGTAATGACCAAAATTTGATTTTTTTTCAAAAAGGCCAATTCTTTTGTGATTCAATCTTGATTCTCATATGTTTAAAGGGCATCCACGACCCATCCATGATTCATGACATTTTTATTTCATTTTAATTAAATTAAAGTGAGATAATTCAAAGATATTATCAAAGATGCTTATGGTTGCCAATCAAGACCAATTCAAGATGCTTAAATATATTATTGCAAGGTTGAAGAGAATAATACTTGAGTGTTTTAACCATGGTTAAGAAATACACTCATTGAAAATATTCCATTATCATATTTTTTCCACAAAATCAATCATGACAATTTCCACTTGCAAGGCTTCCAAGATCAAACTCTTTGCCTATAAATAGAACTTCATTTTCTTCATTCAAGGAGAGGAAAAAAAAGGGAGGAACAAGAGGAGAGCACAACAACAAACACCAAAGCCATAGCATAAGTTTTATATTTTCCAAAAGTTTCAATAAACTTGTAAAAATCAAGGCTCATTCAAATAGCCACTTTCAATCAATTTCAATCACTCTATTCCACTCTTGGGACATCATAGAGTAAGTACAATGTAATTTTTAATATGTAGTAGTGTTAGGAGTTCATGAATTAAAAACTCCATATTTATGCATATTTTCAATTTCTCAAAAAAAAAATGTTTTAATTTTAGTTTTAAGTTGATAAAATGTTTATTTAATTTTCAACATAAAAATATTTT
The DNA here is from genome assembly GCF_029867415.1 of Vicia villosa. Taxonomy (NCBI): domain Eukaryota; kingdom Viridiplantae; phylum Streptophyta; class Magnoliopsida; order Fabales; family Fabaceae; genus Vicia; species Vicia villosa. The sequence goes on along the minus strand of NC_081180.1, from coordinate 4,331,547 downwards.
ATTTCTTTCCATAATTAATTTATCTTGCTTAATTAATTAGTAATTATGTAAATATTGCTTTTTAATTATTTTTAACCAATCAAAAAACTCCAAAAATATTTTCCTTTTAGATTTAGGTTTATATTTTTTATAATCTAATTTTTGACATATAAAATAATATTTTTCTTGTTAAGTTTAATTATTTGTATAATTATTTGTTTAATTAGCTTGTTAATTAACTTAAAATCAAATTCCAAAAAAATCACAAAAAGAATGAATTAAGTTTAATTTGTTTTATATTTATTTTTGTATATTATTTGATATTATTTCTTATCTTTTTCTTTGTCCCGAATTGGAATAAAAGATCAAATATGGCAGAGATTGTATGCAGTTGATTTAAGACTTTTAGAAATTTATCGTGTAGTCGCTATGATTCTATCAAGCTTCTGATAAATTTCAATTAACTTTAAATCCGAGATCATCATTCACTCACCATCGATCTTCACTAACATCGTGGATATACTTGACTAGCTTCAAGATGATTCGCGTGCTAACATACTAACAATTGACTTTAATTTCCGCATTTTATTATATTGTTCTTTATATTTCTTGCTTTATGCTTTATTTTATTATTTATTATTTATGTTTCTGTTATTTTTTCTTTGTCCATTTGGACATATTATTTATATTTCTGCTATTTTTTCTTTGTCCATTTGGACATATTATTTATATTTCTGCTATTTTTTCTTTGTCCATTTGGACGTATTATTTATATTTCTGCTATTTTTCTTTGTCCATTTGGACATATTATTTATGTTTCCGCTATTTTTCTTTGTCCACTTGGACATATTATTTATGTTTCCGCTATTTTTCTTTGTCCACTTGGACATATTATTTATGTTTCCGCTATTTTCTCTTTGTCCATTTGGACGTTTATATTCCGCTATTTTCTCTTTGTCCATTTGGACGCTATGTTTATGTTTCCGCTATTTTCTTTTTGTCCACTTGGACCATACTTTACTTTTATGCTAAAACACTAATAAACAACAAAAAACTAAAAAAACGCTTAAGGTTCTCTCTTGGACTACTGGTTACTATCCCTAGCATTTTGGAGATTCGGACTTATGGACTTAGTGCCTCTGGACCCTTATTCTGTTATTACTCTGTGGTTGTTCTGTCTGGCATTGGATTGTTGTCTGTTTGCGTATACAGGTATTTCCTTGAAAGTCCTTGATGGTTAATTCCAAGGCATTGAGATAAGGATTTTACCCAAAAACAGCCGTTACTCTGCCCGATTTTCATCAAAATTTTAATGTGCTTAATGCAAAGTGGTGCTAAAGATAATAAGTTCATCTGGATCCCCAAGTGGTAATGCGTCGGTCAACTGTTGGTTTCTTATTTTGGTCAGATCATTCTCTCCTTAAACTTTTATTTTATGCACTAGGTTAGCCTCTTCATCTCCTCCACTTCTTATATTTTCAAAATCTTCTTCCTTTTTTTTTCCAAAATCTTCTTATGTTTGTAAAACCTTTTTTTAAAACCTTTCTTAAAAATTTATTTTGCCCTTAGTGGCTTTTCTGCAAAAGTTTAGACACGATTAATTATTGTAGTGAGTTGCGATACCCCACGATTTTGAAATTGATTGATATAATGAGATCTTTTCTGCGTGAGAGAGCTAGTGGCATACTCGTTGATTTTATCCGAGTTGGAGCCCTTCTTTCATTAGCGATGCAAAGAACTCATTTGTTCTCATGCTCAAGATCAATGGCCGAGTATTTCTCTCCGACGATGATAAAGTGTTTATTCGTTTTTTTTAAACCGTTTTTCCTTTTAAGCGGAACTACATTAGCTCTGACTTCTCCATTGCACCAAGGAGGTATGTAGGCACAAGGCTTAATGTCTTGCCGAGCTTATTTTAAAAATCAAACAAGAGCAAAAGTGATCTAAGCAAAACTAAGAGCCCATGGATAACCATGGATACAAAGGGTGCTTAAAACCTTCCCTTTGTATAACCAACCCCCCGAACCCAAAATCTGTCAAAAGGTCTTTCCTGTTCTTTTATGCCTTTCCTAAATGTTGGATAAAATAAAAGTCGGTGGCGACTCTTGCAAAAAATAAAAAAAAATAATCAAAAAAAAAAGAGCAAGGAGTCAGTTCGCCTAAAAAAAACCGAGTTTACAGAACTGGCGACTCTGCTGGGGATTTGAAAAATCTTTTTTAAGAGGGGTTACCTTAGAGTTTTTGATCACTTTAATATCTGCTTATACTTGGTTATTTTGTACATACTTGTTATTTCATGCTATTCTTGATATATGTGTGGTTCTGTTACAAGTGATACATTATGGACAAATCCTAACCCGGATTAAGTACACATAAGAATTAGGTGGAGGGTATAGTCATGTATGGCATACAAGGAGTTCAGTCCTTAAAAAGCTGGCATGAGAATCCTTCCGCTCAGTGGAGGTTCCTGGTTGGTAGTATATGTTTAGCAAGTTCAGTTGCGAAGACATTATTGCTTTCATTGAACTGTAGAAGCTGAGTTGGCCGTAGAACCCCAACCCATCCTGGCCTTATTAGGTTGTGGCGCAGAAACTATTCAGGTGAAGACTTGGATTAGTTGTCATGCGGAGAGCCACACTCAGACGAGTTTTTCTTGAGAATATTGCTAGCTCACAAGTTCAGTTGTGCAAGCCGGTAATATCCGAAAGAAGAATGTGGACTCTGACGTATCAGTAGAACATGTTGTGCAGGTGATTAACCCTTAGTACTATCCCATGTTTGGTTCTTTAACCTCATGCTCGTGACGTTGAACTTTGGAACCTACCTTATGTGCACCATGTTTGTGTTACAATTTCTGTATATGTGGCATTCATGCATTCATACATTCATAAAAATCTTTTCCTTTGATTTCCAATGAACTTAGAGGTCTTTCTTTGTAAACATCGTAAGTTTCATCAAACTC